>NW_009650249.1:3013669-3043059 GCF_000708025.1 Charadrius vociferus | reverse complement strand
TGAAAATAAATACCTTGTAAAAGATCTTAATTTAAGCAGGCAAAGATTAAGCTGCCCGGAATGATTGCCTCTTTTGCTGGCGAATTTACTGGCATTTAGCAAGGAGCACAAGGCTGCTAATGGTGTGTCACCATCCTTCTGAGACCCATCGGCCTGGAAAATATCAACTGAGGGGACAAAAAGAAGACCACAGGGCAGGCTGTGATGAAGACTGCGAGTCGCAAAGCTGGGCTCTCGCAAACCAAGTGGCACGTTCCAGTTTTGCTGAGGCCGAGTGCCGTGCCGTTGCTGTTCCCTGGTCTGGATGCTGACACTGGCCAGGTCAGCACCACCCATCCTGGAAGAAACCATTGTGGAGACAATCGTTATACAACTAGAGGAAATACAGCTTGAAGATGCCTAGAGGGGTCATCTGCTGTCAGGGTGGACTTAATGGCCTTATGAATTGATCTTCACATGTAAGGAGGACCTTGGTCCTTAGAGATAAGAGAGCCCCTGCATGACCTTGGCATAGCCTATCACATCTTTGTCCTTCTCCCTGACATTTAATGCTCCCGGTCTAGAAGGCAAATGGAAGATATTGTCTCCTAAGCAGTTGTTTAGGAGAAATAGCCGAGTTGATGCTGGTCCAACTGGAGTGGGGTCATTTTTTTCAGAAGTGTATAATGTCACTGAAGACTGAGAGCTGGGGGAGAAGCTGGCGCAAAAGAGGAAAATAGAGGGATAAAGGAGTAGTCAGAGGAAGAAATCAAGTGAACAGAGCCCGTTTCCTTGAGGTAGTTGAGCTCCTGGTCTACTCTAGTATCAGCAAGCAGCAGGAAGCCTTATTATTTTTTTTGGCTTAAAAAGAAATGTTGCCATGTTTAACAGCTTCTACCTGGATTTGTATGCCATCTTCTTCTCTTTTCCCTGTATTTATTTAATTATTTTTTTTCCCCCTTGTGTATCTTAACAGACCCACTCTGCCTCCATTTGCTTTTGTAGACACGGCTTCAAGGCACGACCTCAGTGGTACCACTGGTCAGTGGGGAGCTCCGATAGCCTCGGGCTAGAAGCAGGCTCCGCCGTGCCCCTGCTTCCCCTCCCTGCCCCGGCTCTGATCTGCCCGGCGCTTTGTATCACAGCCTCGACGTCGAGGGATACGTTGTGCTGCTGAAGTGTAAGAGGTAGAGTTGAGCATGTTGCTAGCTGTCCCTGGAGGATAACTTTTCATTATTGATGTGGAAAGTGGAAAATAAAATAGACTATTACACTTTTTATCTTCAGGGAACATTTTTTTTCTCCCTATCCCCTCCCTTCAGATATGAAAGCATTTCAATTCAGGGAATCATTCTGAGTACAATGAACAGAAGTCAATTCTGAGAGCAGCAGGCACATTTATTTACAGGGCAGGTGACTTGCAACATGTCTCTGCCATGTATGCTTTTATTATTCCCTGACAATCCCTGCGACAGGACGTCTTGTACCTGGAGTGCCAGAGCTGTGCTGCTCTTTACAGTCATTAAACCTGGCTTTGAAGTCGTAAGAAAAAACTCAATTCAAGTTCAAATAGGCCTGCAGAAATGGCATGTAAGGAAGTTAAACAACATTCCTTGGGTTGAACCACAAGCCAGGGAAAGATCAAAGGACAGTGGGTGACGAAAATGAAAAAAAAAAAATCACACAATCACAGAATCACAGAATGGTCAGGGTTGGAAGGGACCTCTGGAGATCATCTAGTCCAACCCCCCCGCCAGAACAGGGGCACCTACAACAATCTTCCTTTAAGGGTATCAGAAGTGCTCTCTGCTTGTCCTCCACCCGCTCCAACTGCTGTGCCACGTGAGGAGGACGCATCGTCCCACGCTTTGCAGATGGCAAAGCCCGTGGACATCTGTGCACAGCTGGCATGCAGCGGTGCTCGCGTTTGCCAGCTAGCTGGCCAAGTGGAAAATGGGTATTTGTAGGTACAAGCCCTTTGATTTTCCACCGGGAAAAGTACACAGGCAGTCAGAGATGGGAACGTAAATCACAGCTCACTGATACGGATCCAAGAAAGCTTCCAGATCAATATTTAAAAGAGTGAGCTAGTAAAGGAAAACCACACTCCCGCTCTATCCATCAGCCCCGCGCACGGCTGCTTATCTCCTCTATCTGCTCCCTCCTCCCGGGCTTCTCTCTTTCCAAATCTGCAGCACCATCTAGCCCTCTAATCATTTTTCTGTGTTCCAGTCTCACTTCTACAAGGGCAGAATCAGGGCATTTGACACCCAATGTTGAGACCTCTTTTCACTATTTACCCATGTACAGGAGGCCTGGGAATGAAATTAGGACAAGAGATGCTGACACCGTGTTCCATGCTGCACAGGCTGGTCACTGCTGGTAGAGTTTATTGCAATCCACTGGGAAAGACTTGGCACCCTGGTAGCTCCAGGTAAGAAACTGCTGTCGTTCTCCTGTTTGCTTTAGTATTGCTGAAGTCAGGAGAAGAAACATTTGGACACTGTTGAGAGGGTCAATACATCGCTAAATGTCAGCATTGGCTGGAACAGCTACAGCTGGTTTCGCCTTTTGGAAAAATCACCTTGGTGTCATAGCTGCCCTCCCTTCGCCGCAGCGGGGTCCTGCTGCCTATAGCGATATTACAGCGGGAAAAAAAAGCCTGAAAACCAGCTCAAACACGGAGGGCTACAGGAACCTAGCAGGCGGTTTCATTTTACACAGTTTGCCTCTGCCCACTGGGCCAGGGATTTGTAGTTGAAATGCCATCTGTACTTCGTAGGCTCTTATCTCTCTGGTGTGCTGAGATAGCACCTGATTACCATAGCATCGGAGCATCTAGCTCTCTGTGATGTATTCATCCTCGCGGCAAGCCCGGGGATAGGTAAGTGCTATTATCTTCCTTGTACAGATGGGGAACGCTTCACTACGACCCAGATCCCCACTTCGAGGTGCAGTGATGTAGAGGACAATATTTATTTATCAAATATGCGGTAGCAGTTTGTAGTGGGATGGGCACAAAATCCGTCTCACGTGGTCAGAAGTCCACGGTATCGCTGTCTCCATAGGAGATGGCTGTCAGAGCCCTTTTGTTTCCTGGGTAGAAAACAGCACTTCCAAGGTGTGGACAACCTCAGCCAGTTGTGGTTACCTAAACCAGCCCATATGTGCTAGGTGTGCCCACTGACTATCAAGGTAGGACTGTCATCTACCTTAAAAATATCTGAAGCTGGGTAAGATGAATGCCTTTGCTGTTCATAGGAATAAGACTTAGGGGTATTTCTTACTGATTTTAGGTCGAAGTGACCGACTTGAAGTGACTTTTGGACTGAGCAGGTTACTGAACACTGGTGACTCCTCACAGACCATAGGTCCCTCACCACTAGGCTGCCCTTCATGATCACAGCATCTGCTCAGATGGGATCAATTGGCCCTTGGAAATATCTTCTCATGCTACGGCCTATTAAGGAGTGGCTTAAGTTTAAGGCCTGACTTTAAGGTGGGAAGTCTACTTTAATTAGATAGGAAGTTCGACTTAGGTGTGCACTTCTGTTTCTAGAGGTGCCTCCTCATGCACTGGTGTTTCCAGTAGCACCTTCTAGCAAGTGCTTTTGGGCACTATTTCAAAACAAGAATAGTGAAGGATGGGTATGTGAGTGTGGGTGGGAGTTTCATTTGTGTATATATGTGTGTTCCGTATTGATACTGGAACTTTGATGTCATTCAGGCAAGCTTGCCCAGGCAGCAAGCTTCACATTTATGTGCAAATGAGAAGACAGTCATACTGAACTGGAGGGAGAGGATGCTAATGAATGTTCTTCTAGGCTTTAAGGAAAAGATATTGCCCAATGCTGTGGAAAATTAAAATTTGTTTCTAATATGTACGGTAAATTTAATGCTAAAGACCAAAGATAAATGGGAGAAGAATTTAATCCGAGCTGACCCCATTTTTGCTGGAATGTCATTTGCTATGGTTTTTGCTCCCTCTCAGAAAGCAAGAAACACACTAATTACTTCTTGCATTCTGCACATAAATTATTGCTCCCAAACATTTAAAGGAGAAAGTAAGGGATGCTGGGAAAGGTGCTAAGGGAACTGTCCTGTATCCACAGTGGGTTTGCATATGATCATAACTGGAAGGACCGATGCCGTAGTGTCACTAGTGATTGTCAGGAGAAAGTCTCTTGGCCTCTGATTGCTTCTCCTCTTTGTTGAGGTGACCACCGCGAGATGTGGTGGCAATAGGATGAATCAGATTAAATTCACGTTAGGATGAAAAGATGTCCTTGACTAGAGAGGATCTGAAGTGTACAGGGCTTGGCTGGTCTTACGCTTTCTTGAGATGGACCCAACTGTCAGCTTTTTCAAAACTGAACATACTACCCTCACTAAACACGCATATACAAGGATCCTCCTTTGCATTGAACCATATGATCACATAAACTGACCCAGCTATCTGAAAAGCTGACGTGCAAAAAACCCCTTGCCAAGCAAAAGATGAAAGCAGAGGACCCCTTCTATCCCTCATTCTTAGAGGAAGAGTTCAGAAATAACATGGTTTATGGAAATTCCCTAGAAAAAGATCAGAGTTTGAGCTTTATCTTCCTTCAATAGTTCCCCATGAGGCTTAAGAAAGCTTTTCTGACATGGTGGGTTTTCAGAGCAGTGGGACAGGTTCCCCCAAGGCACTGAACTTGTACAGCTCAGTAAAATGCAAAGGGTGGCTAAAACTGAACTCTCAATAACATCACTAACATGGCTGCACCGCATCCAAGATAGCATGCCCAGCACCGACCCACCGCATCTGTCGCACCGACCTTCGCCTACCGCTTCACTTGTCAACAGTTCAATTCTCCCGGCCGGTGCCGCGCTGGCGGATGGAAATGAGCCTGTCTTCAGCTGACGGGAGCCCAGCAGAAACTCATCAGCAGATGATCAAAGTTTAGAGTTCAGATGAAAGGCCTTAGAACTTGTCTCAGGGAGGTTCGGGGCCCTTCGTGCCCTGTCGATGGAATTTCATTAGCTTGTAACTATGACAGGTTATAATCAACCTGTCCAATTTTAATCTCTTCCATAGCTATGCTGCAGATTTTTAATTTTTTTTTTATCATTTGCTTTAGTTGACTTGTGAATATGCCCTGCTAAAAGAAAAAGACTCCCTAACCTGTTTCCTCCAGGCAATTGGAAAAGTTCCTCATGCAGCCAGCCAGCAAGTGATGTGTTTAAATGTCAGTGCCCAAGAGACAGATGTTAAGGGAAAGTGGTTCATCAGAAAGGATTAATCACTCTTTGTTGGACTACCTAAGAGGAAATGGCATTAAACACCCACCTTAATTACCTCTGTTGCGGTAGCTCCAAATTGCAAGTTTGATTTGGCCTCTGATGGAAAATTTATCGTTCTAGGACCTAGAAAAGGTAAGAAGGACGGTGTCCCAAGAGAGCCTTCAGCTGGAGCACAAAGCCCTTCCAGTGACAGAAGCAATTCCATTCAAAGAGGAGGTGTGTTTCAAACGCTTCATCAGGGTCACTGGGCAAAGGTAAGTCTTCTGTCTGGAAAGAAGGCGTGTGAAATGATGAAGGTGTCACTCTTGTTAGCTCCTATTCTCACCCCTGATTGCATGGCAAAAGGGACAGGAAAGTGGGAACACTCCAAAATTATAAGTGAGACATCTTATTTTGGTTAAAAATAATTTTAGGACTAATTATAATTGCTTTCTTCTGTATGACTTTTAGGAAGGGGGACACTTAGACCGTGCTTGTGGGCTGTGCTCCACAGTCATCACATATATTTTGCAGTAGCCACGTGAGTCTAGTTCTAACTGTTGCATGACTTTTCTCTCCTTGAAATAAAAGGCCAGTTGAATTTAGTAGTGCTTTGGTGGTGGCACTTGTCTTCATTTGATCAGAGACCCCCTACGCTGCTGAGGTGAGAGCACAGCGGGGAGGGCTGGGGGATGAAGGGAGCAACCGAGCTCCAGCTGCCCATGAGTTGCCGTTGCGTTTGCTTCGTGCCAATCGCGTGGAAAGCCCCTTGGTGGCCCAGTGAGAAGTGCCAGCTCTCCAGGAGGCGGCTTTGCAGGCGATGATCTGGAACTGTCTATCATCGTTAGAGCACTTTGCTTTCAAAAACCAGCCTGACAGAAGCGTTTTGTTCCGGGGAGTGTGTGTGAGGAGATGATATAAGAGGACATCTCCCTGGGCCACCTCAGGGGCTCGGCGCATCCTTGCCCATCCCTGGCACGGTGCCGTAGGATTGCGCTCTATGCAAATGGCAATTAATAATTCAGCATTTTCCCCTTTCTGGGTGGAAGATGCTTGGTGGCTGTGGGAGGTGCGTGGGATGATGGGGCGGGCAGAGACATGCTGGATGTGTCAGGACACCGCTTCAAACCGCGGAGAGAGTGGAGGAAACCAGCACGACCCTACAGAATTTTTATACCGGTATAATTACCTCTTCTGGGCATGTGGGATATTTTTAGCCTGCTTGCCTGAGGAAATTAAGCTCATATGATCATGTAATGAATGCGTGTGCGTTTCTGCATGTTTATTCTGACCTTAATAATTTTTGAACCTATTGGCAGTTTCAAGCAGATTTGATGGGGAAGGAAAGGAGTCTCACATACAATTAAGTTTTTATACATACTGTGAAAACAGTGGTCAGGTAGAGGAGCGAAAGCCTATAAATACCCCCAACCAGCATTTCTTGTCTGAACGACAGGCCGTAGCGTGGGCTTCTACCTTATCAGACATCAAAGACTCCACACCGGGAGAGAGAATTTAGAAAACCCCATTGGAATGGCAGGGACAGATTTGATGGGAGCTCGCAGTCAAGCATGAAATGCAGATCTTAAGGAAGCAGGGCTTTGTTATTCCTTGTGCTGATGGGACTGCATATTAACTGCTTATTAGTTGGATCAGCACAAAGGCGAGCGTGGATCCAGTTGGAAGGTTTAAAGTCATTCCCAGTAACACAGCCTGTTCCTCTTCCCCACACAAGTGCATTTATGTCAGTAAGGATGTTTTCTGCACTCAGGGAGTTAATGCTGCTTTCACTTTGGGGCATAAACAGGGCTTAAAAGCCCTGAGTATTTCACATGGAGATTTCTGTGCTGGGGTAAACTAAAACAGCTGTCAGATTTGGTTCTCTGCTGTACTTAAAGTGACACAGATTAGGACTCAGGAAGGGAGTTCTCACGGCAAATCCTCTGTGTTGCTCTTCCTCCGAGACCGTGATAGGTCTGTGCTGCTGTGCAGCGTGAGGAACGGACCGTGGGGGCTCAGGTCCTGGCAGCTTTGGGATGAAACCTCCCAGAAATCGTTAGTCCAGACCTAAACCTTGGGCACGGCCCGCTGTCCAGAGCTACCGGGCTTTTCTTCTTCCCTTACAGCTTTTCAAGGTGGGAAACCCACATCCTTTTTGCCCAGAGGACTCCCACATTTTGTAATGAGCAGCAGGCGCCCACAACCTCCCCCCCGGCTTCCCAGCTCCCCCTCCTCGGTTTCTCTGCGGAGAGATATCCATGATGATTAACGCGTTCTTCAAACACGCATGGGACCGTTCTTAAAATGAATGTAGTCTTAATTCCATTTAGCATAATTCACATTGGGGTTTAATGCAGTTTAGCAAATCCACTGGAAATTCAGGCTTTTGCTTAATTCAGATTAATTTTCCAGAGAGTCCCCAGCAGCCAAGGTTTGGCACGTGTGGCTCAAAGGGACAAACTGGTTGGAATCGGCCAAGACGTGTTTTGTTTACCCTCTTTCATGCCATGGTACACGCTCCCAGCTAAACGATGGGCAAGCGCCCATACAGCTGCATGCAATCCCCATCCAGCCCCGATTAAAGCTCTGGGCATTGTTTGAGACAACTGGGTTATAGGGCTGCCCAAAACCCCCGGAGCAGCTGGGGTACGGGAAACGATGCTGCACTCTCAGCGAGGTGGGCGAGTCTGCCAGGCAAAGCCACCAGGGCTCAGAGGTGAAAACGCTGCCATAAAATCCAGTGCCAGAAGGCATTGCATAGGGAGATGCTCCAGATCCCAGCCTGGAAACAACGGCATCCCCAGAGAAACACGGCAGGGATTCTTTTCCCAAGGCTGACCTCTCTCATGTCTGCAAGATGATCGGTGATACCTTTACAGAGGACCTTTAATTAATGGCCCCGTAAGCCTGTGTTAGCACAGCACTGCGCACCCTTGCAAAATAGCCGGAGATGCCATAAACACATCTCTCCCCATCAGCTCGCCAGCTTATAGCAGCTGGAATTAAACTGATGCCAACACAATGACTCTGAGATCATTAAAGCTTTCCCGGACAAAAGGACCGTATCTCAAGGGTCTATTTGCCATAAACAAGCTGGGTGAAAACAACAGGAAATATTGAGGCGTAATATCCTCGTGAAGAAAACCCTGCTCTGCTGAAATGTGCCGGAGGGAATTAGGGCAGATGGCTGCGTTCAGCCTCCACGGGGCCATTAAACTGACACAGCCTGGGCCTGGGGCTTGGGGCTGCCGTGTGCGGAGGTGGGCTGAACACCTGCGACTGCCAGGACCTTTTGGAGAAAAAAACCACCCACCTTCTCCACGTGCGTGGGACTCTGGAAACACCACGGCATCCTGAATTAGCTGGTGCTCAGAATCAGGCAATAGTGGTTGGCTCACACCAACCAAGAAGGCAGCGTGAGAGCGGGAGCAGAAGCCCAGGGGTGGTGGATGTCTCGTAGGACCTGCCAGCGCTACCAGATGCTCAGAGGGAGGCACAGGACACCGTGGATGCTATATGCATTAGCAGCATTGCTTTCCAGGGTGAAATCACGAGGGCATTTCAGCTTGTTGGGTCCTTGGAGAGGCTGGGATAGGGCCAAGGTGCTCAGAGGTTAAGTTGTTTTGAATCAAACTGGAAAAGAATAAAAAAAAAAAGGGAGAGGAACTCCCAGATTTTGACACCGTACCCAACAGGTAGTTACTTGCCCTTCCAGGTGAAGAGTTTTGCTCTTTTTGGGGTTATTAATCCTTTTTGAAACACTGTTTTCTTCAAGAAGGTCAAACTCAAAATGACAAATGCCATTGCGAAGCGTAATGCGAGAAATTCATTTCGAAAATACAAAACAAATGTAATTTTGGGAACTTGTCCAGCATTTTCATCTGCCAAAGCAGTTGAATCCATCCTGATCTGATTTCAATGAAAAGTCTCCATCCTAATGTCTGGGGTTTGGAGAGGCTTTTTGTAAGTAAATCGCAAATTGCTGCATGTCTGCTGCATCTACCATGCCCTGCTTAGGAACTCAACGCAAAAGCTCCTGAAATTGGGAAAGATCTTCGTCAAACCACAACAAAAGAAGGTCTCGGTCAGCTTTTATGGTGTCCGTAAGTTAGATGTGCAATTCCCAGTGGTGATTTAGGTCCACCTACATTGTCCCTTCCTACGCCCAAACTTAACCACCTGTTTTAGGATGGGAGAAATCCTCCCTCTGAAGGTGCTGAGCTCTGCTGAGCCAGAGCATCCCAGCAGCTGTCTACCTGAAGAAGGGAGATTTAGATGAGATATCAGGAAGAAATGTTTCCCTGTGCGGGTGGTGATCCCCTGGGGCAGGTTGCCCCAAGAAGCTGTGGCTGCCCCATCCCTGGAGGTGTTCAAGGCCAGGTTGGACGGGGCTTGGAGCAACCTGGGCTGGTGGGAGGTGTCCCTGCCCAGGGCAGGGGGTGGCACGGGGTGCTCTTCAAGGTCCCTTCTAACCTAAACCATTTTATGATTCTATGATTCTATATTGCAGACTAGCCCAGCTCTTCAGATGCCCTGTCCCATCTGGATATACAGCAGCTCCATGCTGGAAATCCAACTGCCACTGCATTACGCCCAAGCCACTGCCACGCTGAGGAGCGTCAAGGCGGTTCTTAATGGCTTGGCTAATCCACGGGTGCCCACTGCATTGAAGGACCTGCCTCCTTCCTTCCACAGCTCCAAAGAATAAATTAAACGATACGATGAAACATACTACATTTGCATCTGGCTCAAAGGGAACATAACAGCATTAGGCAGCCCTGGTGCTCATTAAACGCCTCTGACTAGAAGGATGTAATGAACCGGTTTTATTACAATAGTAATTTCTTCCTATCACATTTGGTGGTTATATATTCATGGGGGATGCGGGGAAGGGAGGAAGATCGGTACAGACCGGTGCATTAAGATATATTGTGTGTGGAAAAGATGACACCAGAGTGTGTGGCTGACAGAGAGGAGAGAGGCGAGGCAGAGAGCAGAATATCCCCAAGTCCGTTATAATGCCATCAAACTGACCTTTAAAAAAAAAATAAAAATATATATGAACAGTAAAAAGGGGACCCTCTGTTCTTGGCTTCTGAAGCATCAGCAGCTCCAAAGTCGGTTTAATGACCAACGATCGTTAGGAGCCTGCCGCAGCTGAGCTATTATATACATCAGCTGTAGGAGGCTGAGCGGGGAGGGCTGCCCTGTGCCCATGCCGTGGGGTGTCTGTCTGTGGCAGAAAGCTCCAGGCAGCCACCGGGACCTCGTGGGCAGAGCTGGCAGCACGGCAGCTCCAGCCGCGTTTGCTCACTACGGCATTGCCCGAACGAGGGGTAGGAAGAGGGAAATCTAAGAAGATACAGCCCGAAAAGGAGCCTGGCTGTCACCCCGAAGTTTTAATGCAGACTTCTCCTTCATCTTCCAGTCTGGTTGTAACCAAGGTAGTTTTCTAAATTCGTACAAAGAGATAATCCATGATTAATAGCCATTTTAATAAATGGCTAATCAATTTATATGGGTTGCTATAGAGTCCAATAAATCAAAACCAGGTTGATTATATCCATGGCTTATAGCCATCTTATAATACCTTCCACTGATGTGCTTATAATAATCTGTAACATCCGCTACTGCTGTCGGTAACTCATTTAAAAACACCGGTTAGTATTTTTTTCAACCTGCTAAAAGCACAGGGCGGGTAAATATTCCTCAATACTTGTAAGTCACGTGACCTTTCATGGTTGCAAATTTGGGGCCAAATCAATGTCCATCAAAGGGCAGGGAAGGGCTCCCGCAGCTTGAAAAAGAAGTTGGAAGAGTGATATAATTACATGAAAGGTAATATTGAGTCAGACTTGGGTCCTGTGTTGTCTGAGAGAGGCCAGGAGAGGATGCCTGGGAGGAAGGGTGTAGGAAAGAGGGCAGCCAGATCCCCCTCCTCCTTGGTCTATCTCTCTACCTTGCAGCAATGACAGTGCCACGTGTTTGCAGAGAGCCGAAGGTTGTTCTTGGCTCTCATGTTCAAAAGTCGTGGGGGGAATTTATCCTGATGAACATCTCTTACTCCTCCTTTCACTGGACAGCAGAGGGGTTGGGGCTGGAAGGCACCTCCGGAGGTGTTCTGGTCCCAGCCCCTGCTCAAGCAGGGCCACCCTGCTTTAGGTGATTCAAGGATCACCTTTTAATCTATTTTTCATCTGCACATGAAAAGCACAATTAAGTAAACATTTATATGATCAGACACATACGAATATACGGAAAATGCCTTTCTGAAAACTCCAAACTTTGGCTACAAAGACCCCAGAGTGGTCCGGGTGCCATTTGGCAGCCTGGATGTCCCAGTTGGCATCCAGCTGCCCCCCAGAAGGACACCCGTGCTGTGCCTGGGGCTGTGCCCCGCCAGCCTGCGAGCACAGCTATTTTCCAAAGGAAAAATAAGATTTTAGCTCTCAAATTGATCCCTTAGAGAACCTAGGCCAGCATTTCTGCTGTTTCCCAGCACCTCTGTTTTCAAAGCCATCATGACAACAGAGAATAATGATAAATTAAAAAAGCGAAGCAAACTGTGAGCAAATCCCACAGCTGGTAGGTTTTGCTTTTTTGCTTTTCCAACTTTTTTTTTCTTTCTGACTTGATTCACACAACTCTTTGGAAGAAGCCCCATTTGCTAAATATAGTCTGAAACCTGTAACTGCCTGGAAAGAGAAGTGTGGTGATTTCTGAAAAGCTCAAGCCTATAAAAGCTGACACACAGCCCCTCACACTCTGTAAAAACCATCTCCTGGTGGATTTATTAGTCTTAAGCAACAGCAGTTGGTCGGAAAAGAAAATGTATTTAACCTTTCTTTTTAATTGTCGCACTGTTAACCTGTCAGTTCTACATGGGGCTGTTAATAATTCCGCTTTAAACGTCTCAAAAGGAACTTTCATGTTTAAATATTAAACATTAAAACTTGGGTACAGTTAGAAAAGAATTGATGCAGCGCTTTCAGTAGTAATGTGGCTCGATCCAAAGTCCGTTGGGGTGCCTGGGAATTGTCACACTGAATTAAACAAGCCCAGACACAGGGTAGGCTGCAAATCCTGGTCCCGGGGTGAAACCCTCGGAGCTTTAACCAGAGCGAATAATAGGGCTTTAGCCTTGGAAAGGACTGAGGTAGACCTTTAGAGTGGGTGTCTTCACCTTAAGGTACGCTACGGGGGAGAATTAATTAATTTGGCCCAGCTAACCACGTTTTAACTAGCTGCTGCAAAATAGAAGCAAACAGAAAGGAACTGGGTTTTAAAGGAGGTTTTAGCTTGGAATCAACTCCAAGCCTCTTTGCAGACATGTGTCCTGCATTAAAAGCCATATTGGTTTTGCTTTCACTGCAGCTCTAAGCCTAACGCACCTCTTCTTTTGCAAATATACCTTGAGGTCTACCTTAACTCATCCCAATTTGTTGCCACATCAGTCAGCCCACAGAAAAGGTAACTCCAGCGCGGGCAGGAGGGGATGGGAACCTTCTCACCCTGTTTTGGGGGGGGTTGAGCAGCCATATGGGAACCCACCAAACCTCACGGCGATTGTCACCGGCTGTGGGCACAGGCACCCAGCACTGCTGCCCTACCACACGCCGTGAAGTCGGAATTTGAACATAAATCCTTCCACAGATTGCGAATGGCAGTGTGAGGGGGTGGTTAGGCTCCTGCTGGGTCATGGCCTGAGCTGGTTGTGTCCAGGGCTGACACTTTGGGCTGTGGTTTTCCAGAGCTCCTTGTGGACAGTGCCCTCTCCAAAGGAGAGGTTAATACTTAACTGGGATGGAGAGATGGAGCGTGTAACTTGGGCAGCCAGGTGGGAAAACAGGGTTACAGATCCTTAAACTAAAGAGCATCACATGTCATTTGTTCCTTTTTTTTTTAGCTGGCAGGGGTGCAAAGGTTAATTAGCTTGCCCAAGGTCACGACGGGCTTTGTTGGCAAGAGTAAAGCATTGAAAGGGCTGGGGTGAGTGGTCCAGCCCAAGGTGACCCACCTCAGCCCCTCTCATCTCCTGCCCAGCAGGAGGAGAGCCTGCAGGAACTCGTCTCAAAAAAAAGCCCATCCCTGATATCTCTGCTGTACAGCTTGCGCCTAGCCGTAACAATAAAACGATGTCTCTTCTGGCAACAATCCTGTACCCTTAAAACCAAAGGTATTTTCCAGGATGGAGAAACTCCCTGGGAGTGTTGCAAGGGCAGGATTGACGCTGTTAGACCGATGGAGAGGAGCATAGCAGAAAACACAGCTGTGCTGGGAAGCCTGATCGGTAACATCGCCGCTGAATCACAGCAGAAGCGTGACACGCCGGTGTATCCTTAATTAACGAGCATTCCCACCCTGATACACTGCCAGCCAGGTACAACAGCGAGCTCAGCGCGGGGTGCGCCTGCACCATAAGGACTGCAGCGACGTGTTGGAAATGCCGCCTTCTCCTTCCCGCGGCTGCCCGCCCTGCCTTCAGCAGCGCACCCAACACACCTCCCCATTTCCATCCCCGCCACAATTCTGTCAGCGCTTCTGCGCATTTCTGCTGAGAACTTGTCTCATTTCCAGCCCCAAAGGGGCTCCAAGAGAGCTGGGGAGGGACTTGTGACATGGGCATGGAGTGATGGGATGAGGGGGAATGGCTTCAAACTGGAAGAGGGGAGATGGAGATGAGATATCAGGAAGGAATTCTCTCCTGTGCAGGTGGTGATCCCCTGGAACAAACTGCCCCGAGAAGCTGTGGCTGCCCCATCCCTGGAGGTGTTCAAGGCCAGGTTGGACGGGGCTTGGTGCCTGGTGGGAGGTGTCCCTGCCTATGGCAAGGTGGTTGCAACTCAATGATCTTCAAGGTCCCTTCCAACCTAAATAATTCGATGATTCTATGATTCCCAGCTGTGCATCAGCACTCCCTGCTTGCCCCAACTGGCTTCTGAGCATTGCATGGCTTATCACTGGAGATGGGAATCCATGGGCCACCACAGAGTGGCATTGCAACCCTGGTCACAGGAGCCAGTCACAGCTTTGCTGGTGCAAGTGGGGAACAGAAAGCTCTGGTAACTAGTAGTTTTTGTTGTGTAGAAGCCCGTGGTAAGGCAGCCATGCACTCTTGAGCTAGTATTGCCTTCTTGGCACTGCTCATACCATCTGCTGTATCTGGAGACTTAGCAGAAACACATCCCAGACTGGTTTGCACCCCCAGCAGCTCTCTCTCCCCTTTTTAGAATGGATATTTGTGAAGCCCCTGCTAGCTGTGTGATGATACAGCCTTAGTGACACCTCCATGCCTCCCTTGGCAACAACCCGACAGACAGTAGCCTCAGTGGGCTCTGCTCCAGCCCCACCAAACCCAGGGACAAACTCCCAGAGACACAATGAGTCTGGGCAGGACACCACGGACTATTCGTACGGGTCAGAAAAGCAGGAGGGGGGCGATAACCCCATCCATATCACAACTCGGCCCTTTCCGTCACGATGCTCGCAGCAACCTGGGATGCCACGGGGCAAATTCGGTGGTTCTGTCTAAGGCAGCATAATTTAGAGCCTCTCAGGTTTGTTAAGGCTCCCTGGGCACTTCTTACCCCCTGCCTGCTGATGCATAAAGCAATCTAAATAAGTGTAATTTATGCACCAAAGAAAAGGTGCAAGTTAAAATAACTCCCAGCCTAAAATAGCCTCTAAGTGGGGAGAGAGAGAGAGAGAAAGAGGAGTCCTAACTTTATGCCACATAGAGCATCATCTTTGCATTTGGCCCTGGGCCTCAAAGCTTTTAAAAATAAAGAGTAAATTTAGTTGGGAGGAGGTCATACACAGCTCTGTGCACCTCTCCAGGACTTTGTTAGCCAGTCCTGGCCCGAGCGAGGCAGCCACAAGCAAGCTGAGGAGCCAAGCTGACTGGGAGGCAGCGCTTGGTGCCGATGCCGAACAGCCTGATTTTCCACGGCCGGTTCCTCCCCTGCCTGTTTACACCTCCGCAAAGCAGAGATAAAACAAGGCCATTCCACTCGGCAACCAGCGTTACACGAACGCACGCGCCGAGTGACGAAGCAACAGCCCCTTCGCATCTCGGGTGTTAAGCGCATCCCGGCTGACTGTCTTTTTCTCACTTTGATGCTCCCCTTATGCACAGGACAAGTTGTTTTTCAACCAGGTGGCTCCCGTTGTATCAGGAACATGTGGATTTATTGCTATCAATACTTCTGCTGTGACCTGAATATTACCAAAACTTGCGCCATCCTGCCCAGTGCGTGCTTAGTGCTTAATTGTCACTAAAGGCACTGCTCATATTGATAGCCCGTGACCTGTCTGCAGTCCGCACCGGTCAATAACGCCGTGACGAAGGCTGGCACGGCGAGTGCCGTTGCTGATGTTGGGCTGATAACATTATGCGCCTGTGACATGTGAATCAACCTCAGGGTAAGCGAGCTGATTTAGAATATAATGAATAAATATCCCCTGGTTTGAAGAGGGGATGCTGTCAAAGGCTTTCTAAAAATAGTTGGTAATTGGCTTTGTATTAGGCTTATTATTGCCTGTGACAGTCTCTTCGAAGTTTTGAAACCACAGCTTTTTCTCCGGGCGCATCCCTGTACTCCAGAGCCGTGCTCTCAAGGCACCGGCACTGTCTGTCCCAGCTGCAAATGCCCAGTAGAGGATTACCCATGGGCAATGCCCTGCTCCACGCAGGATGAAAAAAACCTTTCTTTAATACTTTTCTAGAAGCATTGTCCCTAGTGTTTGGGGCACTTGTTTGGTTGGGGAGAGCTCTGAAGGGTCCAGGCAAGGAACTTAAATCCCAGGAGTATTTACTGACCCTGACCGTGAGCTGGCTGTGCTGGTTCTCAGCATGAACTCCTCAACTCCCAGCTTGGGTTTGGGAAAAAAATTCATGTTTTCTGGCTGAAGTGTTTGTGCCAAGAGCTCCAGATCAGCTCTGAAACACATCTGATCTCCTGTGCACAGAAAGGCTTTGACTAAAGCACGGCCCCGTTCCCTCTGGGTCAGGTTCTCTGGCTCTGGCACCTCCAGCAGAGGGGCTGGTCCACACACTCCTTAGAGATGCTACCAGAGCTACATGGTCCTTTCAAGAACATCCCCTGAAGAGGCCACTAACCATAATATAGGGCATTATTATTAAGTCTCCGAGGCCCACTGGCTGGGCAAACCTGCTCTGTGACACCTATTTACTGGTGCCGTGAAGGGGAAGAGGAGACAACATCACCATCCAGCGCCACGGCCATCCTGCTCCCTGCCGTATCCGTGTTCAGCCCTGTGCTGCAGTGCAAACGAGCTTATGTGCTTAGAGGGGACAACAGTCTTTTCTCATCTGGTTCCTGGTATCATCTCATTAACAACCCCTCGCGGGCTGAAGGCACTGATGGAGTTGATGTTGTCCCCCGGGCAGGTTTCAGTTGTCCCCCCCCCACCCCGTGTGCAGACCCCGCGGCGGACAGGGCTCGGGGGGATCTGCAAGCTGCAGAGGGCAATCGCTCCCCCAGGGCCCGAGCGGGGCTGCTGCCAAGATGCTGCCAGGCAGTCACATTGGTATTTTTATAGCCCCACACAAAGACCAACTCCTACTCTAAGCTTTCACAGGGAGGCTGTTTTTCTCCTTTTTCAGATTCTTTGTTGTCTTATTCAGAAGGATGCGCAGAGCAAAAAGGGACCTTGTAGTCTTTGGGTGCAGAGAAACAACGTGAGTAGGGGCAGGAGGACTTTCAGCAAGGATCTCAAAACAGCATGCTTGGAGCTCAGGAAAAAACCCTGCTGGGAAGTTTTCAGCCAGTTCCAGACTCCATCGATCATCCCCCATGTGTCCACCCACTGTTAGCGAAAGTTGGCTCTAAAGGACCCTTTAAATGGCCCAAGCCTTTAGTTATCCACAGACAGTATCTGAAAGGCTTAAAAGACATCAGCAATCACACCACTAAAGCCTAATGGGTTTTTCAACCAACAGAGTGAAATCTGTGGAAGAGGCCTGATGGAGCCTCTTGTGACCGTGTAAGAGTGGATGAGCTCAGCCTGCTCCTGACCGATTAACGCCACTCTTCGATTGAAACCTCAGGGCCCACCTCGGCCCTCTGCACCAGGTTTAATCACCTCTGTTTGATTTTATACCACAGGATACAACGGCTGCAGCGATGGGTACAGACTGCAGCAGTCTCTCCGACAGCGCTGGTCGCACCAGCATCGCTGGCTGGTTTGTAGCAACAGCGAATTTTGGAGGAGAAAGCCGCCATCTGCAAATTCTGGATGTCCCAGGCTGGGCAGACATTTCCAGCTCGGCCCAAATTGTGAGGGTAAGGATGTCCCCTCCTTTCCCCACCTGACGCCACTCCGCTGCTCTGTGATCAAACTCCTACTGCCTGCAATAGGATTTAGATGAGGTGTTTCTTCCCCAGGCTCTTGCATTAAAGTTCATATGTATCTTTAAGCACATGTGGAGGAAAGCCTTGAGCACTGCAATTCACCCAGATCATCATGACTCCTTTTATTTTTACATTAAATGTTTTTCTTTATGAAAGGAATAAAAGAACTATAACAATCACAATGAAATAAGAAAGTGAATGCCTAGAGGTAACTACAATATAAAATCATATTCATCATATCATAATATTTTACATTTGCCTGTTGTTTTATGTGGATTAAACCCCCTAGACACACAATCTAACAGCAGCAAGAAAAGCTGCAGAAGAGGAAGGGAAACATGGGAAAAGCAATGTGGAGCCCAGAGCATGGGGCCAGCCAGAAGCGATCTCTGGCTAGCAAGTGAGCAAGAATTCCATCTGACTGTGGTTCAAAGTTTCGCATCAAATGAGCAATGCCACATGCCCTTGCCCTGCTCCTCGGCCAAGGCCACTCCTGCAAACATAGAACCAGAGAATGGTTTGGGTTGGAAGGGACCTTGAAGATCACCCAGTGCCACCCCCTGCCCTGGGCAGGGACACCTCCCACCAGCCCAGGTTGCTCCAAGCCCCGTCCAACCTGGCCTTGAACACCTCCAGGGATGGGGCAGCCACAGCTTCTCGGGGCAACCTGCCCCAGGGGCTCACCACCTGCACAGGGAAACATTTCTTCCTAATACCTCATCTGAATCTCCCCTCTTCCAGTCTGCAGCCATTCCCCCTCGTCCTATCACTCCACTCCCTGATCAAGAGTCCCTCTCCAGCTCTCCTGTGGCCCCTTTAGGGACTGGAAGGCCGCTATAAGCCTTCTCTTCTCCAGGCTGAACAACCCCAACAACCCCTTACCTACCAGCGGTTCACAGGAAAGAATACACAAGAGCCTGAAGGATCTTCCGAGACCGACACAGGGCTCGACACCCTACAAGAGAAGGTGGGAGCGGGAAGCAGCAGGGTTCACCAGCTGAGCACCAGCAGGAAACACCGAGAAGGGAAAAACTCAACTTCTTCTCCCGAAGTTCCTCAATTCAGTTGTGGGCACTGGGTAACAAATCTCCCTCCCCGCAAAATACATCTAATACTTCCAACATAGCTTATTCAAACATATACACCCTGATAAGCGTCAAGAGACATTGGAAAAACATTTTTGGTCCAGTCAGATGGAAATGCAACAGATCTAAACGTAAAAGGACAAGGTGCCAGTCCTTGTGCTGTTAGTGAGCCTCCAAATTTATACATTTTCTTCCCGAGGAATACATTTTTATTTTGAAATATTATGATGTAAACTTTTAGGACTCTGGGTTTATGCACCTTCATTTCTTTTAGGGACCTAATCCCATGAATAGATGCAACATCTCATTACAGCTAGGAATAAAACTTCATGTTTTAAGGATGCGGGAGCTGGCGCACTCAGGATTTGTACAGAAGCTTACAAAACATGTACAACAATGGCCCACGGTTCACAAATATAAGAAAAGCTTTACTTTTTTTCCCAAGACACTGAGCAATGTGCCTTGCATGAAGCACTAAAATATTCACTTTGAAGATTATTTTTTTTTCAGTTGGACTAGTTGTGGGGCCGAATACAATACAATTACATCACTTCAATCCCCTAAAGCTGAGCCGGCTTGAATATAAAAATAGGGTGAATTTACTCTTTGGCCCCAACCCCGCCCCCGCTCCCGCCTCCCCCTCCGCCCCCCGGCCAGCCCCCCGCGCAATCCCCCTGCGAGGCCGGTGGTCACCAGATTGGCTGGCTGTTAAATTAAAGGAGAGAGAGTGGAACAAATGACTTGGGGAAGCAGGGCATTCTTCATGTCCTGAAAGACTTCAGACCAAGATTAAATGCCTTCCTGGAAGCTGTCTTTTAATAACGTGTGCCGGATGAGGTGCAGCAGTGGAGCGCCTGGATTGCATTAACTAACCTCTTATAAAGGGGCTGGCCCAGGCGCTCAGATGGCCTGAGCATCTCTGGGTGCGGGAGCATTTGCAGTGAAAAATGCTGTTTGCCGACCTCCACGTGGCTCCTAAGGTGTCTTCTCCCCAAAGAACTGCTGAAATACTAACTTCTGCATGGGATTTGTTTGTGAGCAACAAGGGCTTTTTGTTACTCTTTTTTTTTTTCTTTCTTCTGGAAAGGAAGGGATTAAATAAAGCAGATCTTGGTCCTGAGCTGTGATAGAGCCCAGGGAGGCAGGTTGGGTGTTTGGAAGACAGTGCAGTCACTTTGAGTTCGAGAAAGCAAGTTACACCCATCACAGGTTGCATGTCTCCTCCTGCATAAAATCCAACATGACATTTACTACCCTTCTCACAGTGCTTTCAAATATATTTCCAGATGCTTCCAAAGAACACTTTAAATTATCCATATGTCATTCTTCACATGTGGCTCAAAGGCAGTGCACTATTTTTATTGTCTGTAGGGGCAAGTCAGAACAATGCTTTGTGGGTTTTGTTTGTCTGAAATGAGTCTGCCTGGCAAAAAATCTGCTGCATGTTGATACCATTGTGCAAATTCTATAGCTGGAGCTTTTGCCACGACAGTTTGCAAACATGGTGCTAGCATTAATTAATCATTAGAGCCTTCCTGCTGTGCAAGCATGCATATAAAACTGCAACATGAGCTGCAATGTGGAATGGGTTAAATGATCTTCCAGTCCCCCCTAGTGAGGTCTCAGCGGAATTGAACACCCACATATAACTTCCAGTATGTGGTGGGCTGTTCTTTTCCCCAGCCCACAAACTCACGCTTGTCAGAGAGAATGACAACACTTCCCTTCCCTTCCCCTCCCCTCCTCTCCTCTCCTCCCCTTCCCCTTCCCCTTCCCCTTCCCCTTCCCCTTCCCCTTCCCCTTCCCCTTCCCCTTCCCCTTCCCCTTCCCCTTCCCCTTCCCCTTCCCCTTCCCCTTCCCCTTCCCCTTCCCCTTCCCCTTCCCCTTCCCCTTCCCCTTCCCCTTCCCCTTCCCCTTCCCCTTCCCCTTCCCCTTCCCCTTCCCCTTCCCCTTCCCCTTCCCCTTCCCCTTCCCCTTCCCCTTCCCCTTCCCCTTCCCCTTCCCCTTCCCCTTCCCCTTCCCCTTCCCCTTCCCCTTCCCCTTCCCCTTCCCCTTCCCCTTCCCCTTCCCCTTCCCCTTCCCCTTCCCCTTCCCCTTCCCCTTCCCCTTCCCCTTCCCCTTCCCCTTCCCCTTCCCCTTCCCCTTCCCCTTCCCCTTCCCCTTCCCCTTCCCCTTCCCCTTCCCCTTCCCCTTCCCCTTCCCCTTCCCCTTCCCCTTCCCCTTCCCCTTCCCCTTCCCCTTCCCCTTCCCCTTCCCCTTCCCCTTCCCCTTCCCCTTCCCCTTCCCCTTCCCCTTCCCCTTCCCCTTCCCCTTCCCCTTCCCCTTCCCCTTCCCCTTCCCCTTCCCCTTCCCCTTCCCCTTCCCCTTCCCCTTCCCCTTCCCCTTCCCCTTCCCCTTCCCCTTCCCTCACAAGACACTTCCCATCCCCAGCTACAACACAACCCCACACCCCGCTCTCTCCCACCAAGCTTTTAGCACCAGCATTGCTTTCCTGCTATTCCGTTGGCGGTGGTTGCTGATGGAGTGCTGCTCCCGGAGCCTTTCTATGGCACATGCGAGCCAGCTGGCTGGTGGCCACGGGTGGGCTGAGCACCCCCTGGGAGCGGGGACAGCATCGGAGGGGGCTGAGCAGGGCCCCATCACCGCTCAGGAGCTCGTGGGTCCCCTGGGCATCTCCTGCCCGCAGGAGAGGGCAGTGGTCCCGCCGCCCCCCTGGGGGGCAGATGCCTCCCCCAGACCCCTTTGCTGTGACAGCAGCTCTCTAGCAGATGTATTTAAGCTCTTTGCACATTCCCTGGTCCCCGTGTGAGACTCTGCAAGTCCTGAGATTCCTAAGGAAGCCACAAAGGCCCCTCTCCCATCACCCTTCCATCATTAAATTCAGATATCTCCACCCATTTGCTTTGTTTTGCTCCGCATTACTCTACAAAATGAGACCAATATTTCACCAAGACCTCATACTTCTGATCAAATCACTGCAGAGTAGGACCTCGTACGGTTGTCCTGTTCAACGCTTATTGCAGGGACTCTTCACTGAGGGCGTAGTTAGCACAGCTCTGTTTCTTTTTCATCACAAAACTATGAAGATAAGCTTTTGTTACCTGCATGTCCAAAACGCAACGAAACACTTACCCAAACCACCCCGGATGCTCAGAGGGAACGGCACCGACAAAAAGCATAAAGGAGCTGTGCTCGGTTTGCCATCTCCTTTAACTCGCCAGTACCTGGCAGCAGAGAGCTCGCTCCCTTCCGCTTTCCTGGGAGAATTAATATAGCAATTATATCATTGTAAAGGCAGAAAGAAAATGACATGTTGTGGAAGAAAAAGGGGGATATTTGGATTTGGTATCTGGCTCTACGCTCCAAACCACTGAAAGGCTATCCATGAGCATCGCTCTGTTGGACGTGCTGATGGGGTTTCTGCTCTCGGGGGATTTCGGCTTCTTCCCCGTCTTGCGAAGTAGCAGCGGCGTTTTGTGAAGTTATTTTAAATGCGTTAATTGCTTCCGGTGCTCTCCACCCTGTGAAAACAGTGTGCTCAAGCTCCTGAGCCCCCCCAGGTCACATCCGTATCTCAGAAATGTTGGAGACAGTCAAGAGAATGGAGTTTTTCACCCGTGCTGCCCTGGCACCTCCTGCCGGACCGCTTCACCCCGATCCCCCCCTGCCCAGCGGGGACCTCGCTGAACCATGCCGAGCACTTTGGGGAAAAACAACGCCGCGTCCCTGTGCAGGTGTGCAGCACTCGGAGTCAGGGTGACTGAGCAGAAGGACTCTGGGTCCTCGTTCAGGGCAAAGCAGGGAATATCAGATTTTATTTGTGCCCGTGGCTGCCTTGTGCGTGCCAGAGAACTTGCAGAGCTGAGCTCTGTGGCTCGTTCTTGGTCTCCAGGACCATAAGCACTGCTTTACTCAGAGCATCCCCTCATCCTCCGGTCCCTGGGAGCATCTTTTTTTTTTTTTCTTTCCACATTTTGTACCTCGCACATCACGTAGGGCCCCGGGGGGGACTGCCAAGCGCTCACGCCACACAGCTCAAAAGAAAACCCCATACAGAGCAATCCCAACTCCCATGTTTGAGTTGGGGGGTGGGGGAAAATCCCTTTTCCTGGCTTCAGTCTGGCTTTTCTCCCTTCGAATGAACTCAGCGCCCACGCTCTTCTCGAAGCAAACCGAACAAGACAGATGTAGACACGAATCCCCTTATTCTTCTCCACAACGCCCCCCGGGAGCGGCCGTCCCGTCGCCGGCCGGTTGCACTGCAGGCCAGATTGCCGCTCGGCGAAGCCAACAACCCTGCCAGCGTGATGGATTTCGTTCCTTTATCTTTCTAGGTGCAGTCCATCTTTTATCGCCCCTCTCCTGCTCCACGGGGGCTCTGAGTGGGTCAGGGATCAGCGGTCCACCGGGCGCTTTAATCAAACAGCGCTTTGCTGCCCGCCGCTCGCGTGTCAGAGTGTGGGCACAGGCACCGGCGGAGAGCAACAAAGAGCAAATAAAGGAGACAAAATGATATGCGGTAATTAAGTTATTCTTCATCTTCGAGATTGCTGCCGAGGACAAGATTGGTACAATGAGCCCGAGGCGCTTCTCCCTTCACTCCTCTCCATCTCAATGCCTGTGACATGGAAGATGAATATGCAGCATTTTCTATTTGTGCTACTAAAACGCCCATTAAATGCCAGCAGGGAAAAACGATACATAAATACGAGAATCCTACTACCCTTTGTGCCTGAGAGAGAGAGAAAGAGCATCCCTCCTCTGGCTGGAGAGCAAGCTGCTTTCGGCCGGGGCAGGGGCTGACGAGGTCTGGTGATGGGCAGAGCTTCCGCGCCTGCCCAGCACCCATCCTGCTCTGCCAACAGACAAGGAGGTCCTATTTTGATTTTATCTCTGCAAATCTGGTGACTTACTGCATGTCTGAACCCCTTTTTCCAATCAGGAGATGCTGGAATGGATTTACCTTTACGTTTTACCTTATGCCCTCCTGCCCCTGACCTGTTGCAAGACCAGAAGGTGTCTCAACAGCCTGAGCTCAAGTAGCCTTTAGCTGCTGGGCAGCAAACTCTGGCCTTCCGATGCACACCTTTCCATTTATACCACTGCAAAAGGCTCTCTGCGATGGGATCACATCATCCGGGATGTCATGGTACCCGCCAAGTGGGACAGGCACAGTGAATGTGTCCTGCCATGGGCACCGAGGAGGTCCTGTCCTTGGTGCAATACCGTTGCAGCACCGCTCCCATGCCAGAACCCCAGGTGAAATTTGGGGAAAAGAAATATACCCAACCAACCAACAATTTTTTTTTTGGTTGTGGTTCACAAATCCTTGCGGTTTCTCTGTGCTTTGAAGAGGGTCCTGGACAAGTGGCTCTCACCTACAGAACACGAGACAGATCCTCTTGCGGGGTCAGCTGGCGGTGGGAGGCAATCTCGCCCAGCAACAGGCACTTTCTTTGGAGATATGGTCTTGGCCGTCCCCACCTTGTCCCTCTCTTCCTTCTAATCCCATTGAGACCATCTGCATTTTGCAGATGGCAGGAGCTTGTCTCCGGCACCAGCGCCGGGGCTGACTATCTCCAGCCTCACACCTTGCAGGCAACACCGGCTGCCAGCAGACACTCATTTCCATCCGCAGTAATCTTGGCAATATCTAAATAAAGAGAGCTGCCGGTGAGAGCTCCCGAGGAAGCCATCGGAGAGCAGATAAGCAGGGACTCCGTCGCCGACGCGTAATGCCAGGTTTCAAGCAACGGGGGGAGATTAGGATCATTGTGTTATCTACTGTTATCTAATTCAAGGAAATAACCATGTGCATGGCATGTATTATCAAATGCACAGAACTCCTCCAAAAACGATATTAAGCCAGGAACTTCACAGTTCCAGCTGCCACTTCATCTTTAATTCACTTCCCCGCCCCCACGCGCTCCTGGATTGCTGAAATCTCGGAGCAGTGGGTGGCCGGGCTGCCATATGCGCTCCATAAAGCTAGGTGAGTTACGGGGAGGGATAAGAGCCTTTAATTCTGCAGTACTGCGCTTTTTTTTTCTGTTTAAGCAATAAGCAATGTTATTTTAACAACATCTTTTTTCTTTGATTTTTTTTTTTTTTTATTCCCCTACGCTGCCCACAGAGAGGGGAAGGGGACCAGGCACGGCGGTGCGATGTGGGTTTTGGAACGCACTGGTGTTACTGGTCTTGTGCTGGGGATGGGCAGGGAGCGGGTGCTCTGCACCACAGGGATACAGTCCCTGCTCCGGCACACTTATCATTCCAATAAATGGGGGGGAGAAAAATGGACCCTGGGAGTAGACGCGAAACGACGTGCTCGTGGTGGCGCAGCGGGATGGTGACAGTGGCAGGGAGGGCACCGAGGTGTGCTGCCTCGCGGCGCCCGCTTGCTGCGCTCCACCGTCTCGCCTCCCCGCTTGATGCACGGCATGTGCCGATTTTCATCTCCCGCCTGTGATCCAGCAGGGGAGGATTTATTTTTTTTTTTAATGGCAGGGGAATGGATGTGATGTTTAAGCATCATCTCTAGTGACTTTTCGGCCTGACGCGGCAAAGATTTAACACTGCATCTACACCAGCTCTGTGGGAACCTATAAAATTGCCTGCACAGCATAGTTCCTCATCAGAAAAAAAAAAAAACCCGATGAAATTTTTAATGGGGGAGATGTTTCTGTTCATTGTCACTAGAGACTGAAGCCTCAGTTGTGGAAGCTGCTATTTAACTAGCGATGTAAATTTAAGGTTTATATATCCCGCACGCTGGGGGAGA
Source organism: Charadrius vociferus (assembly GCF_000708025.1). Taxonomy (NCBI): domain Eukaryota; kingdom Metazoa; phylum Chordata; class Aves; order Charadriiformes; family Charadriidae; genus Charadrius; species Charadrius vociferus. Next base: position 3,017,578 of record NW_009650249.1, on the reverse strand, counting down.
GATGCCTCCTTATGGGAATCGACTGCTAAAGGCACGGCATCGCACCACTGAACAACGGAGCTCACTATTATGTTTATTCAAGGATCATTTTGTTTAGATGGAGGTTCCGGAACAATACTACCTTGAAATCACCAATAACAGAGCTGATGGAGGGGGACACACACCAGTTCCCCATACGTGTCTCAGGCGCATCCTATTGCCAGCATAAGCCTGTTCTACACAATGGTCAGGGAGGAACAGGGCGCACTGGGCCTGATGCTCACGAAACACAGTGGTAGACAGTTCCTACCCCACAGCACTTGCACCCTGACTAACAGCAGCTCCCTGGACACAGGCAAGGCGACGTTCACGGTTTCTTGGTGGATCCACGCTGAACGGGCGCAGTGGTGGGTCCTGGCACTGGGTCATGGTCCCTGAGTCCCTGGGCACTGATCCCACACTGGGGTCATGGACGTGAAAAAGGCACAACCGACTGGAAACTGGATGCAGGGGAGTTCTGTAAGTGATCCATGGGGTCTTTGCTCAGTTCTCAGCCACCACCTGGTAGACACCAAAGGGTAAACAACTCCTTTCCAGACTTATTTGCTCTAAGTCTATGGAGGGAAGTAGCTGGGAGTGGGGATGGAGCTGGCTTCCCACCTGGTTTTGGATTAAGCGCCCTATAAAGCTTTTGGCGCTTCACTTGCTATGCACAGAGATCTTCCCATCACACGCAAAACGCGCCTAGGAGCCTTTATGTGCAGAAAAAGAAACACCCTGGCAGAGGTGGACAATGCCTGTGAACGCGTGCCCATGCCAGGTAACCCTCTGGTAACCCTTTTGCATCACGAAGTGAAGCACAGACCTCTGCCCAAGACTGGCACATGTAGCCGAGGGTGCTCGGGGGATGTTCCACCCATAACCGCCCCCCGAGCCGCAGCCAAACCACCCGCCTGAGCCTTATGGCCACGACGCGCCACACCGTGAAAACCCTGCTGTGCACGAAGGACCCCGTGACAAACAGCACCTGGGTCCCTCTCTCATCGCTTGACTCCATCGAGGTGGGACAGACACTGCTGGGGCTTCACGGCCCAGCCGTAGGAGCAACACGCAGGCAGCGGTTTCGGGGTCTCTTTTGCTCTCTCTTGCTCTGGAGATGGCCTAGATGGAAATTTCCAATTATTCAGCTGATGCACAAACTGCCACTGCTACAGCGGCTGCGTGCTCGTCCTCGGCTTTGGCTGCTGCAAGGACATCAGATTTGGGCTCAGATTCCCCCACTGAGTTTTGGGCAGTCGCTTGTGCCAGTTTAAGGTCACGGTCCTCATTTGCAATGCAGTTCATGGCTCAAACTCCAGCTCACATCAAAGAGTGGATTTTGATCTGCGAACAACCACGACAGCCGCGCTCCTTCATGACAAGGCAGCTCGCAACGCCAAGACGGGAAGGTGACACAGCTGGGGACAGAGAGCTCTCTGTTGAGGGGACCTGGACATCTTCCCAACGCAGGGAGGTGATCCAAATGGCTAACCGCAAGTAGGAAAACTGCAAAGCCTTTCTCTTGGACTACGCAAGAGCGATACCCACGACCAGCAGTCCTCACTTCAGCTGATATACCCAAGGTATTAAAGAAATCTCACAAAATATTCACAAGCGTGGACCTGAAGGAGGGAAAAAAATCACTAATTGCTCCGAGGAGTCCTCTAGAAACAGGAGGTGTTTGCACTGGTCAGACATGGAGCTTTGCCAGCTAGATCAGCTCTCCTGGATCCGCAAAGACGGTGCTGTGGACGGAGAGACACCATCAACAGAGACACCAAAAAATGAAACGGCCCAAACCCCTCCCTCGCAGCCAGGTCAGCGCAGAGCGCCCGCACCGCGGCTCTCTCGATGCCGGCCATCCTGCTCGCTTCCTCTTTTCGAGCTAAACAGCTCGATGGAAATTAATGTTGACCCTCAGAGAGAATATTTTCCCTTCAAACAGGTCCGAAACCGTTTCAATGTCTCCCTGCTTTTGAAGGGCGAGAGATGCGGATTTCAAGTCTTTGCCGTGAGCGGTTCTGATGCTGAAAACCCGACAACATCTGCAGGGGGGTGGAAGGGTCAGCTCCAAACCCCCTGAGCATCCCTGCTTGATTTCTCCCAAACCCTGCTCCATCGCCACCTCCCTCGGTCCCTGCGGCTACCCCAGCCCGGGGTGAGGCTACCGCTGCCCGGCACAGCCAGCGTCTGGCAGCGCAGACAAGAAAAAGGCTGTTGTACATCACCAAAGCGCAAAGGGTGAATAATCAGGTGCCCATTTCCGTGGAAATGATAGAGTAGCTAAACAGGGGGACGGACCTGGCACACCTGGGACGCGGCAAAGCAATGAAACCAGCCAGCATAATTAAAGCTAAATTACCCAAGGTTTTATTTATTATTTGTGGACTGCAACAGACACAAATAATAAAAAATGCAGCCTCTCAGCCAAAGTGCTTTCTGACCAGAATAATGCCTTTTTTTTTTTTTTTTTTCTCTTGGACTATTTACAAGTGATGAATAAAACCCAGGCAGCCCAGCTTGCAGCGTGCCACAGAGCCACTCGGGGAGCCAGGAAGCACTCCGAGGGCCACCGTAATATCTTGAAGCACTGAATTTCACAGATTTGGGAAAAAATAAAAAAAAAAATCCATGTTGTTTCCCCACTTCTTTCTTCTCCCTCCCTCCCCAAACACAACCGAGTCACACACATCTGTTTTGGGTCATCTGGTGTTGATCCACACACTTAATCACCCAGCAGCACTGTAAACTTTCAGAGTTTGCATCTAACCCCGGGGTCAACAGCATTCAAATTTGCTACCAACTACCTACTTTGCTTTTCAAATATGGACCCAGTAAGTGATGTGAAAACAACCACTAATGCCCAATACCTACTGGGATGTGCAATAATCGAGAAAAGAACAGTTTTTACACAAAAAGAAGGGGGGAAAAAAAACAAAAGGAGGAAGTCGGAGCTATTGAAAACTAGGCTTTACCTATTAACTCTTGAAAATTGTCCAAACTGTGACAAAAAGAAGATAGAACAGAGTGGGTGTTTGCTCTTGCTAAGTAATCATTGCTACATTATGCTAGTTTTTATGATTAATTGCAAGACGATGCTTCTGTATATGAAATTTTCCTAGTCTTTGTTCATATATAGATTTTTGGATGTGGGGAGAAGAAATCAACCTTTGCTGTCTTGCAGAAGCCACAATTACGAGGGTTTTTCTGCTGCCTGGAAGAAGAAACATAAAACAATTGCAGTAAAACGGTGCTGGGTGAGGAGAGGTTTGTGCTGGTTGTAACAGGCTCCTGACCGCATAGTTAACTGCGTTATTAACACATACTCACTCTGGTAATTTTGGTTTGTGATGCTGTTTTAGGACATATTCCCTCGTCATCGTATCATCCCATCTGGGGTGAGCCTGGAAATAACCCTGGAGCTGGAGAGCATGCCTACGTCCTCTTCCTCACCTAGGTCTCCAAGACACCGGCAAGCTCAGATGCTCTCCATGCCCTGGGTCCAACCTCGTCACGGTCCTTTGAAGGCTGCCCCAAAGGAATAGTTGGTTTGCTCCTGCAGAAGCACATCACCGAGTGAGGGGGAGAGGGAATCCCTGCAAGAAGTTGCCATCTAGTTGTCATCTTGCCCTGCCCTAATCCTCATGTTGGTAGATGGGAAACTAGAGGGTGACCCAAAGCTGAATGAAAACCTTAGGGCTAAAGCTGCAAAATTAAAAACCTCACAGTGATACGTTCAGCGTGGCTGGAGGCTGGCCCAGAGGTGACTGCAGTCCTTTGGGACTCCATCCTATGGGGCATTTTCAGCGGGCTGGAGCCCCTCTGCTGGGAGGACAGGCTGGGAGAGCTGGGGGGGTTCAGCCTGGAGAAGAGAAGGCGAAAAAGGGGAGA
>NW_009650249.1:3002126-3012519 GCF_000708025.1 Charadrius vociferus | reverse complement strand
GGTGGTGAGCCCCTGGGGCAGGTTGCCCCGAGAAGCTGTGGCTGCCCCATCCCTGGAGGTGTTCAAGGCCAGGTTGGACGGGGCTTGGAGCAACCTGGGCTGGGGGGAGGTGTCCCTGCCCAGGGCAGGGGGTGGAACGGGATGATCTTCAAGGTCCCTTCCAACCCAAACCATTCTGTGATTCTCTGATTTGCATGGAAATATAGAAAACCAGTGCTAGGTTCGTCCAGGGTTGTTTCCTCTTTGGTGATTTCCAACGCCCAGTGAGTGACCAGATCCTCTGGGACTTGTTCTTAAGGTTATCATTCCTAATATTTGCTGGAAAAAAAAATTACTGCAATTTTTCCATGCAGGTTTTTAAAATCCAATTACGAGTCTGCAATTTTGACAGAATCTCAGCACTCTTTTTTCTTTTCTTGCTGGTTTCTAGCTCTCTTGGTTGGAGACAAAAGAATAAGAAAACAATCTATTTGCCTTCGGTTTCTACCTCCACCTCAATGCATAATCTTAAACGCAGTCTCCAGACTTCAGCTGAAATACATTTGACTGCTGGATTTCTTATATTTTGGATTGTTAACATGTTGGTTTGCACTCTGACACCTTGAATGGTACCTTTTCTTGGGGGAGAAAAGAAACCAGTCATTCCTGGGGCACAACTGCCAGCAGGAAAGGCACAGCTGGGGGTGGTTTAAAACACTGGGGTTAAAAGGTGAAAAAAGGGAATGAAAGAAACATAAAAATAGATGTACATGGGTAAGAAGCAACACAGCCGGCCAATCTGAATGGATATGGCCCTGTTAACCCTTATCAATAATTTATGCCTGCGAATATGGATTTTCTATTATTTGGATGAGACCAGCTTTGTTGTTTGGCACATAAAATTAATCAAGCATTAAGAATTTAGTAAAACACTTCCCCTGCTTCCTCCTTTTGGGGCAATCCTCCTGCATTTTTTCTTCCCCTCATACTATCGAAGCCTCTCAGAGTGGGCTTAATTTTTGGGTAATTGCGCATGAGGGACAACCTAGAGAAAGCCATGAGTGCTCCCGGCATGGTGAGGGCTCCTGTCCAGCCTGCTCTAGGATTGTCCCCTCAGCTCTTCTCTTTCCTAACGGACACGCATATTTAAAAAGAGAAGACCTGGATTTCCCAGCTCTGGGGGAACTCAGCGGAGGTGCCGGGTGTAAAGAGGCAGCAAAGCTCTTGCCCACAGGTTCCTGCAGCACTGGGGGATCCTCAGCAGCTGCAACCAGGACACTATTTCCCACCTCTGTCCCAACGTGCCCAGCGATGTGCCTGCAGAAAGCATTTTATCTTACGTACAGGACCAGCATCGTTTCCAGCTGTCACTCATCTGGATGCGCTCCGAATGCGCAACGAGCTGCCAGCGCAGGGCACCTACCCCAGGCTCCGCTCCTCCAGGAGCTCACAAGGCTTACCCCATCTTGCCTTGCAGATCAAGCTTTATTCCTCTCCTGCCACCTCCCACAGATCGTACACCTTTCTCCATCTCTCCCACTCCTTTTTTTTCCCCCTCCTCCTTCAGCTGGAAGAGTAAGGGAATATGGGACGCTGAAGCAAGCCGGCCTGCCAGCAGTCAGGGAGCTGATGACCCTCAACACGGTCTCCAGTATGGCACTGGCATAGGAAGACACTAAAATCTTGTTCAGTTTAGAGAACAGGATGGGGAGAGATGGACTGAGTTATCTCCTAATCCGCAACACCCACCTGCCAGCCAAAAGAAAGCTTGAAATTAGACAGACAGGCAAGATTATGTCAAGAGGTTGTTTGATGCCCATTTGCATAAATAGCTTGGCAAAGCATTTTCCCTGGGAAACTAGAGGGTTCTTGTGCCAGGGGGTGAAGGAAATAGTAGAAACCTTCTGTCAGAGCTACAATGCAGGGGAGAGTGGAGAAAAAACTCGCAGAACGGTTTAGGTTGGAAGGGACCTTGAAGATCATGCAGTCCCACCCCGTGCCCTGGGCAGGGACACCTCCCACCAGCCCAGGTTGCTCCAAGCCCCGTCCAACCTGGCCTTGAACACCTCCAGGGATGGGGCAGCCACAGCTTCTCGGGGCAACCTGCCCCAGGGGCTCACCACCCTCAGAGGGAAAAATTCCTTCCCAAATGTCACGTGCCCCATCCCACCGGCGTCAGTCCTACCATAAGCGCTGCCCGGCACAGCCAGCTGCCCACAGCAACCCAATAGAGCACACAGATGTGCTTGCTTGGTTACTGCGGTACTGGATGCTGATGGAGAAATGGCTCAAGTTGGGGACTATCACCCCCAAAATACCCAAGGAAGGGGAACACCGAGGTTCCTATAAGCCAAAAAGATGCACTGCAACCCACTAGCAGGGCCCAAACCAACCTACTTCACCTCCAACACGAAGTAGCACAACCGCCCCATCGCAGGGGCGCACACCTCTGACCAATAAGCACCAAACCTCCCACCTTGTCGACCACCGACCTGGAGGAGACTTACAGCTACGGTGTGATGCTGCTGCTCAGCTCTGGCAGCAGCAGCACCCGCGGAGGGGGGGGACTGGCCCCGTTTCACCCGTGGCTTGCGCCTAGAAAAGCTGGAGGAGTTGCATCAGCCGACTCGTCCATCCAGAAGGAAGGGAGCGCGAGGGGCTGCAAGGCTACTCTTTAAAATCACAGCCATGCGCTCTCCGCGTGAAAATAAATCGCCACTGAGGTCTCATTGCCGGCTTCGAAAGTCTCATTTTGGTTTGGTTTTCTGTCAAGAGTGTAACCACTTGAATTTATGCAGATTATGCACTCCTGCCAGGTGTTTATTTTATGCGCTTTTCTTCCCCCCTGCTACACTGTGAAAGAAAAATTGGGTAATATTTGCTAATGAGGCAAGTGGGATATTTCTGAGCCCCTTTAACTTACGAGGAATAAAATATATTTTTAAAAAATTGCTGACCCTTTAAACCTCAACAGTTAGTTTAACTCAGGGACATGTTTCTTAGTCAGCAAAGGGTCTTTCCTGAAGGAGTTATTTCTAATTCATTAGTACCGGGGTAATAGCCACACTCCTAAATAATTCCTGCGCTTATAAAATACCATCTGCTCTCATGCGCTAAGGGCTGTACGCTCCGTTGGTGTAAATTAGGAGAGCTCCATTGCCTTGAACGAGTTCTGGTGGCTTTACATCCCCGTGCCAGGCTGGTCCAGGAGCTCCTCTCAAAGGTCTCGTGTACCCTGTTTTACGGGAGCTCTCGCGCTGTCTCCGTGGACGCCGCGCTGTCGCCGGAACTGCCAGCGAGGAATTGCTGCTCTGTGCAAAAGCACGAGGCTCAGCCGCGGCTGCGACGGTGGAGAGCACGGCCCGGGGCACCCGCAGCTCTCGCACGCTGTATTTATGGGTATTGGTAGTCGAGCAAACAGCACGTCCTCCGCGCTGATTGATAAAACCTGTCAGGAAATTCTGAGTGTAAGAGGGGGTAAGAAAAAAGTCCGGTTTTGGAGACACTCTAACTCAAGCTTAAGCTTTTTGCTGAATTAGATGGCAGAGATGGATTTACATATGCTAAAGTAGATTTGCTGGGGTTATATTCCACTTTCTTTTTTTTTTTGCTATAAAAAAAACCCAACCCAGCAAAGAAGCAAGAGGCAAGAGAGATTTACAGGACATGGCCAATGACGAAACTCACAGTTCATGCTAATCAATCTAATTTAAAAACATTACCCACTCACAAATCCTGCCTCCAAAATTCAAACACTGCTTTAGAGCCTCTTGGGTTTTTAAAGGACGGATCCAGGCAGTCAGGAAGATTGACTTGGACCAGCCACCAATGAATTTGGATATGGGACCAGCTCCTTCCATCACGATGGACAATGCCAAACCGTGCCAGAAGGCTTCACAGGAATCACAGAATGGTTTGGGTTGGAAGGGACCTTGAAGATCACCCAGTGCCACCCCCTGCCCTGGGCAGGGACACCTCCCCCCAGCCCAGGTTGCTCCAAGCCCCGTCCAACCTGGCCTTGAACACCTCCAGGGATGGGGCAGCCACAGCTTCTCGGGGCAGCCTGCCCCAGGGGCTCACCACCCTCAGAGGGAAACATTTCTTCCTAATATTTAATCTAAATCCCTCCTTTTCCAGTTTAAAGCCATTCCCCCCCATCCTATGAAAAGCCCCAAAGCTCCCCACAGCTCCAGCCTCAGGCTGGTTGTACAGCAGCTGCTTTCGGGATGGTAAAAACAGTCTTTATGTTTCTGGGTTTTCTCCATTTCCACTGGAGACTTTGTGGAGTCGGGCTGCAGGAAAAGCCATCACCTCTTTCTTTTAGAGGGGGACGGCACTCCAACAAACCTGAGCGAGATTTCATCGGGGCTTTTGTCTGTTACACAAACCCCAATGAAAATAAGAGCTTGGTGCCCTGGAAATCCAGCAAAGAATAGAGGAGGGACCCTGCATTTTGCAGAATTAGGTCCTTTTCACTTTCCTGGGTTGGTGAGTTTTTTTGGTTTGGGTTTTTTTTTTGCAGATATTTGATATCCCAAGCCCTAATCCATTTAAAGCTGCCTCCTCCTCCAGCACCAAAGCCACACGGAAGCTGTAGGCAATTTGCGTGCTGCAGCAGAGAAGGCGCCAAGCCCCTGCGACCCTCCCCAAAACGCATCTCCCCAAGCAAAACAAAGGCTTCAAAATAAATAATTTCATTTAGGATTTCTAGTCAGAATCGAGCTCTGGAAAACATAAACCCACCCCCAGTTGGGTAACTCAGCCGAGAGTCCTGCAAAGGCAGTTTAGCATTCGCACCGGCAGCAGCTTTAAAGGTTTTTGGAGCTGTGCATTTTCCTTCCCCGTCCCTCCCCGCGCTGCGGAGACACCAGGTCCTGGGGTTTTAGTTTTTGTTGGGGCTCTACAAAACAGCACGTTGGTCTCCCGTCCCCGTTAGTCCCTCGAAGGACGGCTTCGTCCAGGAGCGCCCATCACCACCATCACTCCCAGTATTGCTGCCCCACTCCACAGCAGTGCCCAACAGCTCCCGACATCACGGCTCTCATACCTATTTTTGTTACAGCATTTACGCCTTTGGTCCTGTGACTATTTGAAATTTTTAAGACTCAAAAAACCTGAACAGAGTGTACTCAATCCCATGCAGACTGTTTTCTAAAATGGAGCACTGAGCTGGCCTGATTTGGGACTTGTAAAACTTGTCTCCTGCTGCCCAGATCCAGCCCTGAAGAGCCCTGGTCCCGGTCCCAGTCCGTGTCTGTGCCCCGACCCCAAGTGAGAGCATCTCCCACGGACGGACAGAGGCTCTCGGGTTCAGGAGAAGGCACCTCGAGGTGGGGCAGAGCCCCGAGAGATGCTTTGGGGACGGGAGACAGCAATAGAGGGGGAAAAAGGAAGGAGGAAACACACAGATGAAATACTCTGAATTTCTGCAGCACCGAGCTTAGGTGAATTCTGACCCTCATTAGAAATTGATAACGGCAATAATGAACAACTGAGAGTGGGAACGGGACAGAGGGAAGGTGAGGAGAAAGCAGAACAGCAGAGTCAAGCAGGGGGAGGAAAATAAAGACCCTTTCAGATGCTGTTGTCATTTGCAACAAAGCCTTGCAAACCCTGGCAATTTATCTGGGGCTCGCTCCTTCTCCTCTGTCTTTCTCTGCAGTGTTTCAAGATGCTGATATTTGCGGAAGGTGCAGTGTAGCCACCGGATAAGGGAGAAGAATGAATCCATCACCGCTTTCCCCCTCTCCCCCCTTGGCGTCTGACAGCTTCAAGTCATAAAACTTGGGGAAGGCAGAGCTCTCCCTTTGAGACAGGCAGCCTGGAAACGCGGTCAATATAGCTTTGTATCCCATTGCCATTAAGACAAGCTTATCAGCAGGGTGCCAGGAGTGCAGAGCACACCGGCTGACAGAAAAATCAAAGTTTCATTCTCTTTGCAATTCATATCTGGGCTCCTCTCGCCTCCTGGCTGGACCGGGCTCCCGTCCTGACTTTCACATGACGCTGTGGATGCTCTGCCTTGCCAGCTGTCTCCCATTTCTGCACGGGTATCTTCTCTTAGGCTTCGCCCTGTCCCACACGACCCCCACCCCTCCGCACTTCCACGCAACATCATCCTGTGCAGAGGAAAAAAGATCAGCTTGCTGCTGAGACTGCAAAGCCGAAGGTGCAGAAGGGGTTCTCTGAAAGCAGCAGGTAGGGACCCCAGAGGGTCATTTCATCTTTGTCATCCAAGATGAAAGCCTGACATAAGTTACAGCAGCTGAAAAACTAAGTTACACAACACGGCTCAGGTCTTGTGCAGACCCACAAGGCTGCTCAGGCGCCAGGCCAGCAGGAGGACCTCCTGGGAGAGGGGAAGGGATGGGACATAGAATCATAGAATGGTTTAGGTTGGAAGGGACCTTGAAGATCATCCAGTTCCACCCTCCTGCCCTGGGCAGGGACACCTCCCACCAGCCCAGGTTGCCCAAGGCCACCTCCAGCCTGGCCTTGAACACCTCCAGGGATGGGGCCTCAACAACCTCTCTGGGCAACCTGTGCCAGTGCCTCACCACCCTCAGAGTGAAAAATTTCTTCCTAATGTTTCATCTAACCCTGCCCTCTTCCAGTTTGAAGCCATTCCCCCTCGTCCTATCACTACGTGCCCCAGTAAGAAGTCCTTCCCCAGCTCTCCTGGAGCCCCTTTAGGCACTGGAAGGCTCCATAGCCCAGCTGAGAGCTCCCGAGGGGCTGCGGGAGGGTATTTCTCACCTTTCTGCTCTGCTCCTTGCTAAGGTAACTCATGAGTCAACAGTGGTAAAACCTCTGGAAAGACCAGATTATTTTTTTTTTTGCTTTGCCTTTACTCTGCAGTAGAGGTCTCAGAAGGTACCAAATGAGAAGTATCACATGAAACGCTTGGGGTTGGTAGCTACAAGACAAACTTTTTGGGAGAGAAACTTCTTCCTAAGACGTTGGTTGCCCTCCTAGTCCTTGGGGAGGTACATCCCCTGATGACGCACCTTCCCAGAGAAGCACAGGACCAGACAAAGCCACAGCAATGGGCACAACGAAGTTCAGCTGAACCAGCAGAAGAGAAGTCAGAGCAGAGAACACCAGCAGGATCAAAGACCCATCAGAATTTGCCCATGAAGCAAACACAGGAAAAAAAAAAAAAAAAAAAAGAATCACATGCTACTGCTTCCTGAACAATAGCACCAAAGTCTGACAGCATTAGACCATCAAACAGCAGAAAGAGGACAGTCGCACAAAGCTCTGGCTGTCCCCTCCTCCATCTCTATTTCAAGGAAGAATTTTTCTATAATAGATTTCAGATTGCTCAAAATGCAACTCCCTGCGTTACCAACACGGCATTCCACCAGAAGGCCTATCACAAGATTCCTTGTGGTAATTAAGAGGCTTTTTACAGCAATAATGTGAATAGTAATAGGCATGAGCAAAAATATTCTGATTTTATAGCCAGCCTAGCTTCATTTTTGGCCTTACATAAGCTTCTGTAGCTTGTTTGAGCGTTATTTTGTTGTTGTTGTTATCTTACAAGAACCCGTGCTGGGCTGTAAGGACTGGTGCCCCATGCTCTCACCCAGACCTGAGTAATTCGGATGTGTCTTCAGTGAAGTTGGTGGAGCTGCAAAAGGACAGAAAAGACCCAAGTAAGAGCCGGGTATGTTTGCAAGCTTTATTTCTCCAGCTCTCCTGTTTCTTGCTTTTCCCCCATTTCATTCAAACATTTTGGAATGACAGATGGTTAAAAGCGGAAACTGCAAATGGAAGTGTGAAGTTTTGCACACAGCTTTTGGGCCATAATGAAGCTCACCTGGCTTCCTACTCTTTGCAATATCAATGCTGGAAAGTGCAAAGACCTTAATTTTCCCCGCGCACAGCTTAAAATGTCTCAGCTCTTGGCTGAAATGTCAGGGCTCCATTATGTCCATAATCCAAAATAAATCCTGAGGGCAACCACATGGATCTTGCCTGCCCTGTTGTAGAGGGATGTGCTGCCAAGGCAGCCCCCCCACTTTGGGAGCTGCATCTCCGCACCGCCCGAGAGGGAGCGGGCTCACCGCATCATCGAGAGATGGACCTCGCAGACACGCGCAGAGCTCAAACGACAAAGTAAGTGAACACGAGCTCTGTTCATCATCTTTTGGAGGAACATCGCACATTCTGCTTGGAAGAGAGGAAAGAAAAAAAAGAATGCAGCATTTTTATAAATGAGATTTCTGCAAAGATGTATTATTCATTATGCAATAATTAGACACATTTATGGACCCTATCTCAGGAAGCCAGAGCGCGCAGAGATGCAGCTGCACAGTCCCACATAGAATCACAGAGTGGTTTGGGTTGGAAGGGACCTTGAAGATCACCCAGTGCCACCCCCTGCCCTGGGCAGGGACACCTCCCACCAGCCCAGGTTGCTCCAAGCCCCATCCAACCTGGCCTTGAACACCTCCAGGGATGGGGCATCTACAACGCAGGCAGCACTGCTCAGTCTGGCCAAGACACAAAGCCGGTGTCAGGGGGGTGCAAATTGAACCCAGAAGTTGGGGACACCAGGGTGAAAGCAGCTGGGTCCTTCACTTCCCTATGCTATTGCCATAGATTTTTTAGCAAGCTCTTCTTCGCGGGGCTGGAAACACCGTGGTACACCAGTGCTCATCTCCCCCTGCTGTCACAGTGGTCAGGGTCTGACCCTCCATGCGTCCACCACATCTCAGCAGTCAATAACCGGTATTTTCTAACAGACCAGTTCCCTTTCTCAGCTTTTAGAGTGCCTGTCGCTATATATAGACCTAGTTTTCTCCTCCAGGCAGCGCAGTCTTAAGTGCTTCATTAACAAAGGCATTTTATGCTCCTGAACGATGCCTGGCAGACCCCTGGAGCTTGAGCCCAAGGCGCAACCCCGATCCCTTCCCAGCTTGCTGACCAGCAGGGCCCCCCAGGGATGAGGCGAGAGCATCACCCCATTGCACCCCATAGCTGGGGGTCCTGTCCCCTGATGTGGTCCCACGGGAGGGAGCATCTCCCAGCTCCTCATCCAGCCCCAGGTCGGACACAGGCTCTGCTCAGGGGCTGAGGCTGGAGGACTTGCTCCATGCTGGTGTTGCACTGGTCTGTCCAGTTGCGTCTGGGCAGGGGCAGAGCACACAGGCAGCCCTGCTGCTGGAGAGAGACCCTGCTCTCACCGCGGCAAAGGGAAGGCATTCAGGCAGGGGCAAAGTGATTTGAGGTCACAGTGGCTTCAGCAAGAGGCGGGAGGGAAAGCAAAAAAAACCCACCACCCAAACACAACGAAAAACCCAAACCCCAAACCACCACACAACCCCCCAAACAAACAAAAAAGAGTCTTGATCGAGGTGTCCAGAAAGCGTGAAAGTCTGGGATCAAGTCCCATATCTCCAACGGTCAAAGACTCTGCTCTGCACCTCCAAGTGGGCTGGCTGGACGTCAGGACAGACCTAAGCGGAACTAACTGGAAATTTGGGTGCCAACACCCTGAACTAGTTTTGCTCTTTAAGAGTGACAAGTTGAGAGACAAGATCTTCGCTAAGAAAGAGAAAAAAAAAAATCAAAACAGAAATAGGAACTCTGTCTCCTCAACCCTGCATCGCATACATACATATGTTTTATACAGACAGTTTTGCACATCAGAGTGTCGCCCCCAGTCTTTTATGAAATTGCCTTTCTGTTTAGCAACGTGCTGAATCAATGGGGCCATTTCCCTTTCATATTTCTGTAATTAGCCTGTTCCAAATCCTTCAGCAGCTCTTCGGAAAGATGTTGATTATTTACAGTACGTGCAATTCAGATGTCACTGGATTATTAACCTTGGCTGTGTAGTCTTAAATGTCTGGATTAGTGGATATGAGTTTGTTTCCTCTGCTTCAGGCTAGAAAAATTCAGGAAAAAAAAACAACCCAGCAACATACCCAGGTTAGGAAAGACAGTGCTCTACTACCACCTCGCACCAAAAAGCACAAGGACGGGAAGGGTCAGCAGCACGAGCTATGTGATGCCGAGAGGTTGGAAATCAGGAGCTCCAGCCCCAAAACCAGCACCGGCCAGGGGTGCTCTGGGAGATCAGCACTAAAACCAGACTCTGCTTTCAACAGGGGCAACACAGAGCCTGAAGTTGAGGGCAAAACCCTCCAGCAGCCTCGGAAGCCCCTGGGCACTGCCGACTGCCGCTTCTCACGCACCCATAGAACCAGGAGCCCATTTCCAGTCCTGCCTCTGCCTCACTACGGGATTTTGGGAATGCATCTGCTGCTCTCCTGTTCTCCACCTCTTCGCAAAGAGGAGATGGGAATGTGCTTAGACATAACGCTGAAGAGGCGACAGAAATATCTGCAGCTCCGGAGGCAGCTCAGCTCTGAAACGCAGCTGCTAAAAGGGATGCAAACCCCAT
>NW_009650249.1:2976624-3002080 GCF_000708025.1 Charadrius vociferus | reverse complement strand
CGCGTTCTTGTACGCCGAGGACTGAAGCGCAGCCCTCCGTGCTCCAAACAGCATTAGTGGGGCTAAAGACTGTCCCTTCCACCAGACCTGCACGGAGCTGGCTGGAGTTCCTTAGGGCAGAGGGATTTCACACCCTTTTGCAGTCATTGAGCCATTGGCTCTCATTGAAGAGGTGGAAGAACGAGCGCCAAGGGGTGCCCCAAGCCTTTGGGAGGGAGTAGTTAAGGGAGCACAGCTATTTCCATCACGTTTGAGGACAGTTACGGGAGGATTCCCATGGATGATGACCGCAGCCAACTGCTGGGTCTGTCTCTAACACAGAACTAGGACAGGGGGGCACAAAGCACTGCGACACTGGTCCTAAGGACCACAGAGCTACAGGTACACAGAAGCAAATAGAGGGACATCAGCAAGTGTATATTTGCAAGTGTTAATATAAATATAAATATTTGAGTGATTTGAAAGCGTGCAGCTCTCAAAGCACTGGAAATGTCAAAAAACACTCTGTGCTGTCTCAGAAATACTTCACTTTGATTTTTGATCCTTTTCAGACAGCTGCTTTTACAATAAAATTGGAGGAAATATTGAAGTGAAAAGTTGTTTTGCATGAAGCCTCCCCAAGGTTTTCAACGCTGCATGGGCTTTTCTGTTTATTTTGGGGTTATTTGGCAGAAATAATTTTGCAGATCTAAGCCAAATACGCAAGCATGTTCTGTTGTTGCTACTCCATGGTTTGCGTTGACAGTAATCCATCTCATCCCAGTGAGGGGCAGCAGGAAGAACTCTTGTCACTACCAAGAAAGAATAGGAAAAAGAAACTGCAAAAACCCAACAGTTGAAAATTTCTGAGAGTCTCAGGAAACTCCCTTCAGCTCCAAACATGGTGAAGAAAATGCCATCAATGATTTTCCCCTTGTAATTAGGTTTGCAAAGGTTGACTTGCAAGGAATTAAAACATGGAAACATTTAAAATATCAGTGAGTTCTGGCATCCTAAGTAATGTGACATTTATATGATAATTTGGCAATTAAATATGCAAGCAAGGATGCTTTTCTTTTCAAACATGAAAGTATGGGTACTTTCGCAAAACAGCTTCCAGCGTTTTACAGGTTCACCTTCTGACTTGAGTGGAAAAATATTATTTGGGATGTGTGGGTGGGGGACACATACCAGTGCAGATCCACACTGACTCACAGCAGCATCTCGCAGCGCACCACTGCTCTGCCATACAAATCCCCTTTTGGGGACCTCCGGGTACAAACCCCACATCTCTCTGCCTGAAAATTGGGATGCTTATTACTGCCAGCTGGGGGAAAGAGCATGGGTCCGAGCTGCTCGTGCAACCCAGCAGAGACACCTTCGCTGCAGAATGAGCTTACAGCCGGGATCTTTAGATGAGCAAGAAAAA
The DNA here is from genome assembly GCF_000708025.1 of Charadrius vociferus. Lineage (NCBI taxonomy): Eukaryota > Metazoa > Chordata > Aves > Charadriiformes > Charadriidae > Charadrius > Charadrius vociferus. Next base: position 3,000,672 of record NW_009650249.1, on the reverse strand, counting down.
CCCCAACAGAGGCACTGACAGTTTGGACACGGCTTATACGTGCCCACAGGGAACAACCCGTAGCCTAACCCGGCGTGCATCCCAACCCCGTAACACCCACAAGAACACAGCATCACCCATCGATAGGGGCAGCTTCAGCTACACCTGGGCTCCTCCTGGAAATTTAATGCACTGGCTTAAACCCAACATCCCAGACTGGTGGGGGCTGGAAGGGCCCTCTGGAGCTCCCCCATCCCACCCCCCACCAGAGCAGGGGCACCTCCAGCAGTGGCACAGGACGGCGTCCAGGCGGGTTTGGGATGGCTCCAGAGGGGGAGACTCCCCCACCTCTCTGGGTCACTGGGCACCACTGAACACAGACTGTTCCCATCCCCCGGCACCCTCCCTTTGGGGATTGATGAGCATTGATGAGATCCCCCTCAGTCTTCTCTTCTTCACACTGAACAGCCCCACGTCCCTCAGCCTTTCCTCGTAAGAAAGATGCTCCAGTCCCCCCATCACCTCTGTAGCCCTTTGCTGGACCCTCTCCAGCAGTTCCCTGTCCTTCTTGACCCGGGGAGCCCCGAACTGGACACAGTGCTCCAGATGTGGCCTCCCCAGGGCAGAGCAGAGGGGGAGGATGATCTCCCTCAACCTGCTGGCCACACTCTTGATGCAGAAGTTAAAAGTCTTTCTTCAAGTTGCACGACTGGATGAGATCCCTGAAAGAGGAGGTTTTGTCCGTGCTGGGAAGGGGAATTAGGTGGAGCAGAGAAAGGTCTCCCTTCAGCCAGGCTCTGACTGCATCACCCCCCCGACACCAACCACCTCCTTTCCTTGCATCTCAGCAACTCGCTTCCTGCACTGATGAATAATTTGGAGCGCCTCAGTCATTATTAAATAATAAAGATTCTTTTCCTTGCAGAAATAATTGAATACCGGAGCTGAGAAATTGAGGTCACCCTGAGCTCTGCCCCCTTTGACAACACCGCTCCCACCGAGATGTCAGTTCTGCACAGCGCCAGCGGAGCAGGTGGTTATCGGAGCCACGTGGCTTGGCAGGGCTGGGCTCATCGATGCTTGTCCTCTCACCTTGGGGCTGCCAAGGGGGAGCAGGGAAATTTCAAAGCTGGCATTAAGGCTGTGGTGACTCGAGACTCTCAAAAGAGACAACGAGCGTAACCAAGGTTTATGATGATCTTGGCTGCATCACCCAACTGGGAGTCAGCTGCTGCAGATCAGATATGGGGAAGCTTGAATTCAAAGTTACTAGTGACAATACATCTGGGAAAACTCCGATTGCCTCAAGCCCTCTCCCCTCCTGCTGGCTTCCCCTTATTGCTGTGCCCTCAGCTGGTGCCTCTCAAATCACCAACTGCAGAAATATTTGCTCCAGGTTGATTCCAAGTGGATGGAGAGTCACAGCTGAGATGTGTCCTCTCGTCTCTAGGTGTGTTATCCACTGGGGAAGAAAAAGCCAACAAGGAGAATGACTGGCAGAACAAGTCCCCTCTCCATGGAGCTGGATCCGACTCACCTTCAATCTAGAAATGTTTTCTCCCCTCTTCTCTTCCTCCCCTGATCTCACAACGTTTCTCAAAACCAGGACGGAAACAACCAGGGTATCAGTTTTCTGTCTGTCTTCACATTCTTGTACGTGCACTGATAAATAAAATTCTCATTGACTGTTACATGAATAATGGCTTATCCCAGGAGTAAAAATCCTGTTGATATAGAATCCAGCCGCAATGAAAGTAATGTGGTTTTACAGCAGTTACACTAACAACCCATACAATTCAATATGGAAGGAGATCCTTTATGTAGGATTTTCCTGAGCTGGTTAGATGGCACCAGGAGAAAGGGCAGTGAGTAACTGTATGATGTACAGTATGGAACTGACAGTGCAAACATTTACTCAGCGGAATGGATGAACTCACTGTACCACGAGAAAAATGTGAGGAGTGCCAGCCCCCACAAATAAAAAAATAATTTCAAAACGAAGTCAGCTCACCCTAAATCCTGAAGTCAAATACACAACAATAAAGACATTTGGAAAGACTTTCAGAGCCAAACTTTCTGCTCGGGGACTCTCCGCACTAATTAGGTACAATTAAAACTGCTTAAAGAACGCTAATGCATTTGCCATGCACGGAGAGTTGTCATCTCCTCATAAATACATCATGTTGGAACCAGTGTTCATGACAAGGCGATGACTAACTCCATCAGACTGAAGTGAGAACTTCCCTGAAGACCTTGACTGAGCATCCTGCAGAAAGCAAAGCTCCACTCCATCACAAGCGATTCTCCTGTCTTCCATTGCCTGTGAATTGCCAAGGCTGAAGAACGAGATCTTTTTAAAGTCCCAACTCTCTTTCCGAGAGTGTCACTGAGCTTGATAGGTTGGGCCTGGATGCCTGTTAGTTTGTGCACGTCCCACTACTGTTAAAAAAATAACATACAATAAAATACAAAAAAATAACTATACCATATCTTTCCATGCCATGAAATAAAAACTTGACTCCAAATTTTGCAGTCTGTTAACGTTGGACAGCATGTGCACAGAAACGTGAGATTTCTTGGGGCAAAAAAAGTTCATTTTCCAGATGTCCATGTGGATTTTTTTATTTTTAAATTAGACTTCAATTTCTGTTCATGAATTCCCCCGTTGTATGATGGGGACAGCGGCAGAGGAAGACGTCAGAAAGCAAGCTCACGGCGGCTCAGCACAAAGAGCTTTGAGAACTTTCCTCGCCAAATTCTCCAGAAGCTGAGCATGTGCATTTCTTAATTCTAAATAAGATAATCCATAATTAGAAGTAAAGCCCAAACTGGGAAGGCCTGATAGGATTTTGAACTTTCTCCATACTGCGCTTCTACAGCAAAATAGTTTTGTTTACATGAGATTTTCATTTTTGTTCCAGCTAATGTGACCTTGTGGATAAAGGAGGCAAAAAAACGCCTCATGATACGTGTACGTGCATGGGGAAAGTCTCTTCCTCCCCCAGGAGGAAAAAGCACAACAAAACTGGAATTGTTCTGGGGCTTGTTTGAACTTCTGAAAATTGATTTCAGCATCGAGGAGTCTGTGCTCGCCTCATTCATCGTCTCTGCCTGCCAATGTGCAGCATTTTTGTCTCGGTTGATAAGGGAATTTTTAATTATTGTAATTATCATTTGAAAATTGGGTTCCTGCCACAGACAACTGAAATTAGATTCTGTTACTTTTTATCTTTGCTAATGTCTTTTAATCTGAGGTTTCATTTCCTATCAGCAATAAAATATGTGTACGCATGCATACATGTGCCCGGTTTAAGTACACGCAAAGAGACCCATGCACTCGTAAAATATATGTGTGAGTATTACATATGCCAGGCAGACTTTACAGCAGGAAGGACTGTTATGATCAGCTCGTTCGATCTATTATGAAACAAGGGCCGTGTCATTTCACCCTGTAATTTCGGCACCAAGTCACCTCTTTCAGAAACGACACCCAGCCCTGACAAAAAGAGTCTGCGCAATGAAGCATACCCTCACTTGACCAGCGGACAGGATTTTTCAAGGGTGACTCCTAATTTAGGACTCATGTAATATGCATTATGCGGCCGGAGGCTACACACAGCCCACAGGTGAAGAAGGGGTGGAAAAGGTTTATGATCCCGCTCTGGTCTGACTTTGGTCCTTTCTGCTGGCACTGCTGACAAAGCTGCCCCACAGATTTGAAATTAAGGTTTTAATATTATTTTTTTATTTTTTATTTTTTTTCCCCCCACTAGGAACAGGATTGAGACCTCAGGAACTCACTTGGCCCAGGCTGCTGTTTTACACCTGCTATCAGGTGAGAATCAACTGCCCGAGCTGCACAAACCTCAGTGACCTTGGCATGGAAGTAGGGACAGCAGTGACGATGCTGGTGACATAGAACTCTATCATAGAATCACAGAATGGTTTAGGTTGGAAGGGACCTTGAAGGTCATCACGTTCCAACCCCCCTGCCATAGACAGGGACACCTCCCACCAGCCCAGGTTGCCCAAGGCCACGTCCAGCCTGGCCTTGAACACCTCCTTGACCCGGGGAGCCCCAAACTGGACACAGCGCTCCAGATGTGGCCTCCCCAGGGCAGAGCAGAGGGGGAGGATGACCTCCCTCCCCCTGCTGGCCACAATGCGTCCCAGGATGCCATTGACCTTCTTGTCTCTGTCTCAAAGGCTCTGGGGGAACCGTTCCCAAGCACGGGGACGTCTCCTCATGCTTTGTTGCTGCTCCATGGGACGTGTTTTCTTCCAGCTACAAACCAGTGCTCACGTGCATGGCCAGCTCTGCTACCCCCATCTCCCAGCCAAGGTATAACCTTTAAGGTTTCAGCCAGACCTCAGATGAGAAACTATGAGAATAATGCCAAAAATTTCAGATAATAAAGTCATTCCCCACCCCCCCCATAGATTCATGAATCTCTACCCAGATTTCTTCTTCCCTGAAGCTCCACAAAGGTCAGCTCTTTGAAATATGTAGACCATGCAGAGCCTAAAGACAAGAGTGGTGCAGAGATTGAATCCCACCGGCAACACCACACCCTCAAAGCACAGCCAACGTTTGAGATTACAGACACCAACCTGGTTCTAAAATGTCTCGATTACCTTCAGTGTACTTGATTTTTTTTTTTATTATTTTTTTTTTTAAGGAGAGGTGATAGGGAGACTTTGCTACTATTTCTGAGCCTCTTTACCAACCCACCATGGCTTTTCTGTTTGCAGTAGGCTGGAGTCCTGGTGCAGAAAAATCTTCAAAGATGAGAGTAAGTGGGTTTAAAAGATAAGAAATGAGCTCTGGAACAACAGTAATCCATGGGTGCCCCTGTCCTCTGCTTTACAGCAACGGCTTAAACCCAAGGAAGAATCAAGGAGAAAGATGGTTTAAAAAAAAAAAGTTTTGGGGTTTTTTTGTTTGGGTTTTTTTTTTTTTTTTTAAACCTATAAGAGAAGCTGAAGAGTTTTATTTGTTATATGCCATATTATGAACTTCATTCAAAGCAATCCTACGCTCTTAGAAGTGGTGAAATAAACCTTCCTGGTTTAATCTGCCTGCTCTGGAAAGGAAATAATCAGATCCTGCCTTTTGCATAGACAGAGTTTTAATTACCTCTGAAACTTGCCTGGTCCCATATGAGCAGCTTTTCAAAAGCAATCTATTAACAAACAATAACCCCGCTGCTTGCTGCCTGGTACAAAGCAGATGCTATCGCTGCCTTTGCGCACACCCGTTCCCTCCCCTGCCCCCCCATCCTGCCGCAACACGGATCAATTAATAAACTGCCGCTAACGAGGAGAGGAGCATGGGGAGAGAGCTGCCGGAGCCGCCCGGGCGGCCGAGGCCAGTGGTGGGAGCAGGACACGGACCATCAGAAGAAACGCGTGTCAGGGCTGTGAGCACAGCTCCGAGGTTTGATTCCATGTATAATTTTCAACAGAAGAAGAAAAATGAGCTGCCAGGGGAGGAGGATGTCATTGGCAGCTCTGGGATTGCCAACCTCGTTAGCTAGTTGACTCCAGCACCGGGATAACGATGCTGCGAGCCACTGTCCTCTACTGCTGAGGATGAGATTCATGTCAGGTGTCCGAGACCCTCCACCCTTCTGCGGAGAAGGGCCAAGAGGATTTTCTCTTTTATATCCAGCAGCAAAGAAAAGGGCATCGGTGTTCCCGGACTTGTGGCTGATGTGAGACCGCGGGTGGCCAAACCCGCACATAATGACGGAGGTGTCCCAAGTAGTGTGCAGCTTCCAGTAAAAAGGACAAAATAGCCTGCAAGGGTGAGTCCCTGACCTTGGCAAAGGAAAAAAGGACATTTGTAAGACCTCACAGGTTGGGTGTTGAAAAAAGCAAAAGCAGGGAGACCTCAGCTTTTAACCCCGTGAGCTCCGACCGCCGGTCTCCTGCCGGCATTCAGCCCTACGCACCAATCCTTCCCCCACCACTCCTCGACTCGTGCCTGTGGACTCTGCTGTGATGTTGCGGGGTCAGCGCTTGTCCCCGCATGACACGGGACTGCAGAAGGTGCCCCCATTGGCCACCAGCGAGCAGCAGCACCCACACCCCCAGCCGAGACCGAGGTCCCGTGGCTCTCAGCGCCGTAAAAACACTTCGCAAGACAAAGCCATCGAACAGCTGCTGACATTTTGAAACTCCAGTCACTTACTGCTCTGTTTTCCATCTGCTCCTTCTGGGGACAACCCATGTCCTGCGCCATATACAGAGGTGAACATCTCCAGTCACTGTGGCCACTCTGTTGGCACACATAAAGCCCGTACCCACGCTGAGCAACGCACGGGCTCCCCCACAGGTTTTAAGGTCGCTGCAGCAAGGCACAGGCTCCCCAGCAGGTGTTAAGGCTGGTGCCCCATGGGACATTGCAACAGAGATGGGACATTGCAACAGAGATGGGACACCGCAACACAAACCACGCGTTCTGCCAGGCACCACCTATTCAGCACCAGGACGCTTGGTTTCGGTCTAATAATCTCTCAAAACAGACCACATCCCCATCTGGTTTCTTGCCAGTGCACACAAGGGGGATGGAGATCCCCTATACGTCCCGAGTAAGAGGCACCAGGGACCCACATCAGTGGGGCTGCCCTGGTCAGGGCCTTGCCTGGGGCTGGCAGATGATGGTGCAGCATGTTCAGACCCTTTCCGTACCATGGCTTTCCACTGAGCTTTTGCTCTGGAAGAATTCAGGAACAGCTTTTTTTTTTTTTTTTTTTTTTTTTTTTATAAAAAAAGAAGCATTTCAATCATCAGTCTTTCATACTGAATGCACACCTGCCTTAAACCTATTGCCGTCATATTCATCATTTAGATTTGAGAGTCTAAAGAACCTAAAATGAAGTTCTCTTATTGCACCATTAACCCTCTTATGTATCTACTATTTTCAACCGAGCTAGAGCGAACCTTTCTCAGGCCACACTTCCTAAGCACCAAACACCCAGATTCCTCACAGCAAACAAGCTCAAACACAACCAGGAATATTTATTCTCCAAAGCCAAACTGCACAGCACCTCATGACACAGCTTTCCCCATTTCCCATCTTTCTTACCAGGAAATGAAAAGCGCAGAAGTGCCCTTAAGACCTCCTTGCAGACCCTGGACACTTGTCTTCTCCACCACCAGCTGCCACTGCCTCTATCCAACATCATTATAGAGACCAGCAAGCCTTTGTTTAGGCTCGTTAAGAAAGACTAACAGGGCACAGATGGAGTGGGTTTGCTAATGGCACGGGGCTGGCTGCTCTCTGTCCCCTTGGCCCTAGAAAGGACAAGCTGCCGCGTTCCACCAGGCTCCCGAGAGACAGAGCTCGGCAGGGGGAACAATGAAAGGGGCTGAAAACACCAGGACGCCTTGGCTGCCTGCCCTGGGCACGGAAATGCGAAAAATTTTGGGCAAAGCTTAGGGTTTTAGCCTATGGGGGCGGTAATCCCTGGCCCGTCCCTTGCCTGGGCATTGCTAGAGACAGCGCGAGAAATGGAGGTCTTTGGTCGCTCCATCTCTCTCCAGAAAGAAAAAAAAAAAAAAAGAGACGTATGAGATTCTTTGTTTCTTCTTTTTAATGAAAACGCCATTTGCCCCCACGACAGCAACTTTTAGCACCCATCACCTCCAGGATCCAACATTTCTTTGGAAAAATGAGCAAACAGCCAATAAAGACCTGCCTTCCCCAACCTTCACTGATGGCCTGCCTGGTTCTGATCGGTAATTAAACGCAGGAGGTCAGGGACCCTGCTCGATTGAAAAATGTTTCTTCCCTATTGGAGAACTGACAGGCCACAACAGAAAAACAAAATGGGAAACGAAAGGGAAAGAACAGTTTGATCCAGCCCCCGGCAGCAAATAAATCACCCCGAACAGGCGCTGCGCTGCCAGCGCGCCGTCTGCTCCCCCTGCGCCGATGCAGCGCGCTCGCTGCCGGTTCGCAGATGCTGTCGCGACGGCGATGCTCCGAATCGGTAAGGTCTTGGTAGGATCCTGGTGACAAGCAGCACGCGAGGAGGGACGTGCTGGCTGTCTCTCGTACAGCAGAGTAGTCTTTTTTTGGGGTGTCTGCCACGCTAGTGATGCTCAGGCTGGGATTTCTGAGTTCCTCCTGTTTTTCATAAGCTCCCCCCGCATTAAAACCACCCTGTGGGTGCATGAAAAGAATCAGCATCATCTTCTCAATCGCTCTGCTTCTGCATCCTTTGCCCCTGTACCCAAAGAGCCAATCTTTTAGCTGGTGTAAACAGGAGTCAATGAAAGCCCTCGCTGCATTTCCACCAGCTCAGGAAAAAAAACCCTCCCTGCACATCTCCGGCAGTTTTGTGGCCCCAGAGGACCGGAGCCAGGACTGGGAAAAGGGAAAGGAGAGCGGTGGCCTGGCTAGGTGTTAATGAGAAAGTGATTTGTCTCTCCAGGATGCCCTTGTGCTTCCCAGGAAAGTCACAGAGCAGAATTTCTGAATATTTAATATAGCTTCTTAATTAAGAAAAGGGTAAAAAACCTGAGAGACACCATCCCCTACTGCAAGTTCAAGGCCAAAGCTTTAAATACAGGATAATCACTCATCTCCAGGAAGCAGGGGGTAGCTGATTAAAAGGGGTGGCCTCGCAGTTCGATCTGTTTGGACCAGAGAAACAGCCCCTTCTGCGCTTACTAGTGATGCCACACTCAACATTTTCCCCGTAGACTGAAAGTTTTCAGGATTTTAGAAGCGTTTTTTACCCTATCGTGTCTTACAAAAGCTGCAAATCTAACGTAAGGCTCAAAAATTTGAGACTCTAACAAAGTAATTAAAAAAAAAAAAAGTCCGTCTGGTTTCACAGAAACATTTCAGTTTGGTAATTTCCAAAGGTTTCATTTCCATTTCAATCTTTCTTTCCGTCCTGTAGCTGAACTTACATTTCAAAGCAGAAAGCAAATTTGAAGCAAAATATAATAGTTCCATTTCTAGGAGTCACGGTGACCTACTGATAATTTTACAAACTTTTCTCCATTTTTCCCCAAATGTAAAATCTACTGAAATTGGTCCTTCCTTCTGAAATATTCTGTCTTTGATGAATCAACCTGTTATGATGAAAATTTTTTTGGCAAATGACTTCTAGGCATACTCATTTCTCCCATTAATATCCCGTACCACAGCAGGAGACAATATGGCCTGCGGGACCGGCTCAGATTTAAGGGCTATAGCCGCTTTTCCCACTTCTACCTATTTTCTGTGACACTTCTCATCATCTTCAGGTGTACTGCCCTGGCAGAAGCGATCGAGACACTGAAATGTGAGTTATGAGCTGCATCTCTGTCCCTGGCCACGTGCACACTCCTACCTGCATCAAAGTGAAATGCATTTCTTTAAACCAGCTATCTGCTCTCTTTAATTAGCATCCCATTTGGCAACGCCATCCGTACAGAAGCACACGCGATTTGTTACCGCAGTCGCTGGCAGGTGGCGGCTTCCTACGCAACGATACAGTCAGCATTGGTGACTGCATTAACTTTGTTGTCTCTCTTCCCCTTCTTCCACGTATGTTGTAAAGTCTTTGGGCCAAAAATTTTACATATGCAGAAAGTTGGGCTGCAAGAGCCACCAGGTCCAGCAGAAATACAAGCGCTGCCTCCAATAAACAACCTTTGTCTACGTACGTGGCCCACCTGAACAATCTGCTGTGTCAACAGGGATGATAAGAAGATGGAAAATCAAAGTTTTGATCAATTTGCACGAGGAGCAGTCGGAAGCAAACGTGTCGTACCATTAAGGGAAACATTAGAAGCTCAAACGGTTTGTGCGGTTGTTTTCTCCCAGCAGCAGGCACACCCTGGGGGATTCAAAATGTCCTTGAACTTCAGGAATAAAAGGAGGAAGAAGAAGGGGGAAAAAAAATAACAACATGATCAGTAGCTGCAAGAACATCGTCAGGTGATTAAAAAAAAAACCTGGAGGGAGCCTCAATATGCCTTTTTATTATAAGCAGCAGTGCCTAGTCGACCTTGCCTGATTCAAACAAGGCAGGAAAGCTGAGATTGAAAGATATGCAGCCTCGTGCGCCAGCCCTCCCCGCTCGGAATTTAAATGATGGCATTAGTATTCAGGATCTTTGCATGTGTTTAAATGTGGATTAAAAATGCATTAATTGGTCTCGTTTTAACAAGCTCTTCTCTTTGTATATCAAATATTTGAAAGATTCGGTATTATCACCTCTTGTCTGTGCTGGAATTGAAGAGGAGAAAAGAAATGTAATTGAGGACTTAAGGAGTGTCTCCTCCTGTTTGCTCAGCACAGGGCTATCTGATTGAAAGCTCGGGGGAAAATGACTTTGATAAGTATATGAACAACATCTAAAGGCAACAGAACTTGTCAAATGAGTACTGACATCCAAACAGAAGCATTTTTGGCAAGGAAAGTGGCTTTCCAGTAAGTGCTGTATCAGAAGAACTGCTGGAGCGCTTTATACCACATAACCTGTCCCTAGCAAGCGCCAGCACAAAGGAAAGCGGCTCTTGTTTGTCAAGATGTTAGCTCAGGATTTGAAAAACACAGTTCAGCTGTTTCCTTGGCTGCAGTTCCTAATCTGACCTTGAGCAGGTCACGCCGACCAGGAATGGACCTCTCCTTGGACAGAGCTCCTCTGAGAGATCCCTTCTCCTTGCTCCAACGTGGGCAACTGGGAGATGCTCGGACCTGCTATGAGCGAGGGGAACCCAGTGTGGGAGCCACATGGAAAAGTATGGCCAGAAACTTCGAACCCGGCCTTAATCACTTGGTTGAAATAGTCTAGTGAGCTCCAGTAGGCTTTGGAGGGTTCACACCTGAATGAAAATGTGGTTGCTCAAAGACATCAACTGAGATATGAGCCTCACACAGATGACTCAGCTGAATGATGAGGGTTAAATGCCCAAGGAACTCACAGAATCACAGAATCACAGAATGGTCAGGGTTGGAAGAGACCTCTGGAGATCGTCTAGTCCAACCCCCCCGCCAGAGCAGGGTCACCTACAACAGGTTGCACAACTCGTCCCAGTTACAGAATATACACAGGACATGACTGGCACAAAGGCTCTGATCTCCAGAGCCACACCCCAGTGCTGTCCCCACAAGACATCAAGGTCTACAGAGGTGAGGAGCATCCTTGGGCTAGTTGTAGAGCCCTGAAACCTATAGGCTGAACTTGAATTTCAGCTTTGACTCATGTGTCTGCTGTGGCTATTCTTGTCTCCCAGAGGAATGCCTCATTGCTTTTTCTGTTACTTAATCAGATTCCCCAAAACCATCTGAGAAAAGTGGAGCATTGATCCTAAGCAGGCTTGGACTGATTTGGATATGAGAACCAACCAGACCCTTCATTCAATGTTCAAGTGCATCTCAGGTACTGAGCATTCATGAGTTTGAAAACCTTCGACGACCTTTACTCGCAGGCATACTGGCCACTATCTCCCTTTTGCCTTTGCATCTACAAATGAAAAAGTAATCGCCACCATACTCATTTATTGCTGTTGAATCTGGACACTGGAGGGATGTGGCAAAGGACTTCTCCTGAATCCAGTAGGACTCAGGAACTGATTGCCAGGAACTGCCGAATCCCTTACGACAGCCTTAGATCGGTGCCAGCTGTGACACACGCCCGTGTCTTTCTTCACGGATGGCAACAAGAGCACCAAAATAGAGCCAAAAAAACCCTAATGAGGTTCTCCTGAAATTTCACTAGGAAACCTCACAGTGAGAGACTGCGGCGATGTGAGGTTCTTCCGGAAGTTTTGCGCTCACCAGTGCTTCAATTGCTTGTGCGAGTCCGAGTTAAAAGCCTGAATTAAGAAATGGGCTGAAATCTCTAAACCTGAGTTTCATCCCCTGCTAACTAGAGCACTTCTCAGCACTGCCGCAAACACTGTGCTCCATCTCACTCATTAAGAAGTTCCCAAGCATCGAGCTATATCCTGCAAGGATCTGCTCAAAGAAGAGGTCTAGCAATCAGCATAAAAACTCGCTGAACTGGAATTTGCATGTTTATAGCTTTCGCTTAGCCACATGAACACATTTTGCAGATAATCCCCGCTTCCTAGTGGGCAGAAAAAACAAAACCAAACCAAACCTCAAACTCAAAACCGTACAGGCTAAAAGATATTCCCGTCATTTTTGGAAGGCTCCAGCAATGCTGTGGGAGCAGGCGCTTGTGTGCCTGTGTGCATCGGTTGAGTGCCACGCGGGGTCTCCGCCGGCTCCGGCGGGTCACAGCTCTGCAGAAACGCAGTCCCTGGCTTGGGGACTTGGCGGGGGCTTGTAGGGGTTTTGAGGCAGGCAGCCCCCGCTCTCACTCACAGGATCCGAATGCCCAATCCTTATGAAAATTAATGCGAGCGCTGCCGCCCGGCTCTCCTCTGCAGCTTGGAAAAATCTCAGCCTGGGATCGGATTTGAGTCACCGAGGTTTGGTACCTTTGCAGAGTTTTGTTTTCAGCTGCAGGCTGGAATATTTCCAGACAAACTTTATGTAAAATTCACTCCAAACCCCGCGTGGGAACCCAGGCTCATATAAAATGCTACGAACTTTTTTGTCAGTTCCTAAGCTGGAGGCATTATTTTCTTTCAAAAACAAGAAACAGCTGGCGCTTGCATTTTCTCCCTGTATTATCTGTTTACTTACCCTACTTTGTCCTAAAATCCAAGCCCCACAGAAAGCCCTGGTGAGACTGGAGGGGTCTATGGGAACAGCAGCACAAACTGATTTATTTAAGCTCATCTAGGCGGAGCAGAGCAGTCAGGCCCGGATTGCCGAGCCAAAGGCTCTCCTCCACCACCGGGAATCTGTCTGTCAGGGTCCAGTGGGGAACAGAGGTTATACCCAGTTTGGATCACCCCTGCTACAGCTTGGAAACCCCCAAGGGCATCACCCATCTCTTGGAAATACTTCATTGTCTTCCAAAAATGCTAAAAAAAAATCACCAATGTGGAAAGGCAGTGGCGACAAGTGAAGCTTTTTTTTTCCCCTTCCCTGCTACAGCTTGGAAACCCCCAAGGGCATCACCCATCTCTTGGAAATACTTCATTGTCTTCCAAAAATGCTAAAAAAAAATCACCAATGTGGAAAGGCAGTGGCGACAAGTGAAGCTTTTTTTTTCCCCTTGGTTTTTTTTTTTTTTATGTGACAGATTAACAGTGGAAGTACAATGCATTTTACAGTTTGGGTGTTAATCCTTAGTGTGCTGTGAAATAGAGAAGACACTCTCTGCGCCTCAGAAAACAAAGACATATCTCGTAAGGGATATAAACACGGCAGGTCTGCCAGAGTAATACGCACTCAGAGTGCTGCTTTCCTGCACAGGAGATGAAATCATAATAGCATACACTTATTTACTTTTAAAAACCATCAATAGTATGAGATGTATAGCTGAACTCTGGGCTCTTCTCACACACACTTAAAAATGAAATTAATCTTAAGGAGAAACAGAAACACATATATATGCGTATATAAGCAGTGTGAGTGAGCTACCGTACAAAACAAACTGAATTATCTATGTTTCTTTAAACTACATTCAAGACTATTTGCCATTATTAGTAATTTGTATCCAGAGAGCTCAAATCAATCACAAAAATGGGTCCATATTATTTATCACCGCTGTTCCACAGACGGGAAAACTCAGGCAGAAATAAGGGCCGGCGCAGACAGCTAACGGCCACGGGGGCGGCAGGACACGGCTCTGGCTCCGGAACGCCGCTGGTGAACGCATCAAAGCCCTGCTCAATTTTACACCCCGCTGTGTCCCCTTTTGGCATCCGCCACAGCTGGAAAAACAGCTGCGGGCACCTTCCCCTGGGGACACGCGCGTCGCCGCGGGGATCTCGGAGGTCCCTTCCGACCTAAGACGGATTCTCTGATTCTGCGTTTCCCAGTTGAGGAGAGCCATGGTGGGACAGGCAAAGGGTGGCTCCACCTCTGCCCTCCGGGGAAGGCGGATGGACGGAGCCTCCGCCTCCGGCGTTGGCAAGACCTGTGTCACACCTCCAGTTTGCTTCAAATTTGTACCATTCCCCACATCCTAGGAGATCTCTCTGGGGACTTTTATTTTCCAGAGAGCCTTTCGTTGTAACAGGGTGTGCAAACGCGAATTCAAATCAGTCATCAACTTCCCACTGGGTTCAAAACACCTCTTTCACCATTTTAAATGATTTTTAAATGGATGCAATGCACTCGATCCTCCAGCTGAAATAACTTCTGTATTATCCTCCAAACCTGAATTCCTTTCCCCCCTTGCTCTCTGCTCACTTCAGATAATTCAATGGGAATTTATTTGAAAAGAGGTGGTGGGTCACAAATGAAGTAAAATGCTGACAGCAGGAGTTCCTACCCATTCGCTGCTTATGTGAAAGGCAGGGAGCCAGATTTAGGGAGCTGTGGCATAGTTATCATTAGGCTGGTTGAAAATACTCCATCTCACCTGAGGTGGTTTTATTTTTTCTTCTTCTTCTTCTGCTTTCCCCATAAGAATTGATTTTCTTTTGATTAAATGATGTTTTTACAAAATGCGTCTTTTCCCTCCTCTTGCTGGAAAAAGCCAAATGCCTGAAAAACTAAACTCTTAACTAGCCCCGGCCATGGGCCTGCCTGGAGGCACTGCTGAGGAAAGTGCCTTCTGGGAAGTGTAGTTTGATTTAGGAAATCAAAGGGGCTGTAGGGAAGGGTGGAGGCACCCCGGAGCCAAGCTCTACCTCCCCAACAGGATTTAGCAATTAAACCGCTCTGGCTTGTGGCTGAAAAAGAAAGGCAGCTTCTGAATTCAACCCAAGGAAACCTCTCATCTTTGACGGAAGATGCTCTCATCTTTGCCTGGAGAAGAGAAGGCTCCAGGGAGATCTTATTGCGGCCTTCCAGTCCCTAAAGGGGGCCTACAGGAGAGCTGGGGAGGGACTTTTTACTGGGGCATGGAGTGATGGGATGAGGGGGAATGGCTTTAAACTGGAAGAGGGCAGGTTTAGATTGAACATTAGGAAGAAGTTTTTCCCTGTGAGGGTGGTGAGGCACTGGCACAGGTTGCCCAGAGAGGTTGTTGAGGCCCCATCCCTGGAGGTGTTCAAGGCCAGGCTGGAGGTGGCCTTGGGCAACCTGGGCTGGTGGGAGGTGTCCCTGCCCAGGGCAGGGGGTTGGAACGTGATGATCTTCAAGGTCCCTTCCAACCCAAACCATTCTATGATTCTGTGATTCTATGAGTCTATGTATGAATTTAGTTGCCTGCTCTGTTTCTGGTGAAGTTTTCTCCTGACTCTCACCCCTTACTCCAGAAAATGCAACACCTGGATGAGCTACGTGTTTCTCCCCTGTGTCACCGGGACAGACAGACACTGGAGGACCTTACTAGTGCCTTTTGCAGACGCCAGTGGTGTTACTCGAGGTGACTTTATGGGGAGACGTTGCAAGTGAAGAGTGGATCTAGCACCCCCTCAGGGATTAAGAGACAGATGAACCACTTGACTCCCCAAATGTTTTTGGAAGTGGACTGTTTTGTCTTCAAAAAAAGAAAAAAAGGGGTCTTATAAGAAAGATGGGGACAGAGATTTTAGTAGGGCCTGTAGCGATAGGACAAGGGGTGATGGGTTTAAACTAAAAGAGGGGAATTTCTGCCAAGATAAAAGAGATTTTTTACACTGAGGGCGGTGAGACACTGGCCCAGGTTGCCCAGAGAGGACGTCAATGCCCCATCCCTGGAAACATTCCAGGTCGCGTTGGACAGGGCAACCTAGTCTGGTTGGAGATGTCCCTGCTCATGGCAGGGGGTTGGACTAGATGGCCTTTAAAGGTCCCTTCTAACCCAACCCAGTCTAGGATTCTATGACTCCTTACTTGGGATCATCTTCTTTTTTCCCAAGCCTGTGTGAACAGACAGTGCCCACCGCACGCTGCAGTAATAAAATCTATCATTGCTGTTACTGCTGATGGGAGCACAGCCCTTCTCTGCCTGCATCCCAAGCTGTCAGGGGTTTATGTGCCCTACAGTAGGGTTACTTAAACCCTTAAGAAACTTGGCATGCAGTGAACTGCATTTAAGCCACGGCCATTCAAACCAAAAGCAGCAAGATCTGGGCATCTGCCATCTGCATTAGCTGTGCTGGCCCTTGCCCTCCATTGTAAACGCTTTTCCTCCAATGCTTGAGGCCCAAATTTTGCTTGTTCATTAGCTGGTTGCTCCATTAATGACTTGTCATAGCCAGAAACTCCAAAGAGATCCCTTATTTTAATTAACCCGGAAAACCACCACCACTCTCATGCTGCTGTCACAGTCCAGGGCACCTAAAACTGACCTTTGCAGCTTTTTAAATGGCATTAATTAAACAGAGCTTGTTGGCTGGAATCTTTCCAGTCCCACCATGTCGCGCATGGCATCTCTCCTGAGTTTGCCAAAGCCCTTTGGGATCTGCCCTACTTCAGTTCACCAAAAAGTCTGCCTGGATCCTCTCCCGCTTAAGCCAGGCCAATAATCCTCAGCGCTGTCTTCCCAGAGCCTGTTGCCAAATTTTGTTTACCCTACATGAAACCTTCTCCTGGAATTGAGCTTGAAAATCCTGCAAGAGGGAACATTTCAGGGAGACGGACATCAGTGAAGGATGGTTCAGAAGAACCATCAGAGGAACATCCCCATCTCCTTTCAGCTGAGGATGCCACAGCAGATATCCGGCACACCCTGGGTCAGGCTCAACCTGGTAAAAACGGGTTAAACTGCACAAAAAGGGGTTAGACTGCACAGAGCAGAGGCATTTTTTGGGGGGGGGAAAGGAGTTCTGTGGCTCCCTCTCTAGATGGAGAAGGGAAAATAAAGTTGCGGTCTTGCTGTCTGTTTAAGAGCTTGCTTACAAGGGTAAATTAATCCAAAATTAACTAGTGGTGTGAATTGCAAGTGGATTAGTTAAATTACATTAAACCTAGGTCTGGATACTTTCATTTAAAATTAAAGTGGCCTTAATTTAATTTGGCTCAAGTCACTTCAAAAGTGAATTAAGTAAAACTTAATTACAGACCCTTTAATTCCAAATGAGTGTGTCTACATAGGTTGTTTAATGTGCTTTCATTTATCCATTTTAAGAATTAATCTTGATGAGCTTTTCTGAATCTCCCCATGGTAGACAGACCCTCATTTGTATAGTAAAAAACCTCTGATTCCCTCTAAAAGTGGAAAAAAAAAAAAAAAAAAAATGAGACAAGTGACTTCTGTCTCCAGCCAGACAAAATAATGATGCCGCCTTGCACTGCTCTGCGGTCCAGCACTGGGGACCGCTCTGCCTGGCGGACTTTTTCCTCAAAGCCATTTTCTGGCAATATCCCTTCCTACCAGCTCCTGTCGACGTTTCTAGTAACTCTCTCTTTGCTGTGCTTTGCCAGAGCCACTGAGAACCTGTAAGGGCTCAACCTGCTCTCCCTGGGAGCAAGTAGTGATATTTTTTTTTTGCAAGGGATCTTTGCAGTGCATCCTGCGCCGTTATTTACAGCCATGCAGTACCAAGACCTGTCAAGCACACACAAATGGCTGAGAAGGGGAATCAGCTCCAATTCCCGTTCTCCCTTCCCTCCTCCTCTTCCAGCCCGTTCCAGGGATGGAGGCTCAGACCTCACCGTGGGAACCGCCACTGCTCCATCATTTTTGGGGGGCTTGTCTGGTGTGAATGTGTCCTCCAACCGGGGAGCAAAATGTTTCTGGTCCAGAAGCCACCACCAGCACTAATGAGCCACAATGACACAGGGGAGGTAGGTGGTATTGAGATGCTGTGGAGACGCAGCAATGAACCACTAATACCAAAAAGTCCTCGAAATAAGGTGAGAAAGACACAGCCAACCCTGAAAATGACGTTAACACTGAAGTCTTCCCCGCAAAAGGCTTTCAATTTAACAGAACTGTATTTTGGACCCAAAATCACTGCTTGGAAACAGTTTTCTGGCCGGTGACACTACCCGTCACTGCTGTGTACACTACAGTGTACACCAACACTGTGTCACTACAGCGTTAGTGTAGTCAGTGTTAGCTGACTCTTATTCTCCTCTGCTCATGTGTGATGGACAAAAGAAGTTATTCCTCCCCGAACAGCACAATTTAACCTGGTTGCCCTAACCAGGACTCCTTGTTCCAGTGCTACCTGGACCCAGGCTGGAGACCAGCCAGGGTGAAGGGCGGATGCAACCACAGCATCACATCCTCTGCCCCACCTCCATCCCGCATCCCGCATCCCGCATCCCGCCCTGGCACATCTGCTCTGGAGCTCATCCCTTAGCCCCACCGTCTCTCATTTCCACAAGATTCCATTTCGATTTTTCCAAGGCGCGTTTGAAGGCGTGGGGTTTCTGCACGCTCTCGGAGCTTGGTGGGCAATTCCTTCCAGCTCCGAGCTGCCGGGCTTGGGGGGGGACTGCTGCCTCCCGTGCTATTTGCTCCTGCTGCTGCTGCTCTTTTCTCCTCCGCGCTGGGAGCGCGGAAACGCTTCCTGCTGTTCTCAGGCTGGTTTCCTAAAGAAATTGAGTCATGTGGGACCGCCCTATTTTGGGGTGTCTCTTTGCCTTTTCAGCCTCCGTACCACGTTCGAAGAAATTTTGCAGAACTAGAGGATAGCGTAGGGGGCTGCGGCGAACATTGTGGGAGGAAAAGAAGTAGAGGAGTTATTCCATGCACACTATCGCTCTTTTCCTGTCCATATTCATAGAATAGAATCATAGAATCGCTGAGGTTGGAAGGGACCTTTAAGATCATCAAGTCCAACCATCAACCTACCCTGACAAAACCACCTCTAAACCATGTCCCTAAGCACCACATCTACCCTTTTTTTAAACACCACCAGGGATGGCGATTCAGGTGTTGGAGAGAAGGATGCTTTTAAAGGTGAGGGCTGTTTTGGATAAATAATGAGATAATCCTCTGTAAGTTCTGTGCATCCCCTCCCGATATGTAAAACAAGGGGAAGAAGGTTTGCCCTACCACGGAGCTGCCCTGAGAAGTGCATTAAAACTGTGCCAGCGGACATGCAGGAGTGGTAGGCAGAGTTTATTATATTTCTAAGTTGCGTTAGGTATTAATCATTTTGCATCCTAAAAAGGTGTCTGAGGAACTTAATTTGTCGTGGAAATGTCAGATAAGAGAGATGCCGCGTCTCCAGCTGAGAATAAACACCGAATAGTGTGGAATGTTACTCTAAAATGACCTTTTACTTTATATTAAAGCAAACAGGTAAAAATCAAAGTCAAATTCCCAGCAGAGAGCACAGTGTGTGTATGCGTGTTTGCAGACGTGTCGGTGCGTCTGCCTTCTAACAGGCTGGAGGCGCCCAGAGCGAAGCCGGCACGGGATCAGCTGCCGCGGCTCCGGCCTCTGATCATCCCTGCTCTGCAAGGACGAGGAGTGATGCTGAGGTGTGGCAGAAATCCTGGCAGTCTACTGCATATAAAAAGAAATATTGATTTGTATTACTTTATAGTACATTACAATATATTTATTATATACAGAGTTGTTTATCTAAATATATTTATATCCTTACATGTAGACGATCAATATTTATACACATATATTATTACATATACAATACCAACAAGTCTATGTAATTCTTATATCTTTTTATACATACTAGATAGCTATTTGCAGTGTTACATATTCTGTATTTTGGGATTTCTCGCTCAAAGCTCTTCTAAACTAGCCCCTCCCCCCCTTTTTTTTAAACTTCTGAGAGAAATTTTATATTGTGTTCAGATATCTGACTATAGGTACATTTGAGACTCTGCCAGGGAAACCAAACCAATTTGCACTGGGAGTCACAGTCCCTGTGCTGCAGGTTCCTGTTGTCCTGTCCGAGTTGGGCGGTTGTGGTGGCCCGAGGTGTGACACCGTCCCCTTCCCCCGGCAGCAGCCAGGAGAGCAGTGGAGGAGCTCAGGGGTGGTGGGTCCCGGAGCAGCTGCTCTGCAATCCACCCCGGCCACCACACACCCTTCTGAGTATCACAGAATCACAGAATGGTTTGGGTTGGAAGGGACCTTGAAGATCATCGAGTCCCACCCCCTGCCCTGGGCAGGGACACCTCCCACCAGCCCAGGTTGCCCAAGGCCACCTTCAGCCTGGCCTTGAACACCTCCAGGGATGGGGCCTCAACAACCTCTCTGGGCAACCTGTGCCAGTGCCTCACCACCCTCACAGGGAAAAACATCTTCCTAATGTTGAATCTAAACCTGCCCTCTTCCAGTTTGAAGCCATTCCCCCTCATCCCATCACTCCATGCCCCAGTAAAAAGTCCCTCCCCAGCTCTCCTGGAGCCCCTTTAGGCACTGGAAGGGGCTCTGAGGTCTCCCCGGAGCCTTCTCTTCTCCAGGCTGAACCCCCCAACTCTCCCAGCCTGTCCTCAGAGTAACAGCTTTTGTGCTCCTGGGAAAAAAATCAGTTGGCATTTCTGATGAAATAGTAATATTTTCTGCTAGAGGTGGTTGGCCATTTGAAAAATCCAGTTCTGTTGAAAACATAATTTTTCCTTCAAAATGCAGTTTTGCCTGGCCCTATGCTCTATTAAGGGTGAAGTCCATTTTTGGGACCAAGGGCAGCACAACTGCTATACCTAATTGCACCCTATTTAAGCCTGAGCTGCTCCAGAGTGGGATAGATTTCACCAGAAGGGTTTTTCGTTGCTTGAATGCCCGCAGGAATGTTATTACATCCACTCCTAAATTATATTTTTCATACTTGCATTACTGCCTTTTTTAAGAATCAAAAGCTTTTCAATTTCTTAAATGGTTTCACAGTCTGCGGTGGAGCTAGATACCTAGAAGGATAGAGCTGACAGAGAATTAGCAGGGCTGAAAAAAAAAAAAAAAAAAAAAAAAAAAAAAAAAAAAAAAAAAAAAAAAAATCCTGGCACAACCCACTGTTGCAACTTGGAATGAATACAGTGACAAGTGCCTCTTAGAATAGCATCTCTGAGTTGCTATTTGTGCTTTCTGTAAGGAAATGGCTTCTCAAAACCATATAGACTTTGGACTCGGTTCACAATTCAAAGTGGAAGTCAATGAAAGCACTTAGCAAACTCCTCTAGAGCAGTCCCTATCTACTTTTATTCCCTTCTATTTTATTTTACTTTTTTTTTTCTAATTTTATTTTTACTAACGCCTTCCTCCCTTGGCTTTGACTGACACTCCTAATCCTTTGAGAGATTGTAAATGCTCTGATTGTTATCAAACCTTCTTCCCCTGCATGGCTCAAAAGAGAAAATGACTATTCCATGTCCTATCAGCTTCCCTCGATGGATTTTGCCCTTCCAACCCTTTGAAGGGTCTCCTTTTTAAGCCAGCCCCTGGGGATACGTTAACAACCATCACGATCAAGGAGAGGTTCTCCACCTGTTAGCTCTGCATCCTCTGGTAAGCTCATACACCTAATGGTTTAAAGGTCCTCCTCAGCTGATACCCACGATGGCATAGGTGAGGGAAGGTGGCTGAGACCCCCCTAATTAGTTGAAAGGATGACTTTGCTCAGCTTGGGAGGTAGAAGCAAGAAGGTCTGGATGCAGATATATATGAGTTCAAGGAGCTCCTGGGCAAATTTGTGGAAGGACAAAGATGATCAAGGTTCGTGAACTACAAAGCCCCCACCTCTGGCTTGGGACATCACAGACTGGTCAGGGCTGGAAGGGCCCTCTGGAGATCATCCAGTCCAACCCCCTGCCAGGGCAAGGGCACCTACAGCAGGTGACCCAGGTATGCCCAGGGTATGAGTTACTGGACACCAGGACAAACTGGGCAAATGTCACTTCATACATACCCTGTTTTGATACTCCCTTTAGACCTCTATTATTGACCTCGATAAGACGTGGGCAGATCTTGAGTCTGACCTGTTACGGATGATTTTAAGCCCTCACCATTGCCTTCCAGCCCCGCATTCAGACCCAGCTTGTGTCGTCCTCAGCGCCGGGGCGGTTTCACTGCTGAAGACATCTGTTCCGTTCTGTGCGTGGAAAAACATAACACTTTTTTCTACCGCTTGTGAGTCTCTCGGTAACACTTCCCGAATGGTAGTAATTTGGCCTGCTACCACGCTGCTGTGATGGGTACTGTAACCACTGAACCTGCCGTAGCTGTGTATTAAGGTTAGGGTGTTGGGGACACCATTTACAATCCTATTACTGGTAATGCTATGGTATTTTGTTGTACAGCCATACATTGATCACGCTCTTGGGGAAATGACAATGTCATAAAGGTAGTGATCAAAAGTTTGCTCAGAATAACAGCTGCCTAAACAACACTGAATTTTGGTTACTGAATTACAGCTCCCTTGGAGGACTGGAATTGCCTCATCAAACTTCTTCTGGGAAATTCTTTGGTTCTGGAGAAGCACAGGGAGGAACTGTGTTATAAACTAGACTGTGGTTTCTATGCCCTGTTCTGAAAGGGTCTGAAACTCAGACATTTTCAGGCAAAGGCAATAAAGATGTCATCAGTCGCTTTGTGTTGCCCTGTTCGCTGCAGGGTCAACGTGTCCACCAGTCTAAACCAGAACATCACTAGGGTGGGACTTCAAGGGGAGCAGGGCTTGAACCACGCAGACCCTCCTAGCGGGGGAGCCCGAAACCAGAGCTCTGAGCTATTGACACCACTGAGGACGGAGGTGAGCAAGCGGGCTTGCAAAAAAAGGCCAAATTATCACTGAGAGTCTCGGGCAACTCCTGCGGCTGCAGGCGGTGGGCTGAAACCCCCACCCCGTAACAGTGGGATGAAGATAATACTGTAAAAGAAAGAAGCAATTGTAAAAGAAATATGCTTTTAAGTGATTTAAGTAACTTAGGCCTTGTTAGATTTTTTTTATATCTATTTTGAGAATAATCATAGAATGGTTGAAGAATAGATGTAATTGTATAAGGTTGATTAATAGAATGCAGGTGCTTAAAGACAATATGACCACTGAGCTGCAACTTCAGCAGAGGAACTGGAATGGAACGGTAAGAGTCAGCTGAAAATTAATGAACTTTTGGAACTACTGAAGAGTGAAGAACTGGGAGACTTTAAAGAAACACTAAGAGCTTGCCAGACAGAAACACCAATTACGTAATGTTGTGTAGAATCATATCTATAGACGATGGATTTTGTTAGCCACTGGCCACTCGCTGAGGTGATGGCCCAACTCCGAGTTGTTAATAAAGCAAACCGGGGGGTACCCACAGGCTGGTGAAATTCTTTACCAATACGCAATAACGCAAGTGGGGCTGTGCACTCGCTTCTGCACGCGAACGGGGTAAGGAACAACCCGGCCCCATCTTCAAGGGGAGTTTCTCCCCCCGCCCACGTGAAGCAGTGGGAAGAGCGACGCGCTGTGGGAGCCCAACAGTCACCTCTACTTAAAGACCGTGTCGTGACATCTGTCCTCCGTTGTGGCCACACGAGCGTATCGAAACTCCCTTCCAGGCTGGTACGAGGGCAGGAGGACGAGGTCCCCACGGGGTTCCGAGGCAGATGCTGGCCGCCCCCAATTCCAGCCCGCCACCCCAGAACCTGCGGCTGCGGAATACCGCCCGTCTGCCGTTCCCTTCATCTGAACAAAAGGGACGAGTGCGGCGTCTCGTTAAAGGATTGTCACCAGCAAATGAGGTCCTGGGGAGCAGGGAGACCGGGAGATAACAATTTTAGATAAAGCGCTGCAGCTGCACTGGCGGTTTATCTATTTGCATACCCCGATGAGCTGTGAGGGGAGGTGCGGGCAGATGGGGGGCAGGCAGGGGACAGGCAGGGTACAGGCAGATGAGGTGCAGGCAGGGTGCAGGCAGGGTGCAGGCAGATAGGGTGCAGGCAGATGAGGTGCAGGCAGGGTGAGGCAGGGTGCAGGCATATGAGGTGCAGGCAGATAGGGCTCAGGCAGATGAGGTGCAGGCAGGGTGCAGGCAGGGCGCAGGCAGATGAGGTGCAGGCAGGGTGAGGCAGGGTGCAGGCATATGAGGTGCAGGCAGATAGGGCTCAGGCAGATGAGGTGCAGGCAGGGTGAGGCAGGGTGCAGGCATATGAGGTGCAGGCAGATAGGGCTCAGGCAGATGAGGTGCAGGCAGGGTGCAGGCAG
>NW_009650249.1:2934693-2976331 GCF_000708025.1 Charadrius vociferus | reverse complement strand
TCCAGTGGTGCCCCGTGACAGGACAAGAGGGAACGGGCACAAACGTGACCATGGGCAGTTCCATCTCCACCTGAGGAGGGCCTTCTCTGCTGTGAGGGCGGCAGAGCAGTGGCACAGGCTGCCCAGAGAGGTGGGGGAGTCTCCCCCTCTGGAGCCATCCCAAACCCGCCTGGACGCCGTCCTGTGCCACTGCTGGAGGTGCCCCTGCTCTGGCGGGGGGTTAAACTAGATGATCTCCAAAGGTCCCTTCCGACCCTGACCATTCTGTGATTCTGTGATTCTGTTGCAAGTGGAAAAGGAGAGTTTAAACACAAGGGCTAAGTAAGCTACCAGCACATCAGAGCATGATGTTTTGGGTCAAACAGCGTGTTTATCTTGTTGCAAAACAGGTTTTTGTGTACTTTGTCAACAGGCCTAGAAAATAGATTTAATTTCCTCTGAAATGTATTTGTTTTCCTGCATGCTTCGTTTGGCTGCCGAACCAATGAATTCACCATTCCTTTAAGAGATGAAGATGACAGATTCGGGAGAGTTTGGGGCAAAAGTTAATGGTGGGATTTGGAAATTAGCCCCGGCTGGATCAAAAATCAGCAGTTTTGAAATCTGAGCTCCTGGTTTGAATATTTCACCTCCTCCAAGAACTGTAGTATGGTGCTGCTCCTCGAAGGCTGTTGAGCCATCTGCCTCTCACGGGGGGAACCTGCACCTCCCAGCGATGGCCCACAGCTCACCACGCCAGCGGTGGCACAGAAGGAAAGTGGCACTGGAGAAAAACGAAATTATTTGTACAAGTTTTGCTGTAAGAGATGAAACTTTGAAGGTGCAGCGAGGCTAAGGAGCGAGGTCAGTGGGAACCAGGTCTGATGGTGGCAGGAGCTGGAATATGACTCAGTTCCTGACTCAGTTTGGGCTTGGAAATAAAGGAATAAAAACAAGAACATTCTGGGGTTTAGTTTATGACACACAAGAGCAGCTATTACGGGTCAGACGAAAGGTATAGGTAACGCAGATTTGTATCTTCAAAGTGGTTAATGTGGACACCGAGAGAAGTGCATAAGAAGAGGGTGAGTATATTGTTTTGTTATTTTCCCAAGCAGTTTCAGCTTGCAGTCGCTTATTGATGTTTTTGTACTTAATAGCCCTTCTCATGGATTCATTCCCCATTCATCTGCCCACTTGCCTTTGAAACCCGCAATATTCTGTGGCAAAATTTCAGGGGGCAAAAATAGTTAATTCCCGGTCTGATCACAAATAGACGTTTCCTGTGTATGAATCAGCGCCTCCTCCAGCCCTCAGCCACTCTCCCAGCTCCACGAAGGTTAAAGCTGACTGTCAGCGTCTGCTTGGTGCAAAACAAAACCTCTTCATTTCAGCTTGAATTGCGGGATTATTTTTACTTGTCATACATCTAAGTCCATTTTGAAATGAAAGCAGTGTTTTTTGAAACAGTCAAAATGTTCCAGTTCGAAAATGGCAGGGTAAAAGGTCTCTTTTTAAGAAAAAAAAAAAAATATTCTATTTTCTGGACGAAATAATTTACAAAAGTTGACCCAGAAGGTTTTATCCTCCCTGAATCTTTGTAATTTGATGGGCTTGTTATGAGCAGAGAGCCTCTCCCCGCTAAGGGGCATGTGTTCAGAGAACCCCCTCCAAATATCCCACTCAGCACAGCTCTCCTGCCAAGTGGTTGCTTTAATGTATTTACTTTGCTCATGAAACCTCATCTAGCCTTGTTCTTCTCTCCATCCATCACTCACAGCAGACAGCCCATTGCGAGGCATTTGCTCAGCTGTGACCATTTCTCTCACAAGAAGAAAAAAAAAAAAAAAAAGGAGGGCTTATTTATTATTTTGCTAACCGCCGTGATTGCTGTTTTCTCTCAGCCTCTCCAGAGTGAACCCTTCCTCTCAAATTTGGTTTGCTTCACTGACCTTCCGCTGCTACCGCCTCTCCATCCTCCCCGCTGCCCGGGACCCTCTCGGCGTGGAGAGCACTCCAACTTATGGTTCTGACTCACGGCTGTAGGGTGGGGTTTTTTTTGCGAGTAGAGTGAGCCAACTCCTCTGCTCCCCGGCGCTGAGGTTCACCTATAGCACCGTCAGCACCGTGCTCGAGATCACTTCAGGACCCACTTGTGGGCTGATGTGACATTGCAGCGGGTGAGGAAGAGGATAACACCCTCGCTGCTGCCGCTTCTGCTTTTTCAAGCATTTGACTTTGCACAAACAATATGCTTTTCCATCCTTCTCAACATTCATTCATTCCCCGCCCCCCCCATCACCTTTTTTAAGTGCTGCTTTTAAAGCCTCTGAGCAGTTCCATCACGTCTCAGCGCTCGGGCAAAGGGAGCAGCCAGTGGCGCTGCCAGGACATTTATCTCTTTGGCAGAGCAGCCCCCGGAGATAAGAGACAATAGTGGGACTCAGCTATTCACTAAATAAAACCTTAGAGGCAGCGGTGGGAAGGGATGCCTGGAGGTCTCTTGCCCAGCCTACGGGACTGTCGCCAACTCAAGAAGGTCTTAGAAACCTCCAGGGATTTCTAAGCCCCTTTCTCCCTCGGATTAAGGTTGGCTGTTCCACACTGCCCTCCCCATCGCTACAGAGGACAGAACGGCTCCCACAGACGTAGCCTGTACGATGATCGCGTGAACGGGATTTCTTTTTGGCTTATGACCCCTTGGAAGCGGAATGGATGGCAAAGCCAAGTCTTTGATACAAAGGAGACTTCGCCTCCAAATCTCAGGTTCCTTACTCGAATAGCAAGAGCTATTAAATGAATCACAGCAGATATTTCTATAAAGCAGCAAACTGATTTATTTTCCTCTGACTCCTTTCTCAGACATAGTCAATATTGCTTTGTATTTTACTAAAATCTGTTTCCTGTTGCAATCAGATATCAAGGAAAATGCGAGCCCAAATATTTCAGATTTTCTGGTGCTCTAACAAGTGATGCAGAGCAGGATCTCATAATGGGAAATGTTCAGGAACCAAAAGGAACGGCAACGTTACCAGTTCCCACTGCCTTGTGTGCTCACGCAGCAGCTGGGTGTGAGAAACAGAGCTGTTAATGACTGGAAGAGAGCAAACGATTCCTGTTGTTTTAGGAAAAATTTCCATAATGGTCATAGTGCTGCTCCTGTGGGCAAAATCTAGAGGGAAAACGTGGCTGCTGGTGAAGAAGAAAGTTGCTAACAATTCTTATTCCTCGCAGGTGGTCTCTCTTCCGCTGTCTCTCTTGTTTGTCTCTCTCTCAAGCTCCATCTTTCTCCTTGTCTTGCACTTTCTGCCTGCGCCTTTGAATGGCTGTGTATTTGTGAAACTGTTTCTCTGGCCAGCTCCCCTTGCCTGCTTTAATTAGCTCCCTCGCATTTCTGAAGGTATCTCCCAGGGCTCTCTAATCCCCTCAATGTGCTGACTAACCGAACCCCAGGAGATCCTTACAAGAGAAAAACTGCTGGATAAAAGCAAGTGATTTCAGGCCTCTGGTTTCTTAATTAGCAGCCTGTACACCAAAAGTCCACAGGAGTGACTGTCTGACGGGGAGACTTGGCAATCACGCTCAGAAAAGAGCCCTCTGCTCCTTTTTTCATCCCTCGGAATCTTTGCTTGTCCTTTTCTCGGTACTCACTGTGCAATACCTTCAGCATCAGTAGGACCTGAAGGGCGGGTGATGGGTACGCTGGTACCCCCTGTGCTTCCCAGTCCCATCCCACCCAGGCCTCAGGGATGCTCTCCCAGTCCTTTGAAACATGAACAATTCAACAGTGGTTTGTTAGAGCTGTTTAAATTGACTTTCTCTCCCCATGACGCAGTCCTCTCCATCTTGAAGCAAAATGCTTAAGCGTTCCTAAGGCAATGCTCAGAAAACGCAAAGCAACGGAGCTCTGTTTGAACCTCTGGCTGCAGTGTGAGGTCCACCAAGGGCTGAGCATGTGCTCACAGAGGGCTCAGCCCGGCTGCCAGTAGCACATATAGCCATGGTAATTCAACTGGAAATGGGAGCTCTCGGTCTGAAGCGAGAGGGAGGGTTGGACAGACAGCGCAGGATGGAGGAGAGATCACAGGATCACAGCGTCCCAGACTGGTGAGGGTCGGAAGGGCCCTCTGGAGCTCCCCCATCCCACCCCCTGCCAGAGCAGGGGCACCTCCAGCAGTGGCACAGGACGGCGTCCAGGCGGGTTTGGGATGGCTCCAGAGGGGGAGACTCCCCCACCTCTCTGGGCAGCCTGTGCCACTGCTCTGCCGCCCTCACAGCAGAGAAGGCCCTCCTCAGGTGGAGATGGAACTGCCTATGCTCAAGTTCACAAGAAGGGATGGAGACACCTTCCAGTTGTCTCCAGGTCTTGAAAAATGTCATCTGTTTGCAGTCCTCTGAAGGTCTTTGGTTGTTTCACAGGCTGCGCTGTGAGATGCGGGTTTGCTAATTACTACCATGGAGGGTAACATCTGACGGATGAAGAGGCAGAGGGAGCTGAAGTCCTTTCCTGGAGATGGCTGAGAAGGTCATTTGTGTCTACACAGGAGGTGAAGCACATCATTGAAAGAAGATGGATATTTATTGAACCCTGTTGTCCAAGTGCTTTCTGGCCATTGCGGTGGTAGACAGCCACCAGCAGCTTGTGTTGGGAGCTCAGCCCTCTTCGGCTCGATCCGTCCAAACCAAACAATCAAGTCTTGAACATGTTGAGCCTTTAACACCTGGGAGAGCTCAGGAGTTCGGGCCGTTCCTCACTTGCATGTTAGTGGAGACTTGTGATGGAGAGCGGGGTCAGACCGTGCCTATCTACGGGTGGACCTCTTACCGTGGAGACAGGAGCGGCACTCGCAGGCTTTGATGCTCGCTGCAGCATCCAACTATTAAATGTTTAGCACAGCGAGTAGCCAAGCTGCAATTCAGTTGGGGTGTCAGAAGCTGTTAAACAGTAGTTCATTTCGATACTCATATGAAGGCCGCCAGTCTCCCTATAGTCTAGCTGTTCCCTCTCAGCAGCCTTCGCCGATGCAAATAATCTCTAAGTGCCTCCTCAGCCCCACTTCGCCTTATCTGCCGCGTGCCTTCGGTGCGCGGTAAATGACACAGCCCGCCTGCTCATGAAAGCTGACATTTTCAAACCTGATTTTTAAATTGTAAAATACATGGCACGTGTCTTGCCAAAATCAGATGAAATCAAGTTAGTGTCTAAAATGTTAAAATTACCATTTACATTTATATCAGAAATTAAAGCAAGAGGCTGCAGACTACATGCTTTGCAAGGATGCTAGTAAAAAAGCCACAGCCGTCCTCGCCCGAAAACTGATGCACGCATCAGTCCTGTAAAGACATTATTTATATGCTGTTTGCTTGACATCTTAGCAAATTTGCAATATTAAAAGTGACATTAACATCACAGGAGTGAAAGGTTTCAAATCACTACCAACAGAACAGAAGCGAATACATCTCCATGCAAGTACTTTATCTTCCTTTATTCTGTTAGGCAAGTAAGGGTATCCATAAAACAAAAAATGCCAGTAACGCAGCACAAAGCTGCTGTTTCAACTGGAAATTCAGTGTCTTCATGCTGGGGGGGATATGAATTCTTGCTTTGGTTTCACGTTAGGG
Source organism: Charadrius vociferus (assembly GCF_000708025.1). NCBI lineage: Eukaryota > Metazoa > Chordata > Aves > Charadriiformes > Charadriidae > Charadrius > Charadrius vociferus. Next base: position 2,970,730 of record NW_009650249.1, on the reverse strand, counting down.
CTTTGTTCTCATGTTAAGCTTTGGTCTAGTTTCGCCCCCTCAGAAAAGACATACTCAAGGTTTAGGTAACGTGGATGCCCGTGTCCTGTTCCAGAAGAGATGCAAACCCTCAGGGATGAACGTGCAAAAGTATCAAGGCACCTAACGCCTACGCAGAAGGGGGGACAACATATATAACTATATAGTGTAATAACTGTAAATCTCTCTTCAGTAACTGTAGAGGACTCTGCACAAATCGCTAAGAACAGACATTTAAATTTCAGGTGATTGAAGTAAGGCGAAATGAAGTCCCATACTAAGCGCCTGAATTCCCATTAAAACCGTTTCTTGTTTCGGAGTCTGTGTGAGGTCAGACGCCCGCACACCTCTGCATCCGCCAGCCACATCTGGAAAGTAAATTGGGTATCTAGGATGCAAATTAGCACTTCCAGACTTTGAAATGATGACTGGAGCCTATCTGCTTCTTTGGGCATCAAAATACCTTGAAATATCTGCAGTGTATTTGGTTACTTCTAGATAGGGAACTTTAACAGGCAATTTAAGTCAATCTGTCATACTTTGCACCAGAATGGATGAGTCAGAGACAACATCCCGGCTAAGGCAGCTGCAATTTGGAGCTGAGAGCAGGTAACTTCTGAAATGGCTCCGAATATATTGCGAGCACTCGTCTGACCGTGCCCTGCTCTTACACCCAGCTTAGGTCAAACCCACCAGAAGGTTCGAAAAATTCTGTCAATCGCTGGTGCGCCCAGAATTAGGCACAGAATAATCAGCGCGGTTGTGAACAGCCTTATTTTACTTTCAAGCAGCTATAGACTGAAGTAGGCATCCAGATTGCCAAACTTCCATTAATACGGATTAGAAACTGGGTAGTGCTTATTGGCCTGAGGGCAGGTCCTTGTTAACCTGACAATCCACGTGTTCTGCTTCAGAGCTGACTCACATCTGGAATATGAAAAATCACCTAGACCTGTTAGAAGGCCGTAAGAAAAAAGAAGCGGTTTAAAGTGATGGAAAGAAGTAGGTGCCCTCTCCGCTTTCTTTAAGGTCACCTCTTGTCTGAGCCCAAGACAGCTTCTGGGAATGGCTGAAGGTGGTCCTACCACCTCATGAAGCATGAGGATCACCTGAGCATCATCAGTTGTCTGGTATGGTGAAAAAAACATCTGCAAAAGATAATTTTCTGTTCTTGAGGTATGTTAATTAGCAGTGGATGAAGCTCAAACAGTTGCGGATCTGGTTGGCATAAGCATCGTCCTAAGGCAAGGCGCTCATTTTCTGAAATGGAACTTCTGAGATCCATCAAATACTCTGGAAAGCACATAAAACTGGATTTTCTGAGGGATTTGCACTTCCTGCTCCTATCCAGAGTGTGCACGCCAAAAGAAGACCTTTTCTCAGGAGGCCCAAGCCAAAAAGAAAAGCAAAGCTATGCAGAAGAACGTGGATTGCTAAGGCAGAAGGTGAGGCAAGCTATTTGTTATTACTAAAAGTTTCTGGGCTGAGAGCTGGTTTGAATTTGGGGCCAAAAGGTTCAGGTTACGGTGCTCTGGAAGTATTATAATGACTTGAAAGAACTCAAAAGCTGTTGACCTTCTTTGATAACCCAACATATCGGCTTTCCATTTGAGAGTGGCTCTTTGATTGAGGTTTTCACATTTTTATTATTATTATTTTTTTACAGATGTCAGATCAGCTACTCTTCTTTGTGACTATAGAGAATAAAAGATGATGGCAGATCCTGCACTTCCCAGCTAAGTGCTTTTGATCAGTGGTCATCCCTGTGATGAATGCTTTTCCATTGCATCCTTCATCCCATGCATTTTCAAGGCTGGTTAGAAGTTGGAAGGCAAGACGAAAGAATGCTGCTATCCGACAGAATTCAATTTCCTGAAAAAAAATAAATCATATTTTTTTTCCCTGTGACCTAAATGGAAAACATATTGTTCTGAAAGTGCTGTTCAAACAGAATTACCGAAACCTTTTATCAACAAAGAGACCGTCATATATCAGACATCTGGTGTGGATGTCAATTATAATAATTAATTAGACATCTCCCCAGATGCCTGACACTACATTCTGTCAGCAGATTTTTTTACTTCAATCAAAACTGCTGCTGCATTATGCATGAAACTCATGGAGTAGTTGGGAGTTGAGGAGATCAGCTACAAATCACAGCTAAACACACTAAAGGCCTCCTGGTTCTGATGCTTTTTACCACTTTTGAAGGCTGCCAAGTGAAGGTCACATACATTGATTTCTTTTCCTCCCTTAACAACATTTTCAAATGTTTTACATTTTTTCATGCAGAAGTTCAAACAAAAAGGATGATGAGGGAAGAATAATATATATACACACACACACATATATATATATAAAAAAAGGTAATGAATGCCACTGTATCCTTGTGGTGGGAAAGAAGAAAGCTGCTCTCTTATGCAATCGCCAACCTGAAGCCCAACTACAGTGGAGCATCTTCTGCCCTACTGTGAGCGTACCAGCAACGCTCCCCAAAAATGATCCTCAAAGACTACCGAAGAAGACAGGACAGCCTCACTTCATTCTCTTTTCTTTTAGTCTCTTTTTTTTTTTTAATAAATGGAAAATAAATTAATTCCTGGAACATTTATTTCATTCAAAACAAACGAACCGGGTTTTGCTTTTAGTTTTTCAAAAATACTTCCACATTTCTCAGGCCGAACAATTCAATTAGTTCTACTTGATTTAGGAAATCACTCCAGTATATATATAATTTTTTTTCATTGAGGCATATTTGAACAAATACATCACCAACGTTATCTGTATTAGCAAGGATAGAAAATACTTTATGTTTCAGACTAAGAACTAATAACTGTCAAGTACACGGGCCCTAGTCCTGCAATTTGATGGTACTCTCTTTGATGGGAATTGGCTCGTATTCAATGTGTGCACACTAATAGCAGCCTTAGTTTGGAAATACTTTGTAACAGGGACAGAATGAAATTCTGGTTTAAATCCCTGGGTTTTTCCTGTTTTCACTGGGGCAAACATTTCTGCCTATCTTTTATTTGTTCTATAAAGTATTTAGCACATGTTTGAACAGCATGAAATGATAAATGAATATGTAACTACCATACACTTGCCTCTCCGGAGCTGGCAAGTTTCTTTGATTTGAAGGATTCGCCAATGAAAAATAGAATTACAAACAGTATGTGCATTTTTAGAAGAAAAAATATTTGTAGTAATCCATGTGTTTCAATATTTCATAGAAGTGCCTGGGTTAGTTTCAGTTTCAATACAAACAAAAAGAAAATAGATTTAGATTGAAATGGATTTGCACTGAAATAAAACAAAGATTTTTTGAGGTTTCTATTTCCTTTCTCTATTTTGTCTCCTCTCCTTACAAGCAGAATATGGGACTAAATGACAAGTGAGGCAAAAAGTCATTTTTCTAATTCAAATGGTTAAGCTTTGAGAGGTATCACAATGAAAACTGAGAATTAAATTATAATTATATTGTTCACATCTACGTCTTTGAGAAAAATAATAATTATTTTTTAACTTCTAATGGCAGCTAATGACGCACTGTAACCAGGAGTGAGATGTGAGGTCTTATTAAACCCAAAGATACATATATGGAGAATGAAGAAGTCAGTGTGTTGTCACCATCAACAGAAAACACCGTCTGAGGAGTGCGGGGCAGGTAATACCTGCTAACGCCTAATGAAAGAGGATCAAAGTCCCAATGAGCAGAACATGACCAAACCCGAGAAGCTGTCTGGATCTCAACGCACGCGCCACTACCAACACCTGAAACAGGTCCGGGAGGACTTCTTTTTGGTCAACTCAACCCCCCCAAATTCTCGTTTGTCATTAGCAGAATGAAGCCGACACCGCTGACAGATTTTTCATGTACGGTTCATCTCCGCAGGGGGTGCTGAGAAATTTAATCCGCTAGTTAATAATTGCAATTAATTAAGGTTGGGGATTTAAAGTGGATTAGCTAAACTGCGTTAAATCGTTGTGTAAACACTCATATTTAGGAGCAGAGCAGCTCAAATTTAGCTTGCTTGTCCTTGGACTGGCTGATACGCAGAGAAGGGGTGAACTTCGAACGCACTTGCTTTCCATGTGCTTATTTTTGACGTGTTTTAGAGTAACTTTCTGCTGCTTACTCTACTCTGAAAGCACAAAACTTGCCCTTACTCTGGAGAGTCCCTACAGAGCCGCTAATGAGAAACTCACGCCATTTGCTGCAATTTCCCTGCGAAGAGAAAACCTCTGGAACTGGAGTACACTGCACTGATTTATGCCATTTCAGCTCTGCGTAAAAGGGTTGAGCCAGAAGAGTTTAAACCTGTATTTGACATATAATGTAGATTCATTTTCCTGAATGGCTTCAACTGGAGTTTCTGGTGACGCTGGCTGTGCGGCACAAGGTGCTAACCTAGATGGGCAGCGGTGCTGGTCTAATATTTCTATTTTCCTTCTGGAAAATAGAGCCCACAGCGTAGTGTAGAGCAGAATTACTTTTTCAGAGATGAACAGGATCATCTCTATTTGGAGAAATGATGCAGAAATCAAAGAAATATGTCACAAGAAGGGAACAATCAAAAGAAGACGTTTGAAGAATTTCCAGGCGTCTGGAGGACATAGACGTTTGCGTCTATTTATATACCACGGATGTCTGCTGGTACGTTGATGGGCAGAGGCTAAGCGAGGCTTTGCGGGCAGAGGCTAAGCGAGGCTTTGCAATGTCCCACGATTTTGGCCAACATTTCTTTAGCAAAATAGGGAGAGTGTGATTCACAGCGCTGTGCTAACAGGGAGACTCCTCGAGCATCCACGGCGTTGCGACTCCTGAGCCATCCCCGAGCCTCATACTGCAAGGCACACTTTAAAAAAGAACAGTAAAAATGAGTTTTTCATTAGTGTCTTTTCAGCCCTGGCCCCCCAAGGTGTTTTCTCGTGTTGTCTGGGACTTTGCTCTTCCTGCAAAGAGAGGGGGTTTGCTGTCAGCAGGGCATCAAAAGGTGCCGCTTCTGCCCGAATACCCGATCCATTCGTCCGCCTCACCTGCTCAGCGTATACAGGCAGTTTGGGAGATTAAATACGCTTCATTTATCTCCGAGAGTCCTTAATTGCTGAGCACTTTTAATCTTGCTTCATGTTCAGATAGACAGCAAGAGCACTACAGAAATGCCAAGTGCATAAATAAAATAAAATAGAAAAATTGCAAGGAAGAGTAATTACTTTGGATCCACTGGAATAGTGAATTAACACTGAACCCAGACACAGTCAACAACAGCAATCGCCGTACACCACCACTGCCACTGATAATAGAACCAGATATTTTTTTTTCTTTGCTAAAAAAAAAAAAAAAGATAATTCCCCACAGTAACTTGTAGCCAAAAATCTCACCAGTCAATTAATGACCTTTGCCTCTGACATCCCTTCCTTCAAGGTTTGCATGGCTATTATTTTCAGTACTTAATCTTTTAGAGTGATTTGCGTCTTCTAATAACTGACTGCTTGTTTTGCTATCAGTCAGCTCCAGGACTGCTACAGCGTCTCTTCAGCTTAAATCTTGCTTCATTCACCTTGTGACTTCAAATACCATTCTGTCTTGAGCGAGGAGGAAGAAAAAAGCCCCCCAAATCCCATACTGCTCCTTACAGTTTTATTACTTAGGAAACTAAAGACAGAAAATAAAGGTCACAAAAACTTTAAAACAACGGTAAAGTCTTGAGGACAGAAGAGTTTTAAAGGAAGTTACAAGCTTGAAATTATAGACATTTTTTTTAGGATGTTCCAAGACATTTCCAAAAAAAACCAGAACTGCCTGTGACTCCCTACTCTCCCTCACTTCTCATGGGAAATTACTCAGAATTATCTCTCTTAGCCTGTCAAGAGAAAGTAGCTTATGAAATGTCAGACATTCCTACAGCGAGAAGGAGACCGTAACTGAGAAACCACAAGTGCCTTGACTGGACATGGAAGGAGCTTCATAACCCTCGCTGTCTCGGGACCCCCTTCCTAATCTCTTCATTTATATACAGCAACAAACTGCTGAGCATCTTTAGAGGGACCAAAGCACTACACCTGAGCCTCGACACCTCATCCGAGCAATAATAAATGAACCGCGTCCTCCCAGGGCTCATGCCCAGCCCTGCAGTGCATTACTGCTCCCACCGCTTCGCGCCCTGTTCCCACGGGACGACCTCTCGCCGGGTGTGGGGTTTGTTTTACTCCCACTGTCAACAGCATAACAGTGGGATTGATGGGAACAGTCTTTTTTCAGTGGTGCCCAGTGATAGGACGAGGGGTAACGGTCACAAACTTGAACATAGGAAGTTCCATCTTAACATCAGAAGGAACGTCTTTACTTTGAGGGTAGTGGAGCAGTGGCACAGGCTGCCCAGAGAGGTGGGGGAGTCTCCCCCTCTGGAGCCATTCCAAACCCGCCTGGATGCCGTCCTGTGCCACTGCTGGAGGTGACCCTGCTCTGGCAGGAGGTGGAACTCGATGATCTCCAGAGGGCCCTTCCAACCCTGACCAATCCGTGATTCTGTCTCCATCCGAGGTGGTCACTCCGGGCCACCGTCCCAGTGCAGAGAGGGAGGTGTGTCCCCAAACCCAGTTTAGCAGGCTCTCTTCAGAGAAGAGGGAGAATAATCAGGAGGAGTCCAGAGGAACGACGCACTGTTTGGAATCTGTTTGCTTTACAAGGGACCTCTACGGAGATGCAGGGGAGTCTCGCACTATGTGTTACTCCTCCGCAAGGACCGCAAAACCAGCCCTTCGCGTTCGCTTACAAAGAGCAGCAGGACAGCTCGGGGCCCGTCTGCCTGCTGAGCTCCTGGAACAAATCACTCTGGTGCTGGCAAGCGACAGTGTCTCCTGCGGAAGCTTCGCTGCAGAAAAACAGGTTGGGAGATTTGACAGAGCTGCGGGGAACGGTGTGTAGCATTCTCAAAAGCACCCCAGGGACTTCGAGATATACTCCGCTGCAGATATGGAATTCTCTGTCCATAGCCCACCTAACGATTAAGCCACTTCCTAAAATAGGACAGCCTTGAATGGCTCCTGTGCGCATCCAGGGTTTACTGTTCTGCAAGAAGAGCCCGGCACCGTGATTGTGCAAGGCGAGGTTGTCAGGGTGCAGATATCCTGAGGAAGCTTCGGAGGTGCCTGAGCAATCCAGGTGTCCAATGCCGAAATAAACCAAAACCCGGAACTTGGCCTGGTTTGAAAATCCTGGGATTTAAGGCTGTGCAATTTTTGTAAGACACTTCATAAACTGGCAGAACAGGGAGGGGAAACACCTTAAGCAATTTTCTTAGAACTCCTCCCTTTGCTGCCTTAGTGCAGGTGCCCCATCCATCACGTGTCTACAGGTTCCTTCTCCTTCCCATCTGCCTTTTCACAGGGGGTCCGAACACAAATGGCAATGAGATCTTTTGATCCCACTGCTCCCCTGATCCAATAGAGGTAGCTAAATGACTCTGTGCTACCACTAATTCCATCAACCAGACTTCAGTACGAAACTGCTGACAGAACGCCAGCCACAGCCAGTGAAATGTTTGGTTAATTATCATAACTGATATCAATAGCAGATGTCAGACCTCATGAATGAGGAACGCCATTGCCAGTAAGAGATGCAAGGGATAGTGCTCCAGCCCCGGAGGCGTCTCTGTGGATGTGAATGTCTGCCCAAGCTACGGTCACAAGGCAAGGCGGGATGTCTTGGAGAGGTGTGACCCAGGGAATCACAGCATCCCAGACTGGTGGGGGCTGGAAGGGCCCTCTGGAGCTCCCCCAGTGCCACCCCCACCAGAGCAGGGGCACCTCCAGCAGTGGCACAGGACGGCGTCCAGGCGGGTTTGGGATGGCTCCAGAGGGGGAGACTCCCCCACCTCTCTGGGCAGCCTGTGCCACTGCTCTGCCGCCCTCACAGCAGAGAAGGCCCTCCTCAGGTTCAGATGGAACTTCCTATGGTCAAATTTTGTCTGTTCCCTCTTGTCCTGTCACTGGGCACCACTGGGAAGAGTCTGGCCCCATCCTCTTGCCAGCTGCCCTTTAGATACCGATGAGCATTGCTGAGATCCCCTCTCAGCCCTCTCTTCCCCAGACTGAACAGCCCCAGGGCTCTCAGCCTGTCCTCACCAGAGAGATGCTCCAGTCCCTTGATCATCTTCGTAGACTCCGCTGGACTCTCTCCAGCAGTTCCCTGTCTGTCTTGAACTGGAGAGCCAGAACTGGATGCAGTACTCCAGATGTGGCCTCACCAGGGCAGAGCAGAGGGGCCCTGGGCCCTGGACCTCCCTCCACCTGCTGGCCACACTCTTCTTGATGCCCCCCCAGCATGCCATTGGCCTTCTTGACTACCAGGGCACATTGCTGGCTCATGCACAACTGTCCGCCAGGACTCTCAGGTCCCTCTCTGCAGAACTGCTCTGCAGCAGGTCACCCCCAACCTGTACTGGTGTGTGGGGAAATGACAGTAATTCCCGTTCTCCAGGAATCAAGCAAGGATCTGCTTGGTGGAAGACATTTTAACTTTTGGGGGGTTTTGCCTCATTGAATTTTTCATCCCTGGGGGAATCAGTACTACTTTCAGGAGTGAGCACGCAGCACCATTATCAGACCTGTGCTCCAAGGAGAACATGCAGAAAAACATCAGACAGCAGCACAGTGTGGGGATGGGAGGAGGAAGCAGCACAGCCTTCGGCATGGTCGGGACCATCCCCACCACGGCACAGGCTGTGCTTCATCACACACGGACCCTCTCGGTTGGAGGGAGGGAGGGGAAGGGCTGCAGGGGGTGTGAGCAGTGGTGAGGACTTGCGTTGACCACGTTTTCCTCGTGATTGTTTTAACACTCCGCAGCAACAACAGCTGAGCTCCCCCGTTCACCATGGTGAGGACTTGCGTTGACCACGTTTTTCTCGTGATTGTTTTAACGCTCCGCAGCAACAACTCATCACCTGAGCTCCCCTGCTCACCGCCACCCCAGATCTGCTCACACTCACTGCCACGGAGATGCCTGTTCCTAAAATGGGGAGAAAAAAGATTGGATAGAAAGATTTCAGCCACTTGAGCTATACACAGCAGAGGGAAAAATATGTGTCTCAGCAGACTCCTTTTTAACTTTTCTGAGCAAAAAAATCACGTGATAAAAATAGCACTGGAAATGTTTTGGGCAAGTTTTGCATGATGCTGTATCTCTCTCTGGGCCAAATGATTTGATAACAAATACTCCCTTGCTTTGTTCAGTTACTCTGTGTTTACTCATGGGATAAAAGCGTCTCAAGAAAACCCCTCAAGGTTCTCACTTCTGCAGAAAGCATACACAATAACCCCTGAATGAGAAGGAGAGGTATGCACTGACAACGTCATTAACAAAATTAATCCTCATCTAAAATCCTATCAGAGCTAGAACAACTGGGGCACTTGATCTTATGTCTCAGGCAGCTCTAAAGTCTTTCATTACTGGGCTCACTGGACCAGAGAGGCTACAAGCCTCTACATCTGAATATAGATGATGTACAATTTACGGGTCCGTGGCCTTCTCACTTAACCCAAGTTACTGGCCCATGATAGGGTTTGCCAACCTTGCTGTTTCAGGCAGGAACAAACATTTTATATGCTGTCAATTTAGCAAATCTATTCCCCCGATTCCCTCCTCCCCCCTCTCATTGGCTGTGTTCATTAATCATCCCCTACTGTCTCCCTGGCAAGATGTGTTAATTTTTATAGGGCTTGCTCAGCAAGTCTTAAACGGCAGAGTGTTCCCCAGGCAGTGGAGCGTGGCTACCGTGCTGAACTGCTAAGCCAACGGAGCTTCTGTCCGAGGGCAGGCTCCTTCATGGGGTTAGGGACCACTGTTGCTTCTGTAGGCTTGAACAAGTACAGAAGACCTTCACTGAGTGGAAGGCAATGGAGGAATCACATGGATAGTAGCACTTCGGGTCTGTCTTAGCTCAGATCTTGCCATTTCAGTAGAGTTTGCAGGTCTCTGGTAGTGGAAGTGTTGTCGCAGATCAATGAAATAAGGTCGCTTGGGGATTTGGCGGGTGTCACTGGAGTTCTCCACACTGGCCAGGTGACCTTGGGCAGTCTGCTGCATCTCCCTCTGTTCCCATGGCTTTATTTCAAAAAGCTATTTTATAAGGCCAACAACCTTTCAGTGTATGTTTATGCTGATCCCACGGGAATAACACTTGTGCTTAGAACAGGGGAAAAAATGCTGCCTAAGTGGGACTTGTCGCCCAAAAGAACATCGGGCCTGGAGCAGTGATGGTGGTGCAGGTAACCAGACACTGCCGTCCTTGCACAATGCACAGCTACTTTCTATAAAAATCACAGATTCTGGCAAAGCAAAGCTATGAAATCCAAAATGTTTGAGAAGAGCCCATAACTCGGCGGTTACATTGAGGAACCCTTACATTAATGTCATCCAAACGGAGGAAACAAAAGAAGGGTGGGAAAAAGGGAACATCCATCATGCTGTGTTACAGCAGGGTCTAGAGACACAGAGGAGAAGACAACAATGGAAGACCTACCAAGAGAATCCATGGTTTCCGAGACAGCCAAGGCAGTAGTCCCAAAGCAACATTTCTCTTTCCTGCAGTTACAGTGAAATCCAAAAAGAGATTTTTCTTGAATGAGGACTACTGCCATCGCTTGGAGAGCACTATCAAGTGCTGTAATGCGAGTCCATGTCTAAGCTGGCCAGCTGGGCTCTCTAGGGAAATCCAGACATGCCAAGGGCGGTTCAGCCACAGTTTCTTAAGCACCTTTGTTAGGAAAGGATCAGACACCCCCTGGAGAAACTCATCTCTTGCTCCACTGACTGCAGAGGGAACACAGACAACCTGATGTTAGCACTGCGTGAACAGAAAGGTCTGGTGGGATTATTTGGGACCGAAGCATTTGTTTGATAGAGCTGGTGGGATGCACTGACAGCCCTTTACTTAGAAATGATCGAGTAGCTGGATTATGAGTCAGTGGAAGACTGGAGCCAAACTGGCAAAGCAATTTCAAGTCTCTCTGTACGTGTGTGAGCGAAAGCGCGTGCAAGACAATAACTCTCCTTCCCTTGGTGACTTGGATTGATGGGCCTCTGCTAGTCCCATCTTTGAAGAATCCACCGGTCGATACTTCACTCCTTTGTGCCCAGCCATCCCATCATCTGCGTGTCTGGCACCAGTTCTTGTGGGTGTAAATAAGGGTAATTTCTCAGGCTGCCAGCCTTTCTGCCTGGAAAACATGAGGTTCGTTTCAGCCCTTGACATCCGACTGGATCCCTCCTCCCTTCTCTTGCAGCCCTTTGGTACTGACTGCTCCGCTGACCTTTTCCTCGGCACATTTGCATGTAACAGCAGGTCGCTGACCTGGAGAATAGATGCAGGATAGATGCATCCTGCTCTTCAAATGCCTGGCTAACAGCAGAGAACTCATCCCCCTTGTTAACATTTGAGTATGGTCTTTCCATCATGGGTCAGCAGGATGCTCCATCTCCCTTCTCACTACAAAGCCCTGTGTGGTTTTTCTCTCTGGTGAAGTGTGTGGTTTTGCAGCTTAACACTGCGAAACATATTCATACGCATTTCTCCTGTGTGTTCCCTTCAGAGCTGTCTGCCCTGTTAGCACTATATCCACACTGAAGAATATATATATGGTTTTTTTTTTTCCCTTGGCACCCTCTCAAATGAATTGTGAGTTTGTTGGGTGAGAAAAGTTGTGTGCTGAATTCAGGCCACCTCCAGCGAACGCTCCATCGCCAACACTGGCACTGCTAAGATGTCTCTGCTGCTGCTCATCCAACACTCAACCCCTTCCTTTCTTGTTCCACCTCCAGCTGGGGAAGACAGAAGAGCTGGTCCGACAGCTAGAGATTGCAGGATGGACCATGGTTGTCCTGTTTCTCCCAGACCAGGACATGGGAGAACTGCTACAATCTCTTTGCACCTTCTGCTAGTCACTTGTTTCTGTTTAGATTTTTGTTGCTTTTTTTGCTTTAGCTCTGCCTCTGTTACTTTGCCAAAACATCTGGGAACTTTAAAACAGCAATACTTTCTGTGTCCCTCTCCCCAAGCGTTTTTCATAAATGAGATGACCCCAACCTGCTTTACAAACACTCTAATGGTTTTTCTCTTCTACCTCTCACCACCCATGGGCTGAGCTGGGCTACGGCAAGAAAGTCTGTGGGACATTTGCTGCTCCTTTCCTGGAAGTGGGTACAAAGAGGGAGGAAGGGTGATGCGTTTTGGCCACAAACGTCCCATTCCAGTGAATTTCAGAGGATTGTGGAGGATGGTGCAGAAGTGACAAGCTACTTTACCCAGAGCTGTGGGGCGTCATCTCTATGGGGCAGGGAATATGCTCACAGAGGCTGAAAAACAGACTCCCTGAAAAGCTGGTGGTGGGAGGGAAGGAAAGGTCAGGTTAAAGAAGGCAAATGAATTGGGCTGGATGGTGATAGGAAACAAACAGAATGATACTTCGCACGAGAGGCTGGGAAATCTCCTTCATTGGAGATATTCCAAACCCACCCGGATGTGATCCTGTGCAACCTGCTCTGGGTGACCCTGCTCTGGCTGGGGGGTGGAGGAGATGATCTCCAGAGGTCCCTTCCAACCCCTGCCAGTCTGGGATTCTGTGATCCCACAGCACTGTCCACACCTTCCTGAAGGCTGTGCACAGTACATCAGCATTAACATCTCAAAGAAAGGCCCTCAATGAGCAGAAACTCAAGCTTATCAAGGTGTGCCCTATCAGTGCAGTGTCTTAATGCAGGCACTTAACTCCATAATAATATTATTGTCATTACTATACTACTACTGTGCCTGTTACAGCACTGTCGCATTTGATTCCAATTGCCACTGACATTTTGAAATGTGCTGATACGATGAAAGTGCATCTCCCACGAACTGCGTCTCTCCCACAGAGACTGGAGATGTGCCAGGAAGCTTCTCGTGCCCCTGGTTGTACTGCGGGGTGGCTTCTGATGTTCATACCTGTTTATTCCGGGCATAGGTGCTGCTTTCTGAAGAACTGATCAAATAGCTCATTCATGTGGTTTCCAGCCTGCTCCTCTACGTCTCACAAAATCACTGCCCCTGACACTGCTGCTCGCCGCAGCTCTCTGACCCTGACCTTCAGCCTATGCAGAGACTTCTAAAGTTTAATCAAGGCACGATGTACTGATGGCAAAGCCGGCCCAAGCTAAAGCCTACAGCATTTGGGGAATGTGTTGAACGGGAAGGATATTTTGCCGCCCACATTCAGGTTCTTGGAGCAGCCAACTCTGGGGATGACATTCAGCACTGAAAACTCTTTGCTGCCTTGAGCTGTATTTTCATGCCAAAATGCCCAGCGTGCAAATATCTTCCGAGCCAGGCACGTTGGATTGTCAAGCAGATGCAGGCTGCTCTCCTCTCTGGTTCTCCTCTGCAAAGACAAAGCTAACACCAGGGATTTCAGTGATGGGGAAGGAGGGTTCAGGTGGGCAGTGCTGATTCACTGCTTCAGGAACCCATCACGGTCTCACCAGGTGATGAGGCAGCATGAAGAGCTGGAGAGCACTGCCCCGTCTTTCCTCTCTTGTCTTCTGGGCTCTGACAGTTGGGGAGTGCTGGAGAAGATGCCCTAACATACAAGTGCTCTTACGAGGCTGGGCTGCCTTCCCTTCTGGCAGAAACAACCTGCTGTGCAAGAAAACATGATCGATGACAAGGGAACTTGTCATTTTGAGTCGCCAGAAAAGACCAGGACTCCAGTGTGCTTGGAGCTGTGTTTTGCATGGTAAGAACTAGCTATCTCTGTCTCCAGGACAGAATTGCTTTACTTAGAAAAAGGAGCCAAGTCTGACAATATTTTGTCTCCTAGACAACATCAGAGAATTCTGTAGGTTTGACTTGCCTCAAAGGAGGCTCCCAGGAGACCCCAGGCAACAAACCCTCCTCATCCTTGTTCAGACAATGAGTGTCCAAATATGGGGTTTGTTTGCTTGGTTGTCTTACTATAGCCCTGCTTTTTCTAGCCGGACCTCCACGTGAACACCTCCCTCCTGGCGGCAACGTCACGCTAAAGTACAGAAAGCCAAAGTACCGGAAAAACAGGGCTCAGGCTCAGCATCTCACCTCATGAACAAATATAATGCACTCCACAACCCAAACCACTGGGAACAGGCAGTGAGGTTGTTTCTTTGACAACTTACACAAAAAAGAAAACTTTAAACTATGCAGCAGGTTATCCTGTGGCTGCCTACCTATCTGTCAGCTTCTTGTGGAATATATCTTTGCTTTTTCTCATATTGTCTTTACTTTATCCATCTAACTGCTCATCTAATGAAACAGCTCCCATGCGCAACAGTCCGCATTTCTCTTCCTTTGATATTCCTTTAGCCACCTTTTATCTTCCTTGCATGCAACTCACACGTTCTCCTTCTTACCTATCTATCCATTTATCCACCCATTTTTGCATTTACCTTTTGTTATTCTAGTCTCTCTCTTTCTTGAGACTAACACAATACTCTTCTATTTTGTCTCTAGAAAAAGAAAGGACCTCCAACAAATTAATCGTCCGAGTAACGCCCAGCCTAAAACCCAGCCCCCTGCGGCCTGCTTCTTTGCAGATTTTTATGCCTTTTACTTGACTATTTGATCCATCTCAAACATTACTATTTTCTTCCCTTAAATATCCCAAAGCGCGTTTGTGCGGGGGTGAGGGTTGTGTGAGTATCATTTGAAAATGAAAGCCACAAGCTATACTGTGGTAATAGCCTATTACATTTCTCCTCATATTTACCTCATTCAGCAATTTTTGACTTTATTTGACAATGAAAGTTAATGCTCTGATATATATATATACATCTATATGTATTTTCCTTTTTATTCCTTGATTAGAACTGTGAAAATTTTCAAAGATTTAAATTGAGTAAAGTGACTAACCGAGATCTTTCTGCTGGCTGCAACATTAGCTTTAATTGTCTGCTAATAGCTCCAAGCATTTAGCTCAATCTTCCAAAACACAGATAAAAATGCCTTCCTAGGAGATTTTTGAGCGATAATGGGCTTCTTACCACCCGGTGCAGGAAGCAGCCGTGTTGGTGGCAGCGGGATGCTCCTGGGTGTGCATCACTCCAAGAACCTCCTCTGCCATGCTCAGAATCAGAGAATGGTTTGGGTTGGAAGGGACCTTGAAGATCATCCAGTGCCACCCCCTGCCCTGGGCAGGGACACCTCCCACCAACCCAGGTTCCTCCAAGCCCTGTCCAACCTGGCCTTGAACACCTCCAGGGATGGGGCAGCCACAGCTTCTCGGGGCAACCTGCCCCAGGGGATCACCACCCTCACAGGGAAACATTTCTTCCTCATATCACATCTAAATCTCCCCTCTTCCAGTTTGAAGCCATTCCCCCTCGTCCCATGACTCCATGCCCATGTCACAAGTCCCTCCCCAGCTCTCCTGGAGCCCCTTTAGGGACTGGAAGGGGCTCTGAGGTCTCCCCTTTTTCGCCTTCTCTTCTCAGGCTGAACCCCCCCAACTCTCCCAGCCTGTCCTCCCAGCAGAGGGGCTCCAGCCCTCAGAGCATCTCCTCTGGCCTGGCCACACTCCTGATGCAGCCCAGGGTACAGTTGGCCTTCTGGGCTGCGATCGCACACTGCCGGCTCATGTTGAGCTTCTCGTCAATCAGCACCCCCAGGGCCTTCTCCTCAGGGCTGCTGAAGATGGTGGAGATCAAGGATTTTGGCCCAGCCTAGTCCATTCATGATGCTTGGTACCACTGACCTTTCCTTTCTTGTCTCCCAGCTCTGCCATTGACTTCTGCTGGCTGATGATATCTCCTGTACTTGGGTCTCTCCTGCATAAAAGCCAAGACGGGGTGTATCCTTCCGCCAGTTACTCCAGAGTCATGTCAGCCCTTGAGGGCCAGCTTGTCATCGCAACCCAGCGTTTCAGTTGGTATAAAGAGGTTTGACAGAAGAGTTTTAACCACAAAACACAGTTTTGCCACAATCTAAACATCTCACGGGGACACATCAATTGCAGTCACACTTCTGACGCACAAGATTTTGAAACCATTTGTTTCCATTTTCTCATTTTGTTTCAAAGATTTTCAAAGTACTTTGATAAAACAAGAATGGCTCATTACAACTTTCTGGGTTTTGTTTTAGTTTCCTTTTAAACTTTTATTCTCTAGGATCCCTTTGTTGTTGGAAACACGTAGAATTTCAGATGTGAAGTTTTCTGTTACAGGCTCAACAAGAAGGGGTCTGACTTCATCAAAACAAAATGACTCAACAGGAATGGAGTCAGCAGCTTCAACAACTCTAACAGAATAGGGTCAGAATTTTCATTACTTTTGAAAACTTCCAGTTTGAGCTTTTTTATTGTACTTGTAATCATATTTCTATAGTATTTGTATTATTTTTAGGTTATTTTGATGGCCAGAAAAAAAGATGAATGAAGAAATATCAGAGTTTCCCATGGACCTCAAATCTTAAATCCCACTTATTTCTACAGAATTCATCCAGTGCCGTTGGGATGAGCGTTATTGATATTTTTAACATAGAAACTAACAGCTGCACCACCTAGGGTAAAAATAGGCATTCACATAGTTTGCTCTAAAAGTTGAGGGTCTAATAACCAAGACCTGGAGGAGATTCACATCTTCTCCAGATCAGCTGAAGAGCTCTCAGCTCTCCATTCTTTATGTTTCTATGGTGGGGGTGATCACTGGGGATGGAGTCCTATCCCACCCGGAGATTCATAGGCTTTCCAGGTCAGACTGGGAATAGTTTTGAAGCTGTGAGAGCTCCTACCGTTGGCCGCATTTTTTTCAATGGTTTGTACCCGAGTCAGGAATTGGAAACAGAGAATGAAGCTCTCTGCATGTTAAACAGAGACATAAAAAAAATCTCAAAACCAAAATAAAAATCCTTTTCACGTCCACAAGGAGCTGAGTAGTTCAGTAGTAAGGTCCGGCTTCACTCTTTGCTCAGATTAGAAGTGGGGAACCTCTGTTTCTGTGTGTTTAACCTGAACTGTACCGTGTAGTGTGAACCGTGCATCACAGCACACAAATTACACAAAGCCTCTTACTCTCTACTGGGCAGTTTACAACACGTGGACATCTGCATTTCTGGCAATTTTGAAAACCACAATGAATAGGTTTGAACCCATATTTAAGCGTTAGATGTTTCAGGCGCTGACCGCCGAGTGAAATTACATTTGAAATTCTGATAGTACTGTGGTTTCTCACTCATTCTGATAAACAGGAGAAAAGAGCTTATTTTCTGACAGCAGTGCTTTGTCTGAGAGTCCTGCTGAGCTGGGAAAGACCAGAAACTAAAAACTGCAAGGGGAAAAAAAAAAGGGCAGGAAAGGATCTCCGGAGGTCGGTGGGTCTTTCCTCTGCCTCCAGCCAGAAACTGCTGCCTAAACCACTCCTGACAGATGTTTGTGTAACCTCCCGAAACCTTTCAGAGTGGAAGCTCTGCACCTTCCCTGGGCAATCAACTCCAGCGCTTCACAATACCATCTTTAAAGACAGTCTTTCTAATGGCTAACCTGAATCTTTCCTGCTGCAATTTAAGCCCATTTCTTCTTCCCTTGTTCACCAGGGGCATGAAGAATAAATTCTTCCCTTTTTCTTTGCCTTTTTCATATTTGAAGATTGTTATCTTGCCATCTCTTCTTCAGGCTAAACAGTTCCTATGTATTCATTTTACCTTTATGCCATGTTTTAAGGGTTGCTGGTAGTCCCTCTTGCCGTCCTCTGAATGCCCTCCTGCTGATCCACAGTTTTCTTCAAGTACAGCATTAAAAACCAGGTGAAGAGGTGGCCTTATCGGTGGCAGGATCACCTATGTGCCTTGTGGCTGATATCGTTACGATTCCCCATACATTTGCTTTTTTCCCACGCCTGGCATTGCTGAATCACGTGTGGCTTCACATCAGCTACAAGTTCCCCATCCTTCCCTGCACAACATCTGCCGAGCCAGCTGTTCTCCATCCCACGGTTATGGATTACCCTTCCTAGGTGCAGGCATGACGCGTGGCCTTACTCAATCACGTCCTGCTTTTTCAGCTTGATCCTCCAATTTGTCATGTGTACCGTGCACGCAGACTGTGTTCTCCAGCATAGTGGGACCTCTCCCCGTCATTATCTAGCTCACAGTCTCCAGAAGCCTTATCTCTGTTCTGCTAGCCACGTCATTAAAGAACGCATCAGATGACAGCAGATATAGAAGAGGTCCCAAGGCAGAGGCGACTCACCCACCCTTTCGGTTTTGACATATATCTCTCTATCTGATCCGGCAGATGCTGGTGGCTGGCAGCCCTCTGCTGCTCTGCCAGTACAGCACCTTGGTCAAAACTGGTTGTTTTGGTGGAGCTGTGAGCCCACGTCTTCCATCCCTCCTCATGTCTATGCCTCCTGCTGCTCTCAGAATTACTGCTGGGCAACGACTTGCTTGTTGCTACTTTATCCCATCCCTATGGGTCTCAATAAAAGCTGTGAAGCTCCTCAGAAACATGTTCTGAGCAGCTGAGGGACTTAGAAGTTTTGCGCCACCACTTTATCCAGCCCTGCTCGCTAATAGCTGGCCATGAAGCAATGATTTGTTTCAGGCAGCTGGTCTGTGAGATACCAAAAATGCTGCTTTTTCTCCCCCTTCCATTTTCCATTTAAATGCTAAATACTATAAAGAGGAAACCTCTCCGAAAACAAAACAAACACGAAACAGGCTGCAAAGCAGCAAGTTAAAATCCTTCCAAATGTCAGCTGCGTCTGAAGAAGCCACTCCAGGACAGGATTAAGTGCAAAAGTGGGCTGTAAATCCTGAAATCAGGTGAACTATTCAAAAGCACAGACAACTCCTAAGTCCTTTGCAGTCCCAGACACATTAGGTTTCAGAGCTCAAGTTGCAATTCTGGACTAAGTTTCAAGATAAGCTGCGTCCCAGTTCCTCATTACGTACCAGCCAAGTGACTCGAGTTTTATTAGGCCCAATTTCAAGCAAGGCTGGACCTCACTGCCTTGACTATTGGGGCCCTCATTATTGTCTTCGGACTCCAGTCCCCGCCCAGACCCTGATTAGCCTATCTCTCACTCCAAAGGAAACCTGGGCCTTCATTTCTAAGCAGTTCTGGACCTCATTTCTTAAACCAGCTTGAGCCCAGCTTCCCAACCAAACACTGCCTTAAAACCACACACAGTTATCCTCGTTTCATCACAGTCTGACTAATATTGACTATATTGACTAATATTAGGGAAGACGAATCAATCCTTGGAGGGCTCAGCTCCTCTCCACTCGCTCTAGAGAGAGGTTGGAGTGACTAGCTTAAAATTTATCCCTTACTTTTGGACACCTAAATTAGGGCAGATGATTCCCAGCCTAGCAGAGGATCCCAGAACTATCTACCAGGCCAAACGTCCAACCTGCCCTACTCCCCCTACTCCTACTGCCTTGGAGGAAGCCACCACCCAAGTCCTTGGGCTTCTCTCTCCCACAGATTCCCTTGAAGTCAATTTTCTATATTTTTATTAGTTTTATTTCATGGAGTTGTTATAATCGAGCTATCTCTTCCCCTTCCCCTTGGTGGTAAGGGTAAAGCTAAGGTCAGGCTATTTTGCAAACAATAAAGATCTTATTAAACTTGTCAAAGAACAGTGGGAGCTTTACCCTGGCGTTCAGCTAAATTTCCCTTGGAAATGTCACTAGCCCGTCGAGGCACAGAATCAGAAGGTCTCCGTTTAAATTATGTATGCCACTTCCTGATAATTAGGTACCCTAAGGAATATCAGATTCAAAAAGATGAAGGCTTGGAGGATTTAGGGAGGGAGGGTGCTGTGAAAGAGTTTGGAAAGATAACAGCTTGATTTACCGAAAAGAAAGCACTCGCGTCACATGCAATTCAAGGTGGTGGTGGGTTTTTTCCATTTTACAACAAAGTCAGCCCGTGATTATGACAGAACATTTAATATAGTACTCAGCCATGAGTTGTATACTCGGTGATTGATCATAGTTACCCAGTCATCTGCTGGGGAACTGTGTATTGCATGGGGGGAGTGGAGCAGGTCGGGGTTGGAAAGGAAATCAAAGCAAGGGGGAGGATTTGGGCAAAAGCCATTCAGTAAGTCTGCTGGAGAAACACATTTTTATGGGAAAAACAGCATTTGTTCATCCTTCCAGTGGCACCTGGACGTGTGTGCCAGCCACAAAACTGCCTGTTACAGGAGCAAGTCACAGAATCACAGGATGGTGAGGGCTGGAAGGGCCCTCTGGAGCTCCCCCATCCCCCCCCCCGCCAGAGCAGGGGCACCTCCAGCAGTGGCACAGGACAGCGTCCAGGCGGGTTTGGGATGGCTCCAGAGGGGGAGACTCCCCCACCTCTCTGGGCAGCCTTTTCCAGTGAATTCCTTATATCCTTGCCCAAAACCCTTCAGAAAGTAGCGTAACTTTTGTCACCTGGGCCAGAGCGGAGGGCAGGGGTTGTACCCAGCAGCTGGTGTTCATCTGTTTCATCTTTCAGTTTCCTTATGACTCTTAAGTACAATTTGGTCCTAATAGTTGCTGCTATTTGTTTTCAGACTGTTTAATCTCTCTGTTTGAGGCACTCCAAAATTTTCTTACATCCTTCAATGCTACACATGTGTATAAAATCATAATTTAGTTCTTGTTGCTTTGTATCTCTTCCGCTGGGATCATGTGTCAGCTGTAGACCCCAGGATGCCATTGGCCTTCTTGGCCACCAGGGCACATTGCTGGCTCGTGGGCATCCTGTTGTCCACCAGGACTCCCAGGTCCCTTTCCACAGAGCTGCTCTCCAGCAGGTCAGCCCCCAACCTGTACTGGTGCGTGGGGTTATTCCTCCCCCGATGCAGTACCCTACACTCGCCCTTGTTGAATTTCGTAAGGTTCCTCTCTGCCCAACTCTCCAGCCTGTCCAGGTCTCGCTGTATGGTGGCACAGCCTTCTGGTGTGTCAGCCACCCCTCCCAGTTTTGTGTCATCAGCAAACTTGCTTATAGTACACTCTGTCCTTTCAAGTCATGATGCCTCTGCCTGGTGGGGTCCACTGCTAAATATGGCTGTGGAGCAGCAGCTCCTTATGAAGTTCCGCAGCCTGAACTCTCCATCCAGGGGTGGGAGGGACACCCCACCTCCCAGGACCCATGAAGCCATCCTTGCCCTCACAGGGAGAAGGAGCTGCTCAGGACCAAAGCCAGGCAGGATTTGCAGAAAGCTCAAAGATTTCTTTGGATAGCCAGAAAATCTAGCCTTATAACTAAAAGCTAAGTGTTAAAAATGTGGTAGTGGTGGAAAGCTGCAACGCTTAAGCCAGACTTGGAGGAGATTAACTACCTGGGGCTTCTTGCACCTTCCCCCCTCGCAGCGGGGTTTGGGCTGCAGGCAGATTTCGGCATGGGGATTGAGGAAACAAAATTCAGTTCACCCTGTCGGTTCCCATGGCCAGATCTGGGGGAACAAACAGGTTTTGCTTTTGGCTGGCCGGGTATTCCATAACTCTAGGAAAAGCTGACACATAATCTAGGTAAGGGTTTGATCAAAATTTTTGTATGTTTGGTGCCCTCAAAATTCTGCATTAAATATGGTTTGTGGCGATCTAAAAAAGAAATGTTTTGTTTTGTTTCCGATTCATTTGATGACAGATTAGATAAATGTAAAACAATGTCTGAAAGGAAACTTGAAGAAGCGAAGCTCTGCGGACATTGAAGGCGGGCTTTCTAAACGCTTCAGAATATTTTAAAGTGGGAGATTCGATAACATCACTATGGATTCACCAAATATTTGAGTGTAACTAAACCTGCTTCTTTTGCAGAAAACAACTAAACAAATGAGCGGGAAAGAATTCCCTGGCATCTGGTCTGGGATCTGGTCTGGTTTATTTCCATTGTGAGATGTTTCCAAGAACAACCACCTCCTCGAGAACTCCAAGAAGCAGATCAAAGAGTCCTGTCCTCAAATTAACTGTCTGCAAGGACACCCTGGGAAGAGCATCACTGGCGAACGATAGCCAGTGAGTGTCAAAGGCAGAAAATAATGTGGTCCCATCAAGGACAGAGGAGGCGATTCTCAGCTGAGATGAATCAACCCCAATTTCTGCACACAGCTCATACAACTCACACCTCTGGAAGGTCTAACCTAATTTTCCTCACACCACTTGGCAATGAACAAAATAATTTTGGTCAAAACTTAGTTTTTCCACTACAAATCAGCAGGTTGGGATTGATCAAGTAGGCTCGGGAACTTTCCCTAAGAGTAGTTGAAAAAAGAAATGGAACAGAAAATAAAAAAAAAAAAGAAGCTTAAAATAAAGAGTAATCTGCTATTAATTTTTTTCAACTTTTTGCTTCACTGGAAAAATTGAAAAATTTTCAGTTCAGGTTAACTCAAAATGTGGTGTTTTTTTCATTTGGCCATTGAACCAAAAAATGTGTAGTCTCTTAGCTCTTATTGGCACCTATTTTTGTTCAATTGTTTTGGGTCATTGCCCCTATTTTCAGGAGACAGCTACAGCTTTCTAATTGTGTCTGTTGTGTTCGTGAAGATATTGAGCAGAAGACTCTGGCTACTCTGGATGATTATAGGCTTTTTTGTTTTAGCTTAGAAAAAAAGAATAATCATTGGTCCACGCTAGCTATAATTTGTGTCTCCTCTCTATGTTCAGATCCACCAAGTATTCGCATTTAATGTCATTATAGGGGAATCCCAGGCTGAGCGCTCATTTTATGAAAAAATGTTGTTCTGTCATAAAATGCCATTTTATGATGAGTGAGATGTTGCTCAGGAACATGTTGACTTCAATCACATTTTATCTGAAAAAAAACCCAAAAACCCACAGAGTGGAACTGTTTTGATTTTCCATTCTAAAGTGATTTTTCATTTTAGCTTTTTTTTTTTTTCCCATTGGTATTAAAATGATATCCAGTTTTAAAAACTAAAACAGGAGAGAGATATTTCAGTCATTAAACCCAAAAGGTCTGAGTGATCCCCAAAGCTATTGCATCTCCTCAGGATTTTACAGGAGATATTGGAAAAATAAAAAAAAAATCCCATCCCAGAACTGAAAAAAATGAATGAGAAATTGTGAAGTCTCTCGAGAGTGGGCAAAATAATTCCTCCACAGGTTTTACTAGGAGACCTGAGTCCAAAGTCAATACAAGATCTGTATAGGGTTTTTTTTTTTGCTGAGATAAATTATTGTAGAAGCTGCTCACTGCCAGCATGGGCCTGGGGCTCTGGTGTCACCCAACGAAAATGCGATAATTCCAGTGACTCTCCCTCCCACGAAGGGTTCGCCATCCTGTGATCCATCAGTTCACACAACAGCACCACCAGTGGGATCGCCATCAGCGCGTCGGTTCACACACCAGCACCATCAGTGGGATCACCATCAGCGGGATCACCATCAGCGCATCGGTTCCCACACCAGCACCATCAGTGGGACCACCATCAGCGCGTTGGTTCCCACACCAGCACCATCGGTGGGACCACCATCAACGCATCGGTTCCCACACCAGCACCATTGGTGGGATCACCATCAGCGCACTGGTTCCCACAGCAGCACCATCAGTGCGATCACCATCAGCGCATTGGTTCCCACACCAGCACCATCAGTGGGACCACCTTCAGTGCGTCGGTTCACACACCAGCACCCCAACACCTCCCATTTCAGCCTGCGCCCCAAATTGGGCTGTGTTTGTGGGGTCCCCAGTGCTCCAGCCAGAGGGGACCAGCGCACAGCAGCTCTGGCCACACGGGCACAACCATCCTCGTGTCCCCCAGATTCAGCCTGTGAAGCAGCGCCTTGCCAAGGGGAGTACGATGGGGGATCTCCCGTGGCCCTGTTACATCCTCCTTCCTCGCCCCCCTGCTCAGACCTCCTCGCGTTGCCGCAGCCTGAAGCCCCCCACCTCCTCTGCACCTCCAAGAGCGGCACCGCCGAGTCACCCCAAAACTCACCGCGCCGCTCTCGCTGCAGTTCTCTGCTCTTTGCATCTCCCGCTCAACACTGCATCATTTTCACTGATAATAAATACCCCGTTTCTCCCCCTGCACCTCTCAGATCTCTGCCTTGCTCTCTCGCCCTCCGTGCTTTGACAGCTACTCTTCCCCCCACCCTTTTGTCAAAACACCAGCTTTGATTTGAGCCGAGTGAAATAAAAATTGACGTGTGATTGACAGCAGCCCGAAGAGATGCAGGGTTTGGCAGGCTGAGGTTACAGAGAACGAGCAAATAAATAGAGACACCAGTGCGGTCAAACGTGTCGCTGACACGTCGAGAATAACTAACTGGAAGAGTTGCTTCGTTCGGGCTGGGTGCTTACGGCTTCCGATTCGTACCCGCCGATCATAAGCCAAGCGACTTAAGTAATTTTTGCCTTTCAGGGCAAATTTTAAGTCCCACATTTAAAAAAAAAACGGTTTCCAACAGTTCCCTGCCCCTTAGCGTTTCTTGCTGTTGATCTGAAAATTTGTCAAGCGCTCGGAGAAACCTGTAGCAGGAAGATACAGCAGAGCAGCTGCGTGTTTTCTGCTCGGCGCCAGCTCCTGTTTTCCTCCTCTCGTTAGGTGGGCTCAGCTTTCAAAGGGACTCTGCGCCCGCCAGGGAAGACACAAAAAAAGTACGTGCCAACATTTGTGGGCGCAAATGAAGACTACTTCCGTGGCGAAAAGAATAAAGGCATTTGGAAGCTCAGTTTTCGCCTTCCTTCTTCAGAAAGTGAACTCACAGACAGAGAAAAATAATTACCCGTTCCATCTTAATTACCAAGAGTAGAATTTCTTCTTTTGATTCGCAACACATTAAGCCATTCAAACAATTCTCTGCAAATAACACGGCTGAACTGAACTTGAGCAATTTGTCAAATGGCGACCACCAGCTAAACCTAGGGAGAAGAAAGTCCTCCTTCTAACGTGTCCCTGCCCAGTGACCAGTTTCAGATGGGCCTGTTTTGGCAACAGAGTGACATTTTTCATTCCAAAACCAGCACCATTTAGAGATGTGTTAGGGTAAGACTTCAGTCTAAGGATAACCTTTTCAAAAGCTCTCACTTAAAGCCTCACTACGTCAGGAAGTTGTGATAATTACAGCAGTACAGCCTGATGGTTGCCGGCCCTGTTGTGTGTGTGCTGCTCTCTCACAACATGCCTGCGGTAAACCAACTGGGATTTAGGTGGCTATACTGGTTTACCTGCCTTTACACTGAACTTACCTCTGTGCCATTAATTGTGTGCAAATAAACTTCTAACTGATGGACTAACCTGCAGTTTTCACGTATTCTCCAGTATAAGTGATAAGTTCTCAGGTTGGGGCTTGTCTATATTATGGACAGAGGATGGCCGTGCTCAGAAGTGACACAGATGGGCTAAAAGACCACCACCCCTGTGGGAGTTATGGCACTGGTCTCCAGGTAGGACAGACCAGTTGAGGTGCAGCGCTGGACTGGTGGAGCCGTGTGACCTCTGGCTGGGAGCTGGCACGTTTACAACACCTCTGTACTGCACCACCTGAAGGTAAATGCTGATGTTTTGGCATCTCCGTGTGCTGCAGGGCCCAGACACATCCACAGACACAAAGATGATGGGGGGACTGGAGCATCTTTCTTATGAGGACAGGCTGAGAGCCCTGGGGCTGTTCAGTCTGGGGAAGAGAGGGCTGAGAGGGGATCCCATCAATGCTCATCAATATCTAAAGGGCGGGTGGCAAGGGGATGGGGCCAGACTCTTTCCAAGAGGGGGCAAGGAGCACAAACTGGAACATGGGAAATTCCATCTCAACACGAGGAGGAACTTCTTCCCTGTGAGGGTGGCAGAGGACTGGCACAGGCTGCCCAGAGAGGTGGGGGTGTCTCCCACTCTGGAGAGATTCAAAACCCGCCTGTGCAACCCATCCCCCCGGCACCCTCCCTTTGGGGATTGATGAGCATTGATGAGATCCCCCTCAGTCTTCTCTTCTCCAGACTGAACAGCCCCAAGTCCCTCAGGCTTCCAATATAACCCCAGCCTAGGATCTCACTTGGTTGCCTATCAGAAACAGGATCTGCAAGCCACAGGAGAAATTTCCATCCACCAGTTGCTAGACACGATCCCATTCCCCCGCTCCGTGGACACACAGGGCGCTGCCCAGTGCCGAAGGAGCAGCCAGTGGGCACCTCCAGCTCACTGCGAGCACCCGACGTGCTTCCTCGCACTCGTTTCTGGCTTGAAATAATTCATCAGATCGCTTTCCCAAATAATTGTATGTGGATTGATTTACCACCCCCAGGTCGGGGTGGGGGGGCCTGTTTTGGGTTTTTTTTTTGTTGTTGTTGTCACTGCATTTTTTTCAACAAGTGTATGAAAGCACCAAGCTGTGCCGCGTAGTTTCGGAGACACAGAGGGCAAAGCTGGTCCTCTGATTTCAGTGACTCCAACCCCACTTACTGTGAATGCTATTTGCAGAGATGCTTTAAAGCTAGAAATCAATGTGTAGTTACTGTTTACCATGAAAATGAACATTTCAGCCTCTTACACTAAAAGGGAGAGAAATTTTCTAGTCACCTGCCATTTAAATAACATCTCACACACAGTCACTAATTTAATGCAAATCTCACACAGCTTCCTTCTATTTGTCATTTCCGTGCATTTTTGTGCTTGTAGTTTTTATGCTAATGATCCCGCGCCATTGCTAACTGGGTGTCTATACCTATCATTCCAGTGATACCAGTAATTACACAGTTAGGTGTGTATGTGCGGGTGCATGTTCAGCGCACTCAGCTCCCCGTCACCTCTTCTTTCTTCTCTGCCTGAGAGAAGTGAGTTCTCACTGTCAGCGTGACAGTGGGGTTTTTGTTTGCAATGGCTTTCTGCAACTCTGAGCCTGATCAATATAAAAATTTCAGCAAATGTTCCAGGTGACAATAAACAGAACCCCGCGGATGTGAGTAAGAGCTGGAAAACCTGCGGATGGCAAATAAGGACGCGAAGCCTCGCGCCGCTCTTGCACGGAAATGGCTCTTCTGTAACCCGCTGGTGCCAGGCACGCACCTCTTCCACCAGCACCCCCCATCCTGGCTGCTTCCAGGAGAAAACCACCGAGACCCTCAGGGGTTTATTGCTCAGAATCCGTTTGGCCAAGGAGAGAACGGGTGAATTTGTACAGAGGGAAGGGGAAGAGGGGAGCTAAGCGGCCCTAATCTCCACTTACAAGTGGAGAAAATAAGAGAAGAACACGGAGAACCACAGTGAGAAAAGATGAGAGGCAGCTGAGATAATCCTTCAGAGAGACAGAAAAGGGAAAGCAGCACACCGTGCCCTGGACACCCCGTCCTCAGCGCCCAGCGTGGGTTTCTCTGGGACTTTTCGCCTTGCTGTGTGTTTTTCCCATGACTCCCCCACGGCAGTGGAGTCATCCCTGTGCATCCCTGCCAGCACAGAGTTACAAGAGCCCCCTCAGAGAGCTGCAAGGTGCCACGGGTGCTGGGATTTGCTGGGACGGGGAGAGGCTGGGGAACGCATCCAGGCTAGCCAGGAAGACCTGAGGAGCCCACGTCCTTCTCCTGTTCTGGTCGGTCCCTCCTCACCCCTCAGCCAACACAATCAGTTTGCTCAACACCAGCAGTAACTGCTCTGCTGCTTCTTCCCATACAAATCAAAAATAATTTCTCCCTGTGGCACCAGAGTGAATCCCAATCCCAGTTGACACTGGTGTAAATGGAGATCGACCCAATTGCTTCAGCAAAGCAGTTCCAGCCCAGAGCTCCCGACCTGACCCCTCCGGATCCTCCTCCCACCATCACACGCATCCACCACCGAATTGCCGCAGGAGGACTGAGTAAACTCAATGACAGCCTGAAATGAAACATGACACGCAATCATTCCCGAGCACGTTGAGAAGAGATTAACGTGCAGCCCTGGAAAAAAAAAAAAAAAAAGAAAGTTTCATTTTGTCCTCAGCGCTCTTGACAGAAGAATTGTCTGCAACTTACTCAAACTCCGGTGAAAGCTGATGGCTTAAGCCTCCGTGCAGATCAGAGGGCTGAAGAGCAGCCGGGAATGAGGATGACTCCGGAATCCTTCTGCTTTGATAGAGATAAGGCTGAAATAAACTTCACCTTGGCAGCGCTTTCATTGCCCCACAAACCTTGGGGCTCGGCGCCTTCCTGCCCACTTCAGCCTCACAACCAACTTTTTTTTACACTCTCCCCAGGGCTGGGCTTAAAAATACCAAACGTCCCGCGATTGATTAGTATTCACTCAGTTCACTGGAAGGTGAGTGGAAATGCTGCAGAGGATGCGAGTGCGAAACGTAAACAGCAACATGGGAGGAGATAATTGAGAAGAGCCGGCCAGGCAGAGGGGGCAGGCTCGGAGAGGTCCGCCCCGTGCGTTGGGTTCTGCTGGGGGCACGCAGAGGAACCTCGGGGATCCCGACAATGAAAACACTGGCACAGAAGAGTAACTGTCTGCATTACGGAGACATTTCAGAACTTGAAGCAAAATGAGGCACCTTCTGTACTTGGCACTGTACAAACCCGTAAGGACAGAGACTGAACAAAGAGCTTAAATAGGCAAAACCTGGGAAAAGTGAGGCACAGGTGATTTGCTGGATGATTTGCTGGATGATTTTGGAGCAGCTCTTTTTTTTTCTCTTTTTCTGCTTCTCAAGCCAATGCCTTATGCATTATGCTCTTTGGAACGATGGAAACATGCACCCTCACCCCATCACCTTGTGGACACACCAAGCCTTGGGAGCACACGGGAACCCCACAGCATGAGGTGTACCCTTGGTGTCTCGCTGCAAGACAAGTCAAGGAGGGAAGCAGAAGTGCTGATGAGACTCGGGGTTGGGGATGAACTGCTCACTCAGCCCCAGAAACAGAAATCTCTGGTCCTTTGGAGGAGACAGGTCTTGCTCGAGGCACGGGGAGGGCATGGGAACCCCACAGCATGAGGTGAACCCATGGTGTCTTGTGTCAAGACAAGTCGAGCAGGGGAGCAGGAGAGCTGATGAGACTCGGGGTTGAGGATGAACTGCTCATCCGGCCCCAGAAACAGAAATCTCTGGTCCTTCGGAGGAGAAGGGTCTTGCTCTGGGCATGGTAGTGCAGTTCAACTCATTCCTGGTTTGGATCTTGCTCCTCCAGCCAAAGTTCAGACAGCTCTTGTGCTGCCAAAGCCCTGCGTGCGCTTAACAGATATTAAAGTCCACCAACAGGCTGGTGTGAGCATGCAAGAGAGACTCTTAATCGGTGCTGGAAAGCAGCCAGAAACCAGTGTTTGGGCTGATTTGCATGGAATGTAGATAAGCACCACCAGCCCCTTGAATTCAGATGAGGTACTTGAGCTACTGAATGGCAATTCAGGGGCTTCAGAGAAAAGAGGCAGAAAAATGTCCCCACAGACTGATGTTCAGTGACCCCACTTCCTACTCTTCCACTTTCTAGGCAATGCTGACCTACCAAAAAGCCACAGGACTGTCCCCAACTTGTGATTTTCAGACACATCAAGAGGGTCCTGATCACTACCAGTGTGTTTTCCCTGCAGACAGGACGTAACGTGACTGGTGGAAATGGTTGGCAACAATGTGCAGCAGTGGAGAACCTCACCCAGAGGTGGGAAGAGGGTGTTGAAGAGGCAGAGCCACGTCTGACCGTACCTCCTGTGCCCGCTACGGCCTTTGCGGCATCATTTCCAGAAGAACTGGCTGGGTCAGCGGTGGACCGGTGTCTGCAAGTCACCCTGGAAAGGGCAGAGCTAAACTATGATTTCTTCTAGAGCCATCGCTTAGTGGATTCTCTGATGTCTAATATAGGCTCATGGAACTGACCAAGAGGTTTGACAACGTCTAACGGAGAAAGACACGCACGGTGCATCGGCACAGGCACACACACACACAGAGCGTGACAGCACAGTCTACTTTTCCTTAGGCAATCATGTTTAAAAGCTTTCTTTAAAAAAAAAAAAAAAGAAAAAAGATATTTTAGAGATACACTTAGTTCTTTTTGATTTTTAAAAAATCCATATACTATACAATCTGACCAATTTGCACTAATGATGAAGAAGCTTTCTGAAAAAAAAAACAACCCAAACCCTAAATTCAACAGTTCGGCAAATTAATCTGTTATGTACACAGCCATAATTGGTCCAGCAAAAAGCTCAGTAATGTATCAAATAGTGTCTTTTGCTCATTTACTTGACAAGTATAATTTATTTTTAATATTTCCCCTAATGTTTTACAGCATTCTAGCAAATGTTCTCCAATACATACTTTGCAAAAGTTCATGAACATTCAGTACCAAGAGACATGCTCACAGTTCTGGGCTATCGCCCAGTGGCGAGAGCGGAAGGAGAGAGAGAAGGTAGCAAGAAAGGAGGATAGATTTTTGTGAGTGCTAGGAGAAGCAGATTATTAAGGCTTTATTGAATTATTATATTCACCAAAAGCTTAAGAAAGGAGCATCTTTAGAATACCTCCAAATCTTTCTTTCTTTTTTCTTAAAGAGGAGACAAAGAAAGTAACTAAGTACAAATAAAATTAAATCAAATGAGTTCCTGGACTGCTTAATATGGTATTTTACCCCCATTTAAAATACCCTCAGGAGAGTAGGCTGATTTAATAAGCCTAAGAGATGTTGCAGTGAAGACTGAACTGCCTTGATGAAAGCATAACTCGGCTGGGGCTGCATTAGCCTCGGAAACTTGTTCCGGCTTCTTAAAAGGAGCCTTTCAATCCATTCTTGAAATGGAAAGAAAGGATCCGGCAGAAGACGTTCATAAAGGGGAGAAAAAGATACACGCACTCACACAGCTATGCGATGGCAACTGTTCTGATCGCAGTGTCTAATTGCGGAGAAAAGCAAGTTGTGACAGTTCAATTGGCGAATTTAACGTGAAGCCGGAGACTTGAAGTCAGAAGGAAGCACCTACGTGTCCAGTACTGCAGTTTGCAGTGTCTCACAGTCTGGTTCTTCCCTGCACACTGCAGTGTCCCGGAGATGACTTTAACCTGAATTTTGAAGATTTATGTGCTGCCTGGTCTCCCGCTATGTTTCTCTGCGAGGCTGAACCCTCGAGCTCCCCCCGTGATCTGCCCTCCAAAATCTGCCTAGACAAAAGGAAACAGCTCACATCTGCAAACGTCCAACCTCCCATGACTGCATACTATCACAAATTCAACTCACGGGCTGCTGACAGTGGTAGATGGTCATGGTGCTCCCTGGGCCTCCTCTGAGGAATCTCAGAGGTTGGATTCACAATTCCAGCAGCCAGGCAGGGGAAGGGACGTGCTTTCCTCTCTCCTTGCAGAAGAGGAGAGTCAACCCCCTCCTATTCCATACTGAACGCTGTTGAGACCTATTAAACCTTCTACAGAGTCAATATCTGCTGTGAAGAAACATTAAGCACCCCAAGGTCTGCCCTGAGCCGTGGAGACCACGATGGACCTGCTCTACCCACTTCCCTAGACTATCGGCTGGAAGTCACCAACAGCTCTCAGAGCCACTGCTCCAGTAACCCCAGTTCCCACCCAAAATGAGCTTCTTCATCGTCTGAGCAGAGCAGGGAGAGGTTGAGCATGAACCACCCACCTGGACACGGCCTGAACCCCTCGGAGATCAGCTCTAGAGAAGCTAGGTGCTTCCCAGCCCCTTTTCCCAGCCCTGCTAATTACAGCCCCAAATGATCTCAGCTGTGATCATCTGAGTACAAACTGCCGCCCCTCCTACGCTCCCCCAGCTCTGCCTGTCTCGCACAACACCCAGTTTGGAAACAGGAGTTTTGTGAATGTATCTAAGGAAGGCGCATGATCGCGAGGTTTTTGGTTTGCTGTCAGAAGACGCCTGGTGTGCCGTGGCTCAGCGAAGCCACCGGAATTTCTTTAGGGAAATTTCTTTGGGGAAATTTCTTTGGGGATATTTGCCTGTGTAAGACTCAAGGGAGGCTTCCGAAATGGTTCCCGTCCAGTGTTTTCTCGCTGAGGATGAACACAAGCTCCTCTGAACACACTGGTAAATTCCCGACCTCGGAATAAAAACATAGGGGCTGTTTTCAACAGCCGGGGCGGAAAACATATGTTTTTCATATGTTGGACTGTTTCTGTCACTTCATTACTGCAAAGAAACAATGTCAACATGCTTTGATTTCGCCCAAGTAAATAACAAACAAGCTTCCACACTCCAGAATCCTTCCACTTAGAATAACTGATTTTCTGCTTATTTTTGTGGTTTTGGTAACATCTTCAAGAGAATGTTTCCCTGCAATTCTTCTGTCACGGGTATGGTTACAAAGGAAGAGGATTTGGCGGTAACAGCAGAAAACCACACGTAGAAGAGGAGTGCGTGCACTTTGGCCTTTGGCTTTGGAGTTTGGGGGGGCTCAGACGGGTCTCGCGGGACACAAGGAGCCCTCTGGGCTTTGGGGGACGGCTCAGCATCTCGCCTTCTCTTAGGGCAGTTTTCGCTCAGGCGGGATCTCATGACGGAGGCGCAGATTTTCTCCATAAAACACCGCAATGTCTTGTGCACAAACCATCCCTCTGTCCCTCCCGTTCAACCAAGGATGGGTAGGAGGCCGCTAACGCTCTGCCCTCAGCTCCAGAAGGGGCTGCCCTGAGGGCAGGGGGCGGGGCTGAGGGTGGTTTACGTTTACAGCCCTACTTTTAAAAGTGGCACTCAAAAGTAATGGAAAGCCGCGTTCAACGAGGAGCTATTCATGTGCCCGGCTTCTCTGAAGTCAGGAGAGCTGCTGGTTGGGAAACCTCCATTTATCTTCTTGAGTGCTTACTCGCAGGAGGCATCCGGAGAGAGCCCCTGGTACTTTTGAAATCAGGTTATTTATCTCGGTGGCTAAATGGGGATTTAGAGACCTCCTTTCTCCTCTAACTTTTGAAAGTTTTAGTGAGAACTTGTCATACTCCACACGTATCAACTCTTGTAGACCTTTTTGATTTGTTAGTCAAATATTTTCATCAAAAAGTTTTGATTGAAGAAAGAGAAAAACCTGTGTCATGATTAAAATTTCCATCCAAAAAGTCAATTTCTGCTTAAATATCTTATTTTTAAAAACCAAAGTCATCAGTAAGTCCAGTAGCAATAACAACAGCAAACTACGAAAAGGTCTGGATTTATAAATATACTTAGGAGAAATATTTCAATTCCTAGTTCAACTTTTGCGAGACATATCCCCATAACAGAAAGCAAACCCAGACATGCTATGAAAAATCAATGCTCATTTCAGACTGCAGACTTTCATGAGCTCCACTGAACTGAAATGTAAACCTGCGTGTGCCGGTGGTGAATTGTGACAACTCCTCTCGTCCGGTAAATGCAGAATCCTTCATGAACTGGGCAAGAGGGGGCTTATTTGAATTGCATTGACACAGGTTCAGATAGTAACAGCGCGTACAAGTGATAACAGTAAGGGCAGCGAAGAAAAGATACCGATGGAGAACGTACTGCCTCCATCACTGAAGCTCTGTAAGAATAGTTCGGAAAAATATTTGCCTGGGACAATATAAGCAGCATTGATCCTGCTGTGGCCGGAGAGATGGAGTAGATGACTTTTTAAGGGTGTTTCCAGACTTATTCTCCTCACATTTTATGATCTGTTGAATATCAGTAAATAAATATTTGCTTGCAGGTAGCAGCAAAGGAGTTGAGGTTAAGGGGTAAATCCCACACATTGCTCAGAGCCTCTGGGATAGAAATTCATGTGTTGCTTCGTTTCATGTCAGGAGTACACAGTGTGAATGGCAAAACGCTTCTAAGCCTGGGCTAGGACTCGTTTATAATCGAGATGTCTTTGACTTGACAATGGTTAATGATGCTTTGATATAGGCTGATTGCCGGTGAGGGGCGGAGGAGACTCCCCCGGGCATTGTGCTGACGCACGAGTGAAAACAGGGGATTAATTGATGTTTTTATTCTTGAGGTGCTCGGTGTTTTGTCCCTCCCTTCTCCCCCTCCGACTTAGATTTAATATGACATTGCACTGCGGGTACCTGCCGGAGATTTCCGGCTGTGATAGCTCTATCACACCGAGTCGCTGCCGCTCTCCCCACCGGGGCGGGCGATGCCGCTGCTCTTCCCGTCTGGCTGCCGGGTGAGTCACCGGATGACTGATGCCGCTGGTGAACATCGATTTCCCGGAGACACGGCGGAGCCCCCGCTGTGCAAACTCCCGTCTCTGTTGTCTGTCCCCACGCTGAATTAAAGACGGGAACAAGGGAAGGGCTGTTCTCCCCCGTGTCTCCACGGCTTAATCTTGTAAGTCCCATTTAAAGTAATTGAGGCCCATGGAGCTTAACTCTTATTTAACTTCATTAGCAGCTGAGAGCTTTGAGCATCTTTGACATGGCCTAACACTTAGGGACCTGTCTGTCATTTCATGTAGAAAAATGCCTGAGATTTAGGCGCTACCGAGATCCTCACAAACACCATTAGCTGCCATCTCCGAGTCCGCGGGGCTCTCAAAGGGGAGCGCCTCTGGTCTACAGTGATACTGCCCCAGACCTGCCTCACCTCAGAGATATAGTTATGATTTCTTCTCAATCTGGGCGGCAGCGGGAAAGCAACGCACTTCCCCATCCGACAAATTCAGAATTAGAAACCCCACGAAAATCCCCATCTGCCTGGAGGCTCAATTGTCTCCAGCAGAAACAAACTTAGCTTTGCGAACGTAAATGATCAGAGCTTCATAAAGACTGAGTCTAATTGTACAAAACGGTGATTAGACGATTTCCTCAGGGGGATGCGCCGTTTCCTTCCGAAAAAGCGACACTGGGGCAACCTCTAGTGGAAGGCAGAGCTGCCTTGTGCCGGCGCCGCGGCGCTGGAGCCCACCGAGACACCCGGCTCTCTGCTGCGCGCCGGCCCCGGCCCCGGCTCCCCCCAAAGCCTCTACCCCTCTGCTTTGAATAAGTGCGAAAAAAGAGCCGAGGTCCTACGAGAAGAGAGCTCGAGTGCAACCGGCCTCTCTGAGCGCAAATATGGCAACGCTCACGTTATTGTCCGAATAAAAATTCCTTCCTTCTGGCTAGCCAGTCCTCCCAGCTATTTAAAGGCTTGCTTCTGTTTTTCCGATTCACTTTTCAGAGTCACTTCAGGCCAAGTCCAAAGGGAAACTCACTTTGTCGTTAAACAAAAATCCAGAAAATCCCCCCTCCCCTCCGCCCCCCGCTGCTCCGAGACGCCGCTTTGGGAAGAAGCTGCAGGAACAATTGCAGCTGCAACACAGGGCTCTGCGCACAAGACATGAACCAGAAGCCAGGCAAGAAATTATTACTTCTGCTTCTATCCCATTATGCTTTATGCTAAAAGACTTAAATGATCAATGCTGTGTTAATAAATTTCATTTGGCTCATTTAATAGATGACTTAGTAGAGGAGTGAGTTTGGCGATGACCAGTAATGAATTAATAACTATGCAAGCAGCACATTCCCTTACAGAAATCCTTTATACCGGTGTAATTCTTTATTCCGAGGGAAACACAGATGCTCTGCAGGACTGCGCTGCTTCTTTATGAGTATAGGTGTAGCTTTGATTTGGAGACGGGCATAAGACATCCCTTTAGGGCAGAAGTGGCATGAGGCTCTGCTCCCAGTCACTGCCAGAGAGCTGAACCTCGGAGCCAAGAGTTTATACCCCCCCGGCCTGAGTCCTCCTGTTGTGTTTCCTCGCTAATGACACTAATTTCCCTGTGCTTTGCAGCGTGCCGTCTTGAGAGGAGAGCTAAAAATGAAGTTTGTCAGCTTTGTTCAGTCGGATCGTGGGAGTCGCTGGCTGGCTGGCATTTGCATTGCAGCGTTTTCAGCTGCTGGCCCCAAATTCTTCCAAAAAAACCACCCTATGGATGATGCTACAAATGCAGCTTGATTGGGGTGGACGCGCGGAATGTCTGGATCTCAGTCCCAGTTATTCCAGTGGGGCCAGAAGGCTTGTGCATGCTGAGGGGAGAGTGCTGTGGAGCGGGGAGGGGGCTATGCTGACCACCCGTGGTGCCTCCTGCGTCTCGCCTCCTGTGCCAGCACTTCAGCAGCAG
>NW_009650249.1:2923567-2934649 GCF_000708025.1 Charadrius vociferus | reverse complement strand
GCCACAAGCACCGAAGCAGCAGGGCTGAAATGCGGCAAAGCGAGCCGGCTGCAAAGTCCGAGTGAGGAGAACCTTTGCCTTGGGGCAGCACAGGCTGGACCAGCCCTGGTCCCCCCTCGCGTACGCTGTGCTGCCGGGCAGCAGGTCGGGACGTGTGTTGGTACCACCATTGCCCCAGCGCGGGCACAGGAGGACACATTAGTGTCTTCTGTGCCTGAGAGAGGAGCTTTCACAGCCTCACAGCACCCTAGACTGGTCGGGGTTGGAAGGGTTGGATGAAGATCATCCAGTGCCACCCCCTGCCAGGGCAGGGGCACCTCCAGCAGTGGCACAGGACGGCGTCCAGGCGGGTTTGGGATGGCTCCAGAGGGGGAGACTCCCCCACCTCTCTGGGCAGCCTGTGCCACTGCTCTGCCGCCCTCACAGCAGAGAAGGCCCTCCTCAGGTGGAGATGGAACTGCCGATGGTCACCTTTGTGCCCGTTCCCTCTTGTCCTGTCACTGGGCACCACTGAACACAGACTGTTCCCATCCCCCCGGCACCCTCCCTTTGGGGATTGATGAGCATTGATGAGATCCCCCTCAGTCTTCTCTTCTCCAGACTGAACAGCCCCACGTCCCTCAGCCTTTCCTCAGCAGAGAGATGCTCCAGTCCCCCCATCATCTCCGTAGCCCTTTGCTGGACCCTCTCCAGCAGTTCCCTGTCCTTCTTGACCCGGGGAGCCCTGAACTGGACACAGCGCTCCAGATG
The DNA here is from genome assembly GCF_000708025.1 of Charadrius vociferus. NCBI lineage: Eukaryota > Metazoa > Chordata > Aves > Charadriiformes > Charadriidae > Charadrius > Charadrius vociferus. The sequence continues at coordinate 2,933,899 of NW_009650249.1, read as the reverse complement.
TGGCCTCCCCAGGGCAGAGCAGAGGGGGAGGATGACCTCCCTCCACCTGCTGGCTACCAGCATACATTTGATGAACTCTTGATGCACTCCAGCACCAGGCTGAAGCTCAGCCCGATCTCTTCACATAGATGGGAGGAGGGGAAGGGAGCTCCACAAGCCTGTGCTCTGCTGTATTGTCCCCGTAAAAGCCCTTTGGGTTGCTCTGGTCTGGAGTTACAGCAATGCTCGCCATGGCATAAATGACAGAGATGCTCCTACTGCCACCCCACTGGAGCATGCAGAACCAACTGTAGGCTGGAAGAGCTGTGAGGAGCAGGCGGAGGGGCTGCCTGGGCAGAGGCTGGTGAGAAAACAAGAAGAGGAGCAGGGACCACGTTCCTGCAGTCCTTGGAAATGTCCCTTCAGACGAGCGGCAGGTGCCGCGCTGGAGCAGGGTTCCCAGAGTGGTACCCCATACCAGCATCACCATTTGGGCATTCACCATTTGCTTTCTTGCACTACAAATCTCTCCCACCAGTGGGTGAATTATCCCCAATATCCTGCAGGTCTGCTGAGCTTTGTTGACCATATAAGCAAACTGAGAGACCCAAGGAGGAAAAGTCCCTGAAAACGGGGGATTATAGTTATTTCCACAGTGGAACTTGCACTCCTTGAGCATCAATCTGTGCTTCCATCTAGTGGCTAGAGCTATATGGAGAGGGTAAAAGCTGCCTACAACACTCAGCAGAAGACATCCCTCTATCTGGTTGATAGCAACTCCCACCACCCAGCCCAGAAGGTCCTGGCTGCCCATCCCACTGTTGGCCAACTGGACACAACTTGTGTTTTACCGAGTCCCATCCACCACTCACTCCAGAGACAGCTGGAAATGTCAGGAAACTGAGGCAGCCCCAACCTAGCAGGGCACGTCAGCTTTTCAAAGTGTCCCTCTCCAAAGCCAACGAGACCCCCAAGACACAGAACCCATCTGGCTCTGCTCTCCCTCCCTGTGCTCACCACACTGCAGTGACTATGCTGACCGGCTCCGTTTCTGGGCTTCTTCTGGAAGGGGAAAAGGTGCCATTTGAGGAATTAGGAATTAGGCTCTCTACACGCATTGCCTGACCCTGAAGGTCTGCTCCTGCTCCTTGCCAGCCACGAGTCCTGGGGCACCAGCACTGCTAAGTAGTTTGGGACACTGAGAGCAGAAAACCGTGCCAGATCTGCTAATATCCAGGCACAGCCTGCCTGGAGGCCATATCTCAACACGCTGCTATTATACAAAATGAGGTCGCTTCCCTAAAACAGAACTAAAATTGCCCATAATTAACAACAGGGTTCCCTCTACCTTAAAGCACAGGGGTCAGACCTCCAGCAGAGATTTAGTGACTTCCACAAAGCCACGGTTTTGCAACATGGAGCAACTGGGATCTCCCCCACAAAGTCTTTTTTGTCCCCATCTCCCTTCTACCCTATTAGTGGAAACAAAATAAGGGGCAGGTTTCTGATTAAGATGCGCAAACAGTGCTATTCAACAACTGATGCAATAAATGTGCTGAGTAAAATCACTGCCAAAGCTCGTTGCGGTGCTTTATGGGGCTGCTCTAAGAGTGTGAAAAACCGTTTGCTGCATGTTATTAAATGATGAAAAATGCCGAGCTCGCAAACAAACTGCGCAATGAATGTGGCTCGACTGCCTCTAGTGAGAACATGACTGAGCCTATGTAAGTGAGGTGGCAGGGAGAGACGGGGGGACCTTTCACTGTACCGCTGCCATGCTGTGCTGCAGTGATTACAGGGCAAAGTGACCCAAAATAACAGCAGAGTTTCCACCCAGCCCCACTCCAACCTCACAATTGATCTAGAGGAGGACAAGTACAAAAAGCACTCTGCCAGCCACAACGGCAGCCCAGGCGGCCGAGTTCCTTAAGGATGGTTTTTCGCTACCTTTTGGCAGCTCACATCCACACACCCCGAGTGCGAGCAGCACCACGCAGAGTCGCGCTCCGCGTCACGCTTTCACCGCTCAGGATAACAGTCCCTCCAGCGCTGCGCCCAGGAGCACCGCGAACCTCTCCGGTGGCTTTTGTGGCAGGGCAGCATGTGAGGGCGGGCTGGGCATCTGTCACTTTGCAGAGAGGATTTGGACAAAAATTCAAGCAAGCTTCTACCTTAACTTGGATGGTTTGGGGCTCAGCATATTCTCTTGTACGTTTTCGATGAAGGGGGGGTTAGTCAGGGGGTCCCTGAAGAAGGTCATAAAAACCAGACTTTTAGCCAGCTGGAATTACTGCATGTTTAGGACAAGAGGGAACGGGCACAAAGGTGACCATGGGCAGTTCCATCTCCACCTGAGGAGGGCCTTCTCTGCTGTGAGGGCGGCAGAGCAGTGGCACAGGCTGCCTAGAGAGGTGGGGGAGTCTCCCCCTCTGGAGCCATCCCAAACCCGCCTGGACGCCGTCCTGTGCCACTGCTGGAGGTGCCCCTGCTCTGGCGGGGGTGGGATGGGGGAGCTCCAGAGGGCCCTCCCAGCCCCCACCAGTCTGGGATGCTGTGATCACAGGGAGTACTGAACACCCGTGGTGCCCTTTGGGGTGATGCTGGAGGACGGGGTACCACGCGCTGCAAGAAGCCAGCCCAGTCCCAAAGCAAACCTGGTCATGGCTTGGCTACAGAAGCGTGTTCCAGTGCTGACCCGAAACTTATTTGCCAAGGCAGAGGGACAGTTTTCACTTGCCCCACCAAGGCAGGAGCGAGGACCGGTGCTGCCGAGCTGCCAGCAGCCTTTCCGAGCCCTCCCCTGGCGCGGGCAGCAGCTTTGGCACGCTGGCACTGATGTCCTCCTGCCGAGGTGGCACTTTGCCCTGCTCTTATACCCGCAGTGCCTACATCTGATGGGATGGAGGTGCTAATCAAACACAGATTTTCGTGGGGCAGCGAGGAGAGCAGGAAATGGCATTTTATCATCCGAGCGCCTTCTGTGCCAGACAGAACCACTCACTGAGCATCACTGCAAAGGAGCTGTCTCTTGGCGTCTTACACTTGTGAAAAAAACCTCCCTATTAGTCGAAAAACACCCTTCCCCTGTTAACAGCCAGCTGGATATTGTGTATCGATGTTATTAACGGGGCAGCAGTGCTTTCAGTTCAGATCTATATTCACCCTGGCCTCGGGTCACTCGGTCGAAACCTAAGATATGTGGACTGGAAGGTGCAAGGGCATTCTGCTGCTTATCTTCTGCTCCGGGGCTGGGGCTTGTTTTCTCTATGCTAGCAAGAAAAATAAGAAAAAAAAATAAAAAAAAAAATCACCCTGTGCACAGACCAAAACCTGCCATGAAGTTTTGTATGGAACAAGCAGTGTGTGGGTCTTTCAACGGCCTTTCAGATAAGGCAGAAATTTCGCCCATGGTGCCTGGAGATAAGCCCCACGCACAGAAGATCAATGATTTTCTCCTCTCTGTGATCTACACTGGACTCAGAGACCTCCCGGAGGTGGCGGTGGCGCCCTGGCCCCTTTCCCCCTGCCGTTCCCATTCCGCGGGGGCGGTGAAACCCCTCCGTGCTTTGCCGTGTCAACGAACGCGCAAAGTGAAGGTAGCAGAGAACGGGTCCCTGAGGGTCACGGAGTCAGACGGAGCCTCTCTGCACACCAGTGAGGAGTACCCAGAGACCACATGCCGATGGGAGTACAGCAGGAGAGAGGTTATCGGGATAATCGGGAGAGAAACACCGAGCCCGGGGGAAGAAGACGGATTTAGTATTGCCCTAAAATTAGGTTGGCCCCAGCGCTGTGATGAGACTGGGCAGCAATTCGGTCCTCCTAGACCCTAACTGTTCCCTTGCTCTTCTGGCCAGCGGCTTTCTGTCTAATTTAGTGCCTGCTGCCTTGGGATAAAGACTGCCAGGCTGCGTCGGTGAGATGTACTTTGTATGAAGGAGTGAAGCTCCTCCACGGGGCTGGCCAGGCAGGCACTGTTAGGAGGAAGCTGCCCTGGGGTCGGGTGTAAGATGGGAATTTGCCTTTTAGGTAGCATCTGTTAATTGAAAAATATGCAGCTTTGAGTCACCTCCTTGTACTCTTGGCTCTCGGAAAATGAACCGACACATACGTTTCAGAGACTAAGATATTTCTCCTTTCAAAACACTGGGCTTCGAAATTCCCTTTTAACAAAGGAAGCAAACCCTCAGACATCCTCCTTCCCTTCCCCCAAATACACACCTTTTCTTTTTTTTTTGGCTTGGCTTGAAGTGATTTTATTTTTGATTGCGCTTGTCGAGCCAAAAAATCCAGTTACTCTCCATGCTAATCTAGAAATGCTGCATAAATTGTCACTTACCTCAGTGCCTAATATCATGTTGCAGCTAAGCGCATATTAAAAATTAGACAGGTGCTAAATGCAGCTTTAATGTTTGCACTTAAATGATGATCCTCCTCCCACTTCTCTGATCCCCTCCTTTTCCTATGCCGGAGGGAGGACAGAAGAATTGCTGAAGTGTCCGGTTCCATATCGCAGGTGTTGAGAATCCCCCCCCTTCGCCTTCCAGCTTCTGTGCGGCCACGTGGGACCTGATGGGCTGAGTGGTGGACGCAGTCACAGCGGGGAACGTCCCCCCTTCCCCAGGCTGGAGCTGCAGGAGGGAGAGATGGGAAGATGCTACTACAGCCGCGAAGACAAAGGGGACGCAGTTTGCCAAGCACCACCCTTTGAGTTATAATACTGCAGAAACTACATTTTCTGATGCAGTTTATGTAGAAACGGATGCAAGCCACATGCAGTTTGGGCTCTCAGATGGGAACCGTTGCTGTAAGCTCTTCGTGCACTAAAGAGAGATGGGCAGTAAATTCAAGGTGAATCCAGGTTTGTGGGTTAGGCTACTGCTGCAGAACGGAGCCCAGAGGGGTTAAGTGGGGAGGGGTGCTGTGGGGTAGACTGCTGCAATGAGAGGACCATTAGAGTCAAAATGTTCCTCGTGGAGGATCTCCCCGTACCCTGCAGGCTGCGGGCAGCACCTCCTCTGCACCTCCTAAGAGGAGATGATTTCTCCTTGGAGGCTGATGGCCGCAAGCCCAGATGTAACCCCAAATTATAACCAAAGCTAGTCCCAAACCCTCTCTGAATATCTTCTGGTCAAGGGATTGCTACCTCTCCCTCGTCCTCTCCATGCCCAGAGCGGGACTGACCCCTCTAAAGAGAAGCCATGAATTTTTATCAAATCACGATCACCAAAAGACACAAAAAAGCCTCACCCCAGACTGCTTTCCAAAAGCCAGATGAAGTAGTTGCTGGAGATAATCACTATAAAGATTAATGCCTTAGAAAATGTTTATTCTTGGAGCTCAGCCCAACAGCCCAAACCAGCTGTCAGGATTCGAGATAGCGGCCACCGTGACAAGGGGCTCCGCACGGTGCAGAGCAGAAATGAATTTGGCAGCTGTCGTAAAGCCAGAGTAGACTCCCGCTACTGCGGCTGAGTCTGAGGGGCCAACACGGAAGAGGAAATGAGCCCCGTTTTACTGGAAAATAAATGAAAAGAGAACAGTCTAGACTATTTTTGTATTTATAGGGGTTTCATGCAGTTCACTTAGTGTCCTAAGGCTTTTAGAGAAATGGATTATTCCGGGCGTTTTGGGAATGGTAATACACCAGCCTATGGAGTCCTGCAGTAAAGACTTAATTTGCCATTAAACGCTGTAGTTGGCTTTACAAATTCTACAGAAAGGCTCTCACTCAATTCTATTGCTCTCCAGAGAACAACAATTTTATAAAGCATTTTTCATCCAGAGGTCTCCGGGCATTTTTTTTCCGAAAAGAGATGGGCTAGGGATGCCGGCCTGCGGTACACGGAGGTGGTGGGGTCGTGTGGAGAGACTTTTGAGGCCATACGAAGGATCAGGGCTGGAGCACGGGCTTCCCGTAGACAAGGAACATTCGAGTGGCATAAGACCAAGGTTCAGCAAAGTACTAAAACCACAGGCTGACTTCAGGCACAGCAACTCGTTATGATCCAAAGTCTCACTGACCCAGTGGACAATAAGAAAGTAGCAAAAGCAGCAGGAACTGTGAAACCGATGGCGTCTCATCTCAAGAACCCAAATTGGATAGATCTGCCTGAAAAGCTCTTGGAAAAAAAAATAACATGCGTGGCCCCATGGACTGAGCCATCCTCCCTGGGGCTGAACGCAAAACGGAGCGAAGCTGCTGTCAGGGCTGCTTATGCTTACGGCAGTCTTTGGGAGGGATGCTTAATGTGCGCTTTATTTAGCAAGGACTTGGATTTTGAGAACTTCCAAAAATGAAATGTAATAAGATGGCACCTTAGTAGTGAACGTAAATGACTATTAATAGCTCCTCAAATACAAGAAAGGATCATCCCTTTCTTCCACAAGTTAGAATTAGGCATCTTTTCCCAGATAGCTGATTCATTAGTTATAAGTTTTTCTCCCCATGAAAAACGATGAAAGCAAAGGTTCTGATGGGAACTTTGAGGTTTTGAGGAGAAAAACCCTACGGTGCCCATGGTAGAGCTGGCAAAACAGAGTGCTTACAGCACCTCTCCCAACATCACATTTTTCTTCGAAAGAATTGTAACATAATTTATACTATAATTTACATTAAGAGTTAAAACTGAAGTACTTCTAAAAGCAGAACTTGCTCGATGCTATGTGATTTTCCACTTTATTTTGTGGGAAGTTAAAATTAAGGTTTTTGTTTTTTTTTCTTTTTCCTTTTTGTGCATAAGCAATTTTTAAATGGTGAAATTCCCCGAAGAAGCAGAGGCTGCTCTGGAATGTCTAGGGAATCGCTGATGACAGAAGTACTGAGATTAAGACACTTTGGATGGCAGGAACATGACTAATAAACCTGCCCATTTAGCTCGTATCTTTTCTTCTGCTGTTCCCAACTTTCCAACTCTGCTAAAAGGTCCAGCTATTCCAGTCTACAGCCTTCTCTTTGGCGAAGAAACAAACCAAAGAGTTTCTGGAGCGGAAAAGTTAGCCGTTCCCTCTTTCCTCCCCTGGTCCGAGTCAATGGTTGAAGGGAGCCTTTGTCAAAGAAGTTGAAGCGCTTAACCCCCCGCTGCAGTGCGCGGCATTATGTGGGAGTCGCAGACGAGGAGCATTAGCTTTTAGGTCTGGCTGAGAAGAAGCCCGGAATTGCTGTCCGCTGACAATAGCAGCAACAAACTCACTTTTAAGCTCAGTTCATTGGTTTTTGAACACCTTTAAGATATCGACAAAGCTGTCAATATTTTATTTTTAGTTATCCTTTCAGATGCGGGTCGAGAGTAATTCTGGGAAAGCAGGGTTTAGAAAGAGAAGTTGCCATGAGCCTGAAAACTATTCTTCCATTTACGATTGCTGAAAGTGGTTGAAAGTTTCTGCCAAAGGAAAAGAGAAACCATTTATTTTCCAACCGTAACACCGGCATGAGACACCCAGCAGTAAGTGACTCTAAAACACAATGGACTTGTTTCACTCAGGCCTTCTCAAAAGGGTACTTAAAGCATGAGCTTGTGGGTGGCTGAAAGCTTACGGAATAAATGAAACATGAGGCACGTCTTCAAATCCGCAACCTCTGCATCCAGAACAGGACGTGCTGCCGCTACCCTCATCACATCCCGCCCCATCCAATCCATTCTGTGTCCCCCAGAGCCCTCGGCCTCCGCACCCCAGCCCTCGCGTGTCCTCCCAGCTACCAGAGGTGCAGCTCGGGGCTCGGGGGGAGAGTTTTGCTTTGAATTTTGCACCTCCTGCCCCTCCACAAATGCTTTCACAGAATCCCAGACTGGTCGGGGTTGGAAGCGTTGGATGAAGATCCCCCATCCCACCCCCCGCCAGAGCAGGGGCACCTCCAGCAGTGGCACAGGACGGCGTCCAGGCGGGTTTGGGATGGCTCCAGAGGGGGAGACTCCCCCACCTCTCTGGGCAGCCTGTGCCACTGCTCTGCCGCCCTCACAGCAGAGAAGGCCCTCCTCAGGTGGAGATGGAACTGCCGACGGGCACCTTTGTGCCCGTTCCCTCTTGTCCTCTTGTCCTCTTGTCCCTCTTGTTCAGTGTCCACTGGGCACCACTGAACACAGACTGTTCCCATCCCCCCGGCACCCTCCCTTGAAGGATTTATTTCTGGCTTTTATTTCCCACTCCGCATCCTCAGGAGCCGCTCACGTCTCCCGGCTGCAGGAGCGCGTACTTTGAGCAAACAAAACCAGATTGTCTGCCTCAAAATCACAAAGTCCACGGACCTTGTGAAGCCCGGTCAAACGTGTCAGAAGCCCGAGCCTATCTCTCCCCGTTGACTGGCGTATGTCACACTCCCCTCTCGCTCGCGTTGTCCCCGTAGAAGCGCTGACGACAGGCGGCTGTCACGAGGAGGTTTATAAATGGAGTCGCATTAAGGCATTTCTCAGGTTTTCTCCAGCACAAAAGGAAAAGAAAGTTTATGCGTGAAATGGCCCCAACAGAATTTAATATAGGAGAAATACAAATGAGGCATAAAGGAAACAAAACCCAAACTACGGGGATTTTTATTGCCATTTTGTCTTCCAGAGTGAAGAAAAAGGACTGATCAGCCAGCGAGATGCTGGCAGCATTAGCAGGCGGGAAGAAACAGGGTCTTGGTACATTGCTCATGACATTTCAAGACCAGACCTCAGTTTCATGCCAGAAATACAGAACTCTCGGGTTTTATAAAAGCAGTAGTGGTCAGTCACATGACAAACTTTTCAATTTAATTGTGCATGCTTACAAACAGATGGAGGCAGAGTGCCAGGACTTCTGTCTTTGCACAAAATTTTCCAGGAGGTACCTGTGTATTTTCCACCCATCATTTGCCGTGGACTCACAATGCTGTTTTCCCTCGCACATAATTTTTAGGGAGCTAATGGACAGATGGAGGCAGGACAATAATGCCAGCTTTTACTACTGGACAACGAAATATTTTTCTCTGGAGCACAATCACGGCACGAAAGGTAGAAGGAGAAAGGATATGAACTTACTGCTTCCATATGCTCCACCCCAGTGACCAGCTGGACCCTCGGCAGGAGGTCACCTGCACCCGTGTTTCTGACTTATAAAAGCATCGCATGCTTTCATCACTTGTTTTTGTGCTGCATTTAGTTTCCAGAGCTGTTCTGGAAACATAAAACTGAATAAAAGGACCGGAAAGGTTCAAAGTCACAGTTCTTGTTCCCTCCAAACTGGTCCTACAGTGGCCATGGGGCAGCAGCACCACGCAGAGACTGGGGGCAACTCATCACACCTCCCAGGCTGCTGGGGCTCTGCCGCTGAGCAGTGAGAGACTGGCCGCAGAGGACTTGAGGAGTTGGGTAATAATGGGTTTTATTTTAATTTTGGTAGCCTTCTGTCTCAGAATCACAGTCATTTAATTCCTTAAAGCAAACTTTTAAAATGCTGTGCTGGTGTACATCGAAAACAGTGCCCCTAAAACGCCCCAAGTTCTCTGTGTTTAGAGGAGTAACAGAGAACGGCGTTCAGTCCTGTCCTCATTTCTCCTTTCGTTACTACAGAAAGACCTTCCTTCCCCCGATGTTGACGGCAATAAGACTTTTATTTCAGCCTGCACCTAAAATACCATGCAGTTGCAAGCACCAGTTTGGGATTACCATTACAGAGACCGCAGCAGGAGGGGACGGGGGAGGCAAAAGGGGGTCGGTAATGCTGAAAGGTGACGGGGAAGGGCTGTTGGGTGGGCTGCAACGTGACATCTTCCCGGGACATTTACAGGGAAGAGGAGGACCCGTCCAAGCCGGACTTGCCTTCATTGTGGGAACAATACCACAGGCTTTTAAGACAAGGAATTAGCAGCCTCCAGGTGCCAATACCGGGGAGCCTATGTCCCACGGGATCCCAAAGCCCCACAAACATCGTATAGTTTAGTCTCACGGTCTCCTTTTGCAGTGGGGATCGATGTCCTTTTACCGATAATGAAACACACACAGGTCATAAGCAGAGCAAAAAGTCGCCCAAAGAGCTCCTGGCTGAGGTGGAAACAGGCCTGGGAAGTTTTGGAAATCAGCACGAAATTCAGCTCCCCCCAACCCCGATGTCTTCCAAATTCCGCTGGGAGCAGAACTCTACACACAGGGCAGTCACAGAATCACAGAATCTCCTTGATTGGAAAAGACCTGTAAGATCATCTAGTCCAATCATTACCCTAACCCTGACAACCCACCGCTAAACCGCGTCCCTCAGCACTATATCTACACAACCCTTAAATCCCTCCAGGGATGGGGACTCCACCACTGCCCTGGGTAACGCGTTCCAATGCCGGATGACCCTTCAGGTCATCTTCTGAATATCTTCTGAATATCCAATCTAAACTTCCCTTGG
>NW_009650249.1:2921318-2923446 GCF_000708025.1 Charadrius vociferus | reverse complement strand
GGCCACACTATCCCTGATGCAGGCCAGGATGCCGTTGGCTACCTTGGCCACCTGGGCACACTGCTGGCTCATGTTCAGCCAGCCATCAATCACCACCCCCAGGTCCCTCTCTGCTGAGCAGCTTTCCAGCTACTCCTCCCCAAGGCTGTAGTGTTGGCGAGGGTTGTTGTGTCCCTGCTCCTTGCGTGGCTACAGGGTCACGGGCACAGAAGTCCTTGTGATCAGGGTTTTATGTTGTTTTCAACTTTATTTTTTTAACTTCCCTCAAGCAAGCTGTGACTGAAGTTAATAAAAGTTCTCCCAGGGTAGAAAAAAAAACCCACCAAGCCCAAACCAAACAAGCCACAGTAAGATATGGAGTAGAAGAGGGATGTCATTTCCCGGCATCTTCTCCTGCAGCCAGCACAAAGGAAGCGCGCAGCCACTATTCTCACGCTGAAACACTTTGCAGTTCGCTTTGCGCCAGGGATGGCAACAACACAAAGTACACGGCCCGGGAGATCCGTACTGGAATGGAGCATCATCTATTTATATAAGTGCCCCGCTGGAAAGCAGGGTGTTTTTGTAAGAGCACAGATGTTTCTTTGTATTTTGCTCAAGTATTTTCTTCTCCTGAAAGGCACTTACTCTGGGACGGTTAACAAGACAGATTAATTCATGTGGATCCTTGCAGCAGAGAAGGGCTGTCACTGGTGGGGAGAGAGGTTTGATTATATTATTCCCTATTGTCAACACAGGCGCTTTATAATAGATTTATGGCTAATAAAATCTTTTAGTAGTAGAGGGTCCTTGAGTTTCAATTTTGAACCTTTGGCCCTCGCTCAAATCACCAGCAGATGCGAGCATTAATAAAACCAAACAGCACGTGGATACTAAAGAGGCATATGGCCGGGTACTCGATAAAGGCAGTAAAACACAGGAGAGGGATCTTTACAATCTGGTTTGACCTAATGGAATCATTCTTTCAATAATAAAATTACTCCTTCCTGACACACAATATAGCATGCCTCAGATCAGTGAAGTAATTCCCAGAAAATTCAGGAGTTTGGGGTTGATGCTGCTCAATGGCATGTTTGAAAATCTTACGTCAATTCACAAACATGGACTGATGAGGAGAAAGCTGAACTGTGGCTAAGGAAGCAACAGGTGGAAAATAAAGAGAAGACCGGGCTTTGTGGAAGGCTTCCTTTATGGAATGACCTCTTTTCAGCCGGCAGCTCTGCCTGAGATGCAGACTCCGGGACAGCCTGCCAGAATGCATTAAGGAGCTATCAAACCTTTCCTTAAATTCGAGCCAGAGATGATTCAAACCATAGACTCCGGGTACAGTTTAACCCCATTTTGGGTTCTCTGCTGATCGATCCTCACCTACTGCGTTATCAATAAGCTGTGATATCAGCAGGGAAAGCACTGAGAAAGATCCTTAACTGACCATGTTCAGAAATCCAGCCACTCTCCTCCAGTCCCGGATAATCGGCCCATGTCCGCACGAAGGGCACTGTAGGTCCAGGAATAGAAGACAGCAGTTCTGGTCGCCAGTGCTTTGATGCTCTGCAGAGAGAAATCCCCTCCTTGCCCGTATCCAGCGTATCTGTCATGGGATTTACAGCCAAGCGCAGCTTGGAATCACATCCAGTCGGATGCGATTCGCATCTGCGTCTGGATTCACACCCAGGTTTTGCCAAGCAAAACTCTATGCCAGCAGCAGCACAGACCGCCGTCAGCTTGCCGAGGGCTCCCAGCTTCTTCACATGGGTTTCCAAAAGCACCGCAAGTGCATCGGGCACGTGCCTGGGACTGGTCCAGCACAGCCCCAGCCCACACAGAGGAGGGCAGGCACCACCGCCACCCAACTCGCACCGTGCCCGGGCAGCTCAGGACCTGCGCAGCCCCCGCGGGCAGCAGCGGGCACGGCACTGCCTTCAGATGTGAGCACAAATTAGCATGAGCTTCGCTCTCTTAATTAACCTTGGCCTCTCAGGGCCTTGATGATGCTCTCAGTGGCATCGACGCCGAGTCCTACAGGACGAGAGGATGAGAGGAAACGGGTTCAAGCTATGCCAGGCGAAGTTTAGATTGGATATTAGGAGAAACTTTTTCACTGAAAGGGTTATAAAACATCGGAAGA
>NW_009650249.1:2843942-2921289 GCF_000708025.1 Charadrius vociferus | reverse complement strand
GAAGAGGCTGCCCAGGGAGGGGGTGGGTTCGCCATCCCTGGAGGTGTTTAAAAAAAGGGCAGACGTGGTACTTGGGGATGTGGTTTACAGGTGTTTTTTTCAGGTTGGGGTAATGGTTGGACTTGATGATCTTAAAGGTCCCTTCCATCCTCAGCGATTCTATGATTCTAGGACAGCCGCCCCGCAGCACAGGGCTGGGCAGCAAAAGGTTCCCAAAAGGCAACTTAGTCTTTATGGGCACGAGGAGAGATCATGCCAGCGGCTGCCAGAATAAGCCAGAGCACGTGAGGCGGTTTCAGACTAGAGGCTGCCATACGCATCCAGTGTACTGCAAGTGAGTTTTGTTGCTAATTAAATCCTTTCTCTTGATTATTTATAGCCCTCTATTTACTGGCTCATTGATTTTAGAGGCCATGTTAGTTTTCTTTTTTACATGTCTGCCTGAATGGCTAGATTATAACTTATTACACACAGAACAAGTGAATTGGTGTCAGAGTGATCTATTACACAGATGGTCTGTGAGCAAAGGGCCTCTGTCTTTGACTTGGGCATACTGAGAAGACAGGGAAAGATGCTGAGTCCGGCTCACTTGGTGCAAAATAAGATTGTCATCCCTGTCCATGGCCTTTTCGGGAAGTTTGGGACATTGGCTCCATGCAGTTTCTTCTGGTGCTGACTGAGGGTTAGAGAGGAGACAACTGGGAAGGTGGAAACAGAAGTGAAAACACAAGAGGCATGGACAGTAAAGAGAAAAGGGTGTTTGCTGCCTGTAATAAGAGAATTATGGGATGCTAATTGAAATTAGCAGGCAGCAGGCTTGAAAACAAGAGGAAGTTGTTCATATGTGCAACGATGATGTGGAGCTCTGCCACCGGTTGCTGTAGGAGACAGAGATTTGCAGGAGTTCAGAACTAGAGAAGCTGATGGGAGAAGACAGTCCCTGAAGAGAGCCTAAGCACAAAGTCGCTCTGGTTTAGGAAACCCCACCGGTCACTGTGGGAGCGTTCAGGGGAATCAGCACTTTGCGCTTTCTATATTCTGCTACCCTGCTTTTGGCAGCAGCTGTTGGCCACTGTCAGATGGAGAAAAGCCTGAGCCAGGAGAGCTGCTCCAAACTGACCTTCATTGAGTTAAAGCTAAAAATCAAAGCAGCAGCTCGGAAGCACATTTAACCTGTCCCCTTGAGGCAGTTTATGGAGCAGAAATGTCCCGCAGCAGCAATGCGGCGGCAGTGGAGGTTTTCTCCCACCACGCAAGCGACCACGAAACCCTCGGCCTTACCTGAACGCACTGAGAGAGCGCAGATTAAGCGCTCCACCTGCAAACATGACCTCCACTGCACAAGAGGAAGAAGGTTGGCTTTATACCTACCAAGACCTTCGATTTAAAGATCCATTTCCCAGGGTGAACGAGCCTTTCATGGCACATTTATGTGGCCTTTCAGCATCAGTACCTTAAGATCAAGCATTTCCAGTTGTCGCATCGCCGTGTAGCTGGGAGGGAGCTGTCAGCATCGGGCAGGGAGCAGGAGCTGGGTTGCACAAGGCAGCGCAGGGGTTACGCCTGCCCGAGGATCAGACGGCTGCTGCGGTCCCCCCGTAGAGCCAGCGCGCGCCTCGCCATCGCAGGGTCGGGGGTTCCGAGCCCACGTCCATCATTACAGCACCGCAGCAGACACAGCGGGAAAACCAGTTAACCTTTTCATTCAGGCAACAGTTCAGGAGCGATCCCGCGCACTGACGTGTTTCCGTGCTGTCTCACCCCTCTGAAGACGACTGGCAGAGATGCAGTGGGAACTGGACGACATATGGAATCAGGAGGGGGTGGATCTGGAGCCACGTCCGTTACGGGCAGATGGTAGGTTGCAGCACAAGCTTGACCCTTGGCTTGGTTTTGAGGCCATCTGAGTGCCTGTACCGAAACTTTTAGAGTAAAACTTGGTACTCCAGCTGGGAAGTGGCAGCAGCCCTCTTGCTGCACCTGATGTGGGGTATCCGCACACATCCCTGCACATTCCAAAGCAGCCAAACCCCAGTCCAAACCAAAGCCTGCCTCAGACCCTGTGAGGGCTTTATGGCTCCAGATACAGTTAAAAAAAACCCACCCCTGTGCTGTTGTGAGGCTGCAAAGCTGGCATTTTTTATTGCTATTCTGGGGAATTCTTCCAAGGGTTGAGTTGCCCACTGCTATGTCAACCGGTACCTGACCTTTAAATTTACTGTATTTGTAAGAAAAGAAAACAGGTTCTATCCCTCTATTCCCCAATTGTTTTGTGCTTAAAAGAAATAAACTTTTGTTTCAATAATCATAAACATGAAAGGTTCCCCAGAGGGCTGTTTAAGACTACAAGCTAGTTAAAAAGAACATTTGCATGAATTAAAGAGCAACAACAAGTCACCACTGATCTAAGCTTCTTTCTGGTGCTTAACTAGTGTCTGTAGGTGGGGAAAAGCAAGACAGATCGGTAGGAGGTAAGAAAGGCGAAAACTGGGATGTTTGTTCTGCTTTACAGCACGTTTCCCAAGCAGCAGCCGGGGGAACAATACCTGTCCTTCACCGGCCACGTGGTCACTTTATGCCCGTCTCTGTAACGAGGCATAAAGGACAACAAGCCTTTCTACAATGGCTCATACTTTTTGTCTCCCACAAGACAGCATCGGGATTAAGCGGGGAATAAAGGGAGCTTTCACGCTGGCTCCCGTTGTTCGGAGCTGCTGCAGCCCAAGGAAGGCCGGCAGAGCCAGGCTGGGCACCGCTCCTCGCCGCCCTCAGCGAGCTCTGCCTCCCCTCTTCCATCACACACCCCAGCTGCAACTCCCAGCACTGCTGAAACCTCCTTGAGATACATGGCAGGAATAAACCCCACAGAGTAGGCACATCCGTGGCACTTAAACACATAGGTATATGCTGTAATACACACACAAAGTTCAACCAGGCCAAGAGTAAGGTCCTGCACGTGGACTGGGGCAATCCGCAGCACAAATCCAGGCTGGGCAGAGGATGGATGGAGAGCAGCCCTGAGGAGAAGGACCTGGGGGTCCTCAACGTGACCCGGCAATGGGAGCTGGCTGACATGGGCATGGAGTGATGGGACGAGGGGGAATGGCTTCAAACTGGAAGAGGGGAGATTGAGATGAGATATCAGGAAGAAATGTTTCCCTGTGCGGGCAGTGATCCCCTGGGGCAGGTTGCCCCGAGAAGCTGTGGCTGCCCCATCCCTGGAGGTGTTCAAGGCCAGGTTGGACGGGGCTTGGAGCAACCTGGGCTGGTGGGAGGTGGCCCTGCCCAGGGCAAGGGGTGGCACTGGATGCTCATAGAGAATCAAAGAGGATCATAGAATGGTTTAGGTTGGAAAGGACCTTGAAGATCATTGAGTTCCAACCTCCCTGCCATGGGCAGGGACACCTCCCACTAGACCAGGTTGCCCAATCCATTCGATGATTCAATGGTGAAAACACACTCTTTGCTCATGCCTGTGTCTTACTAGTGGTCTTTTTGTTCACATAAGTTATTACTTATAGACGTCTGACGTTAACAAGTGTGTACAACTACATACATGACCTGTCTATACCTCATGGTTCAGACTGCACAAGGAGCCACTTTGCTGTGGGGACTTTCACAACACGGATCATCAGCAAATGGTGTCACGTCAGCTCTGTGGGCTGTTTTGCACACCAGCTCCTGTCCTGTGTGCGTGCCTGCATCACTACTCAGTACCCAGCACTAGGAAGGTGATGGGCAGGTTGCCTTAACCTGCCTAAAACCTTTGCTGAGGTCGGGTGAATGCCACCAGTCACTTAGGATACCCGCAGCCACCCTCTCCCCTTACCTATGTCACCTGCCAGAGGTGAGACACGGCCACACAGAATCACAGAATGGTTTGGGTTGGAAAGGACCTTGAAGATCATCCAGTGCCACCCCCTGCCCTGGGCAGGGCCACCTCCCACCAGCCCAGGTTGCCCAAGGCCACGTCCAGCCTGGCCTTGAACACCTCCAGGGATGGGGCCTCAACAACCTCTCTGGGCAACCTGTGCCAGTGCCTCACCACCCTCACAGGGAAAAACATCTTCCTAATGTTGAATCTAAACCTCCCCTCTTCCAGTTTGAAGCCATTCCCCCTCATCCCATCACTCCATGCCCCAGTAAAAAGTCCCTCCCCAGCTCTCCTGGAGCCCCTTTAGGGACTGGAAGGGGCTCTGAGGTCTCCCCTGATGAATATATACACCCACATACATCTCTATATTCACCGCTGTATTTGCTCATTTCCCCACGCAGCACAGCTGGGGACCTGGGAAGATGAGGATAAACTCCTATAAGGACTGACTAAACCCCTCAGTGCGCTGTTTTTAAAGCCCGTCCACAAAACGGACATGAAATCCCTCTGCAGCTACTGCTGGAACTACAGCCCTTCGCCTCTCCCTGCGGCTGGAGACCCAGCCTTCGTTTAAATGATCGTGTTCAGAGAAGTCAACATCCTCTGAATCATCCGAAAGAACGCAGGGGAAAGGGGCTAAAATGTAAAGCCCTTTTTTAACACGAGAAAAGCTCTTGTTGAACGCATTCGTATCGCTGCAATACGCAAAACATAACAGGAAGATTTGACAAAGATAATGCATCGTTGAGGAGCTCCGGCGAGATCAGACGCCGAACGCCCAGGTGCAGCGCGGCTCAGATCTTCCTCGATTCTAAAGCGTCGCATGGGAAAAGAAACTTCGCAAAAAGTTATGTTTGAGCCTGTGAAGCCTGGATGGGTTTGATCAATTATTCAACCGCAGCCCCAAGTCCCTGTTAATCTGCATAACCCCTAAAGTGACTGGCAGCAAGCGGTGGGCCGGGCGAGCGGCGTGGCAGGGCTGGGGGAGCGGGAAGGAGCTTCATCAGAAAGCAGTTGTGAGGCCACACGTACCCCTCCGCGAGGCCCTGTGAGCAGCAACGCCTCCGTTACCGGAGGTGACAGCAAGGAGAAAATCCGTGAACTAGTGGAGGCTGAAGGGCCAGGCCTGGTTTAGGTTTTGCAATGCTGAGATTGTCGTAGAAAACATTCCAGGAGCCCAAAATTTAATTTTGTAAATGCCCCAAGCCTTGAGGGTCCGAGATCACCCAGCGTGGGCGCCTGTTCTTCAGCAACCATCAGCCAGGGAAGGAACCGTGCTGTGCCGTTAGCTGACCGGTGACACGAGGAGACCGTTTCATGACCCTCGGCAGCTACGTACTGAGAACTGGGAATCCTTCAGGACCTCTGGGAAGCAGCAGGAGCCCGGAGGGCAGCTCGGGATGGCCCATGCAGCCACCCCCGAACCAACGGCTCAGCCGGACGGTCGGAAGAGGTGGGCAGGGGCTTGGTGTCTGCTTAACCCTTGGGAGCTCTGGGGGCACTGGGAGAGCCTTGTCCTCCCAGCATGGGAGCCCCTGTAAGGGGAAAGTCACACCGTGGTTTTGCAGAGATTAAGGTCTTTATTTGAGATGGGGGAGATTTATAAGGAGGAGGGCTGTGGAATTTCCCTCATTGTGGATTGACCAGTCTACGCGCTAATAAATGGCTCCAACAGCAGAAATAACGATTGCCGTCGGCCTCCGTGTCCCCGTCCCGCTCGGTCCCCATGCCCGATCCAGCAGCTCGCGGGGCGGGAGCGTGCGGGTGTTTGCTCGGGGAGGGGGGAAGTGGCTGCGCAGCGCGATCCAGCCCTGCGGTGGCCAGAGAGCTCTTCCCTGCAGGGCTGATGTCCTCCGCCATGCCTCGCCGGCACCGCTCGCCCGGTGAGAGACGGAGGCAGCAATTTAATTTCCAATCCCCTGGAGGGACTCCCACAATGAAAAGTCTGCAGAAGGAGGTAAATTCTCTGCTACTGCCATTCGCAAGTAAATATTTTTTCCAGGCACAGCAGTGCTGCATTTATCTGAGAGTGGCAGCATTTCCTTCGAGGCAGAGCAGGCCACCGTTTCACAAGCTGAAACTCTGATTTGGGGAGCTCTAACCTCCAGGGAGCAGCTATAGGAACTGCACCGCTGGCATTTCCAAAACAGATCAATACCCACAGCAGCCTGACCCCAGGGACAGCATCCTGCTTGTTACGAGTATTTAAGCTTGTCATCCCTTCTACTTTCCCAGGGAGGTGCAAATAGCAGCCGTGGGACTGACAGAGGGATGCCGTGGGACTGACGGATACTGTGGGACTGACAGAGGGATGCTGTGGGACTGACGGATGCTGTGGGACTGACGGATGCTGTGGGTGCCACAGTCGAGTCACGCAGACGCTCATTTGAGCAGTTTCGTTTCTGCATGGCACTGGGAACTGATGAGGGGTATTCCTCTCCTGGAACATCATCTGGTGGCTGTTGTTCAGAAGTCACGTCAAATCCTCCCTCCCCTCCTTCGCTCTGCATCGCTGGCACCATTTGCCGCCCATCCAGACTCACAGCAGTGTCCCCGCCGTCACGTTTACTGCTTTACACCAAAAAGGTGTCTCCTTGCACACCGTACAGCAGGCAAAGCCTCACCGCTCCTTGACAAACAAGGGAGAAGGCGGCATCTTTCCAGGTTCAGGATTTTAAATAATTACCTCTGCTACCCCCTCCACACATGTGCTCCAAGTGACTCTGATAACGCGGTTCCACCCCAAATCTCCTGTGCCTGCTGTGGGGCTTTGTTCCTGCCACACACCCGTTCCTCAAGGGAATTTACTTACAGCTGCGAGGAGCTTGGCACAAAGGCAAAAGAGTTTTTAAGTTTGCTCTGGGAGGAGAATAGTCACGCTGGTTAGCAGAAACCGTCGCTTGCTTGGCCAAAATCCACATAAACAGGCCCTGAGTGCTTAGTGCTACTTCTCGTGCAGAGCGCTCTTCCTGCCAGACCCGCGCCGTCGCCGTTTGGGCACCCAGCGAAGGGAAGGGCGCAAGTGGCAAAGCAGGGCTGGTGCCTGCAGCCGTTTGCCGTTTCCAGCCCGGAGGCTCAAACCCGATGATGCCATTAGGTTATCTATGAGAAATCGCAACCCGCAAGCGTACAGGTGTATTACTGCTGTTTACAACAGAGGGCAACACAAGGCTGCTCCGTACCAACTCCCAGCGGAGCTGGCCAAGGCAGGAAGGCAACTGGTGCGGATGGCCATGCAGGTGTGCTGCCACCCGACAGCCATCGGTATCCTAATGCCAAACTTTCCGGCATGGACCCACAAAATGAGGAGTCTCACACATGCTAGAGGAGCCCCAACCTCTCTGCTCCGTACCAGTGCAGTGGATGACCCAACCTCTCTGCTCCGTACCAGTGCGGTGCATGACCCAACCTCTCTGCTCCGTACCAGTGCGGTGCATGACCCAACCTCTCTGCTCCGTACCAGTGCGGTGCATGACCCAACCTCTCTGCTCCGTACCAGTGCGGTGCATGACCCAACCTCTCTGCTCCGTACCAGTGCGGTGCATGACCCAACCTCTCTGCTCCGTACCAGTGCGGTGCATGACCCAACCTCTCTGCTCCGTACCAGTGCGGTGCATGACCCAACCTCTCTGCTCCGTACCAGTGCGGTGCATGACCCAACCTCTCTGCTCCGTACCAGTGCGGTGCATGACCCAACCTCTCTGCTCCGTACCAGTGCGGTGCATGACCCAACCTCTCTGCTCCGTACCAGTGCGGTGCATGACCCAACCTCTCTGCTCCGTACCAGTGCGGTGCATGACCCAACCTCTCTGCTCCGTACCAGCGCGGTGGATGACCCAGCCTCTCTGCTGTGTACCAGTGCGGTGGATGACACATGGGATGACGATGGCATCTCTGCCAATCCACCCACTTTCAAACGTGGGTGCTCATGCTCTGCTGGGCACCTCCTGCTCTTGAAATCCATTCACAGAATCACAGAATCACAGAATTTTCAGATTTGGAAGGGACCTCTAGAGATCATCGAGTCCAACTTCCCTGCTAAAGCAGGATTGCCCAGAGCACATCACTCAGGACTGCATCCAGGCGGGTTTTGAAAATCTCCAGAGAAGGAGACTCCACCCCCTCCCTGGGCAGCCTGTGGCAGTGCTCTGCCACCCGAACCGTAAAGAAGTTTTTCCGTGTGTTGGAACGGAACTTCCTATGTTCCAACTTGCACCCATTGCCCCTCGTCCTGTCACTGGGAACCACCAAGAAGAGTGTGGCTCCATCCTCCTCAACAGAGAGACTTAATTTCTAGTGAAGCTCTACCTGATCATCACAGTCCCATACACGGCCAAATTTTAATGCACGTCCCCTCCCTGGGGTGAGGAGAGCCAGGGCACTGGGCTGAGCCCCAGCTACACAGAAGAGCAGTGGTGAAGTGTGAGCTCTGAACAACAGGATCCCACACGCGGACCGGAGTTGTTTGCTGGGTCTGGGGGATGACCAGCATTTCTGCGGGGAGGCTGGGGCAGGGAGGGACAAGCGCCATGCTTGTAAGTTGTAGTTACTAATTAATCCAGGGAATACTGCAAAGGAATGATTGCTCTTTGAGGTAAGCATCTAAACACCTGGGATTACAAGCGCTTTTTACCTAGAAAAAAAAATAACCATGCTGACAGTTCTTACACTTCCAAACTCTTGTTTGATCCTTTACAAGGTACAGGAGAGCAGTAAGGGCCAGCATCGTGGGCATCGGATCAATACACCTAAACCCCCTTTCACTTTGATCTCACACCAGGCCCCGGTTAGTTTTTGAAATGTAAATAGTGCTTTTGAACACTTAATCTTCCCTTAAAGCCTGATTGAGGGGATAGATTCATCTGGTTAAAGAACAGAGGGCAACTAAACCGATCCCAGACCCGACGGGATGT
The DNA here is from genome assembly GCF_000708025.1 of Charadrius vociferus. Lineage (NCBI taxonomy): Eukaryota > Metazoa > Chordata > Aves > Charadriiformes > Charadriidae > Charadrius > Charadrius vociferus. Next base: position 2,912,502 of record NW_009650249.1, on the reverse strand, counting down.
TAACCTGCAGGGGCAGCACTGGGATGTTAACCTGCTCCCCTCTCCCCATCACCCGACCCCCTCCAGGAGCCTGGCGGTGTCACGGGCCGGCTAGAAGGGACAGACCCCAGCAAGCTCCATCTAACCCCAAGCACAGTCGCTTGCTCTTTGGGCAACACCGGTGCCTGAGACTCAGAGCACACATGGACCAAATGAAGCTGGGGAAGGACCTGTCCCCACCCCAGGTACATCACTCCGCACCCACACATCCCATCCCACCCAGGCTCAGGCATTTTTGACAAGAGAAGGGACCAAAGAAAGTCTTATGGAAACACCGGACTTCCAGCTGCAGATGGGAAATACAGGAAGAAAAACAACAGAGAACCAGAGTTCAGTGGGGGAACTAATAACTCACGCAGGACACCTGGGTGGGTAGGGACACCTCCTGAACTGCTGGGTCCCTGTCCTCAGTGGTGGCCTGCCCCCCCTGCATGGGCTGCTGGGTAGGCTGGAAAGTTCTTACTTCTCCTGAATTGCCACGTATCAAATTTAATTCCTTCTGAAATAAGCAGCAGCACCTTTGGAGAGTGCTGGCTGTTCAAGAGAGCTCCTAGGAACAAACCGGAACCTTTCATTGTTCAAATATTTGCCGCAAAGCTATTTAACCTTAGAGCAAAGTTACTAATATCCTTAACTAATGAGGGAACGAACAGGGCATTTCCCCTGTCTTTAGTGGCCCCAGAGCACAAAAAAGCCTGAACTTGGCCAAAACTACTTAGCCTAAAGTGTGCAGTTTGTTCAGACTCCTGCTATCCCCAAGGCACAGGGTGAGATGCCCATCAGAAGAAAAGAGCTTACCTGTGCACGGTTGGTTTTCATCTGGCACCAATTTACCCCGATTTCAGTTTGTCCGTCGGGCCCAGCCATCTTGGCATCTTTGGAGGTTGATGGAGAGGAACACACAATAGGTCGGTAAAAGCTGATCTCATCCTGAGGCCATCAACCTCAGGAAAAAACAACCCTTAATTATGGCTAAAAAGATCTACTCCTCATCAAGGAGAGTAACTAAATCAGCTCCCATTTTGACAACGGGCAATGATGCATGCTCTGAGTGGAGAATGGTGCCTGTTTCAGCACGTTAGTCTTGCTATAGGCTCCCAAGCTTTGCAGCGGACTTCCAGCTTCCCCTCATTTACCTCCACAGACAGAGGTCCTGTCTCTCTGTCCATCTATCTCCAGAAGTTCCTGAGCAGTGCAATGAAATATCAGTAGTCCCTCCACTACTAAGAAAAAAAAGAATTCATTAGTAAATGGGAGGCTCCCAGACACTTTTGCAAGAAGAGCCTATATTAAACGAGCCGCTTCAATGAGACAAGCGAGTTATAATCAGCATTGCTGATCTTCTCTGGAGTCTCAGTTACACAGATTAACAATACAGTCCCTGAAAACTACTGCTGTGAGATTCCCTCACACGTAGTTCTGAAGCAATCTGCACAAAGACCTTCCCAGTCACAAGTCCCCAGCGATCAGCTCACGCAGCAGCAGCAGCCTACCCCACGGGCAAACAGGCAGCAAAGCGCTATAGGGTCATAGAGCTGTATAGGGCTATACAGCTATATAGGCCATATATAACCCCACAGGGTCATAGAGCCATACAGGGTTACACAGCTATATAGGCTATATATAACCCTATAGGGTCATAGAGCCATACAGGGTTACACAGCTATATAGGCTATATATAACCCTATAGGGTCATAGAGCCATACAGGGTTACACAGCTATATAGGCTATATATAACCCTATAGGGTCATAGAGCCATACAGGGTTACAAAGCTTTATAGGCGGTAAAGAACCCTATAGGGTCATAGAGCCATACAGGGTTATACAGCTATATAGGCCATATATAACCCTACAGGGTCATAGAGCCATACAGGGTTACACAGCTATATAGGCTATATATAACCCTATAGGGTCATAGAGCCATACAGGGTTATACAGCCATATAGGCTATATATAACCGTATAGGGTCATAGAGCTATATAGGGTTATACAGCCATATAGGCTATATATAACCCTATAGGGTCATAGAGCCATACAGGGTTATACAGCCATATAGGCTATATATTACCCTACAGGGTTATAGAGCCATACAGGGTTACACAGCTATATAGGCTATATATAACCCTATAGGGTCATAGAGCTATATAGGGTTTATATAGCTTGGGAGGGGAAAGGTGGCTCCACGACAGAGCAGGGGGCTCAGGGAGGGGACCTGTGAACCCCGGGAACGCACGGATGCACGGTGTGGATTAGGAATGCAAAGCGAAGTGAGAGGGTTTTCAAGGCTGCAGCCTCTCTGCTCCAAGCACATCGGTGTCCCCTCGGCCACAGGACGGGCAGCGCGGCTCCAAAGGGCTGTGCAAGGATCAGAAGTGCAGGAAAACGCGTCCGTCTCTGCAGCCAGTGCTGCTGCTGGTGGGACGGAGCCTTCCTGCAGCCGGGGTGGCGCTCCACCGCCGGCGGGGAGGCTGCCGGCAGGGCATCTACTTGCCGAGAAACTCCCAAATTTCATCTGTTCGTGTCAGGTAAAGACAGAAAGAATGATAAATGGAGATCAGATAAAGGGGGGAAAAAACCTCACCCAGGATTCTAACAGTTTCTGGTGACATTTTAAGCTACTTTGTTCTGTTGGATCTGCAGACTCTCTGCCCTTTTATGAGCATTCAGCTATGTTTGGACTATAGTCTCAAAACTGTGAGGTTTTGTTTGTTTTCCTTACTGGAAACTAAGGACATGTCAGGTCTTGATGAAATCATCACTCTTCACTTAAAGGTCTGAAGTCCTTTATCCAAGAACAATCAAAGGGCAAGGCACGGACTGCCCTGACCTCTGGTTCCAGAGATCTCCAAGAAACATCAGCGTTTCAGGCTGTGTTGTTTATCATATCAGGAAGGAACGGCGGCCTAGCAACGATATCTATTTATCAGTCCACCTGTCAGACAAATAAAGCAGTCGGATTAATCATAATCATCCAAACCCTTATCTGAAGCGCAATCTTGGACAGAGCGATGCATGGCCGGTCTTGGCTGGCCTGGTGGTAGTGAAGCAGAAGGAAATTAAACCTTCGTTAGGTCAGGGGCTTGGGCCATCTCTTGGGATTTGTGCTAACGATGTACACTGCAGAGGAATTGCTCAGGAAAAGGAAAACTAAGTCTCCGTGATTTAAGCGCACTGAGGTTTTGGGAAGAAAGCTGCAATGTCCCCATAATCTCCTGCACAACTAATTGCACGGTGTTGCCCATGGGCTTGTATCTTTTAGGTAGAACCCACCTATAAGCAACAGTGAGGTGGTCATTTAACATTGGTCAAAGGACTCGGTAGTATCTGTGGCTTCCTCTTTTACACAGAATCTCCTTGATTGGAAAAGACCTGTAAGATCATCTAGTCCAATCATTACCCTAACCCTGACAACCCACTGCTAAACCACGTCCCTCAGCGCTTTATCTACACGACCCTTAAATCCCTCCAGGGATGGGGATTCCACCACTGCCCTGGGTAACGCGTTCCAATGCCGGATGACCCTTCAGGTAAAGAAATTCTTCCGAATATCCAATCTAAACTTCTCTTGGCGCCACTGGAAGCCATTTCCTCTTGTTCTATCACTGTTAGGTGATAGAACAGGTCGACTCCCACCTCCCTACCCCCTCCTTTCAGGGCGCTGTCAAGAGCGAGAAGGTCTCCCCTCAGCCTCCTCTTCTCCGGGCTGAACACCCCCAGGGCCCTCAGCCGCTCCCCATCAGACGTGTGCTCCAGACCCCTCACCCGCTCCATTCCCCTTCTCTGGACACGCTCCGGCCCCTCAGTGACCTTCTTGTGATGAGGGGCCCAACACTAAACACAGTACTCAAGATGCGGCCTCACCAGTGCTGAGTACCACTTGTTCCAGTGGGGACAACAGTGTCACAGGATGCTCCACTTTGGGACATCACAAGTGGAAACAGCTAAAGCGCAGAATACCACAGGAAACACAAAGAGGAAGGGTTTGGAGGCACCAGGGCCTGTGGCTCTAAGCTGAGCTGGAGGTCGCCCCACAATGCTGTGGCGAAGAACGGGCTGATGTTCATCTGAGCACCAGGTCTCCTCTCGGAGATGGAAATGACTGACAGCATAGTGATGGTTTTTAATGTGTTTACAGTCAATGTTGCGGGAGATGCTACAGCTCATTTCTGTTCAGGCACCTTGTGTGGATGATGAACGTTCTTTAATAGCTGCAATATTTAGTGTTTAATGTAAAATCACTTGGTCCTAATGCTCTGCACTTGCAAGGTTATGAAGATCAATTTACGCCCAACTGCACAGTTGACAAACCCACACCACTCCCCAGCCCAGGTACCTGCACGGCAAAGATGCAAGTGGGGAAGGTCTTTGCCACCTCATCCCACCTTTTATACCTTTCCACCAAGATTTTGCCTCTAACCAGCCCTGTAAACAGCTGGGGTTACATTAGCAATAGACTCCCTACACCTTCCCGTAAACATTTTCTCACATGTGCTTCAGCAGCAGAAGAAGAAACCGCTCCCATCCAGAAAAAACCACCCTGTGCAGCACAACCCACCCTGCTCCTGACTTTCCATCCGTACCACAACCGTGTTTTGGGCTTTTCCCATCAAGACCTCAAAGGAGCCGCCAGAGGGAAAGGACCACGAAGGGAGGAAGGAGGCACCTGCCCAAATACCAAACTACAGTCTGGGTTTGGGGACACTAAAGCGGACAGGACGGTCAGGGCCGCAGTCTGGCAGCCCGCTGCCCCGTGCCCTGGCCCAGGCTCTGTGCCAGCCCGTGGAGCTCTGTGATTGCGAGCAGCGCGCCGTAATGCAGCTCGGCTCTTGGAACAAGAACAGCTATGATTTCTTGGAGGGATGGTTGCTTAAAATCCAGGGACTAGCGTCAAGAGCACAGCAATCCACTCCCGTTACTGTCATTTATTTTGTGCTGCCGGTGGTTGCCTAGGGGGAAAAATAGGCAGAGATTTGAAAGACAGTGCTAATTTAATTTGCCAGTATGAATAAAGATAAGACTGTAAAGCATGTTAATGAAGCTACAGTATCACATAATTCACATGCAAGGGAAACACTGCCTTTCTCAGATCATGATTGTCTTTTCCACATTCAAAACTGATTAAAACAGGATGAGGGCATTTCATTACACGCCCTCCCATGAAAGGCAATGTTCTTCCAGGGACACCGGGGCACATTTAGAAAAAGCTGCAGGAGGAAAGATAGATGCCTATTGCCATAGTCGGGTAAATGTACAGATTCAAGTGCGTTCACCATATCAGCACACTTTACCTGTTCGCACCTGTTTATCTTAGTTTTACGCCTCTCTGGGATTCTTTCTCTCTCCCTCTCTCCTTCATTTGTCAATTGACAAAAGAAAATAGCCCAAATTTTGCTTTAAAAAAAAAAAAAAAAAAAAGGACTACAAACCCCAGGGAGTGAATTATGCCCCTAGAAGAAGGTGAAAGATTTTCTTCTCAGTTAAGCAAATTAGAATTTAGAAAAATCAGAATTCTCAGCAGCAGACGAAAGCCCTTGCCGGCTGCCTGGAGCACGCGTGAGGGTGCCCGGGAATGAGTTTTCATCAGGTCCTGGCTTCATAAAGCAGGTATGGTTCGCTCTGCAGCTGTAACGAGAAGATGACTCTGATCTTTACAGATATGAAGGCTTGTGCCTTCAGTGGAAAATTGGTTCCCAGCCCTGTAAGAGAATAGTAAGCCAACGTCTGTAACTCCGAGACAAAAAAGCGTATTATTATTAAAATTAATTACCTATCAAGCCCCCTTAATCTTGATTTAACTGCATGAGGAAGATGGATTTGCTGGTCTAGACAATGGAGTGGAGGATAACACAAGGGGATTTTAGACGAGGAGTAAAGGCACTTTCACGGATATGTAGGAAAGGATCACCAAGGCACACAGGAGCATCACATCACCCGTGACTTCCCAACCTGGAGGCCGGGGCGCGTGCCCGGTAGTGCGAGGGAGGTTACTGCGGGGCATGCCGTACGCGCGGTTTTAAGACACTTTGCTGCTGTTGGGCAGCTTTGCCAGCACAGTGACGTAACCCCAGAGAGATGTTACAACATGAGTCACAGGCCCTGCGCCTCCCCGGGCATGGAGACGTCCGTTTGGTGCCTCGCTGAGGTTCCCCTTAATTGCCAAAGTCGCCCAGATTGAAAGTGCCCTTCGAGACAGGAAATTACAGCACAAACACCACATACCTGTGCCCTTTCACTTTAAAAGCGCAAAAAATAATAGTCTGCTTTCATCAGCTGTCTGATCCGATCATAGCAAGCTTTAGGAAGAGCACTGGGAAGAAGTCTAAGCCCCACTGCCCAGCAGCACTCTGCTGCCATCAGGACACAAGGACACAGTGTGTGGCAGAGATTGACAGTGGACATAGAAGAGAGGGAGGCCGAAGATTCCCCATGCTTTAATTTCACCATCACTGCTATGGACCCCTAAATCCTTTTTTTTTTAAAAAAAAAAAAAGAAAATATGGTTTTAAGGACCGCGGCACTAGGTTCAACCCATTGTTGGCCTCTGTGGGACAGAGGGTCCACGAAGTGCTCCAGATGAGTAGGCAAGGAGGTTGGCCATCCCTGTGCCCTGGGACAAGCACGAGGTGCTACATCTATTCCCCTTACAAAGGTCTTCTCCTTGGGCCACCGCGATGAGGTCAGCATGGTGATGGCTGTTTGGTGCTCACCTGGAGTTGTCACCAACGTCACGGTGGCTCCTGTCAGTTGCCTTGTTTCGGGCTGAAGGCAGAGCATGGCCAACACGTAGGTGTGGGCACAGCCAGGGAGCGCAAGCCCCGCCACCACTCACACCCTGGTTAAGGACTCCAGCCCCGATGGAGGTCAGCGTTACAGGCTCTTGGCCACTGAGGCCACTGTTTCAGTTCAGGCTCCCATAATCCCTGGGCAAGGCTGGGAAAGAGGAGGGGTGATAAAACCAAGTGATATTTATTGAGTGTGTCATACATTTATCCCAGCTTTTTTTTTCAAGCAGCTTTTGGAAATCTCATTTCTAAGGATTTATTTTTTTCCTCTGCCTCAGTTCCCTTTGCCACTCTCCCTCCTTTTTCTTTCTGTAGGGCAGTATCTCTTGTGCGTTCCTCCATCTCGTACAGGGCTATGAATCCAGGAAATTCATGAACTCCCAGAAAGTTATAGCTCTTAAAAAAGTATTCATTTGCAATGTGAAAAATGGTTTGATGTATATCTAAACCTAGGTGACTTTATGGAGCCATTACGGTGTAGGTTTGAATTGTAACGCTATATATCTGTCTGTAATTACTTGGTCTTAACTGTTGCTCACACCTTCTGTTTTATACAGAAAAGGTACAAGCAACAAAACGGCTCTTGCTCTGCCGTGAGTCTCCGGGGATAAACCTGTGCTGGGGAGACGGGCCAAACGCGAGCGGCACGTTGGGGTCAACTGACTGAAGTCAGGTAAAATGGGTCCAGTTTTACAGCCCAGAGAATGGCACAAAAGAAAGAATCGGACTTCAGAAAACCATAAATTATATGAAACAATAAACATTGCCTCCTCTCTGCGTTTCTTTTGGTTTCTAAACCTTTGTAAGTCTACTTGAATGAAGCGTTCAGGCTTTTTGCTATATCCATACAAGAAAGCTTTGTGTTTGCTGGGTTTTTTTCCCCCTTTTAATGAGAGAAGAAATTCTCCTGTAATCACATGCCTTCAGGAGCAAGGACTTTATGATATAAGACTTGAAAAACAATTGTGATATTTAGCAGAACGACACAGTCAGCAGCTGGTTTCTCCAGGCCTTGCAGCTTGGAGTTTCACATATATCTCTTCCAAATAGGTGCAGGCCTGGCACAGACCACCACCAGAACCCGTTAATGTTTTACACTTGGTTTTCTCCAGGATAAAATACCAATTCCAGAGCAAAGGGGATCATCAGTTCCTTAAAAAATTGGCTGAACCATTGTTTGCTTTCTTTGCCTCCCCCACGCTCTTCCAAAAGAGTTTCTCTTTTTTTGTAACGATGACTTTTACCTTCACCGAATACACGACATTAATGCATTGCTCCGCCGCAAGGCAGCACGCTGAAGAACCGGGGAAAGTGAGACAGTCGCTGTGAACATAACAGTAATGCAAAATATACTGCGGTTTCCACGTGCGCCCATGCCAAGAACTCGTGAAGAGCATTCCCCCCAGCCTCCTGAAAATGTGGAGGTAATTACAGATCCTCAGCACTTCTGATTCCAGGCCAAATATTTGATAAAATAAAAAATACATCTGTCACTATTTTGGCAGAGTTCTTTTTTCCTGGCAGAAAATTTATCTTCAACTTTAACTAAAAAATTTTTTTTCTTTTCAATTTTTTTTTTTTAAAAAGGGCTCTTTCTCCATTGATCTTTGCATCCTCAGAACTCTACCATTTGTCTGAAAAAATCGTTTTGGCAGGCATTTTTCCAGGGTCCTTCTCTATTTACCTGCTGTGAAGGGTATAAAAGGCAATGTTTGCGTGGGCCTGGCGAGACTCCCCAGCCCACGCAGCCCTGCGGGAGCGGTGCCTTTCATCTCGCCCTTCCTCAGGTCAGATGGTGGGGGATATAGCCACAGGTGAGCTGGGAAAAAAGGAGAAGTTCTCAAAAAAATGGAGGTATTTAGTAGACCAGCCATCCTCTGTTACAGTCAGTTCTTGGTGAGTATTTGCTCTCTACACAGCACAAATCTTTTCTTTTGAAGAATCTCATGGAGTTTTAGGTGGCCATGCCCTGACCTCCTGTTCTTCCACCTGTTTAGCACTATCCTCCCCACAACCTTGCCTGCCCGTCTGTCTTGTCCAGCCCTGAACACGGGAAGAGCATTTGCTGCCACCGGTGCTCCCGTCCCCGATGCTCCTGGCAGAGGAGGACTTTGGCCAGCTCTTGCGTTTCTGCTGCTGGAGGAGCCAGCGGTTTGGTTGGCCCCTGTTTCGCTGTAACTCCAGGGAAACGTTTTCCCTGGCTTCTTGCCAGTGTAAAGAAAAGCTTTGGGCTTGAGAAAACAGACTGCAGCACCAGTTACTTCAAAAGCGTTGAGTTTTCTTTTCCCTTTCCTTCCGTTTTGATCATTCAGTTTGTGACACAGTCTGTTTGTCCAAGTCAAACCTCCCTTTGAATCCTGGCCACAAAAACCACCACCAGACGAAATGAGTGGTTCAGCGGAGTGTTCACGGTCTCTGGAAAGAAACTTTACCGTAGAAATGAGAATAGTCATAAAAGACGGCTCCGGCTGACATCTGCGATGCAGCACGATGCTCCACAACTGAATAACTACAGCAGGCGGAAGCTTAAAACAAGATAGCTTCAGGATAAGTGACTCAATTCATGCTGTAACGCAAAGAGTCTGAAGCTTCATATTTATAACTTGCGACATGTAAAAGGAGAAAATATATTTATTACTCTTTTTCCAGCTGCTCTCCCAGATTGATGCTGGGACTTATCGGAGAAATCTCTCTTCTCAGCCTCAGCCTTCATCAACCGCCCAATCTCAACCTGTCAGGCCAACATTATCTTTGTTCATTTGCAGAACAATTCTGCAGAGTTATTAAGAAGGAGTCGTGCCGTGTTAATGCCTTTGTGCTTTGAGGCAGTAATCTGGAGTCACTGGAAAGTACAACAGATAGACAAAGCCCGCGGTGCATAAACACAAACAAGAGCTGCAGAGGAGCCAACACTAATTCTTTAGCTCCTTCTTTTTGTTTTAAATCTGCAAATTCTGTTTCGCCAGGAAACAATTTACAAAGCAGGTTTCACAGGGAAGGTCCATAAAAAATACCATCTAGCCGTTCCTCTTTCTATTGAGAAACCCAACTATTTTACTACTGTAAATTAAATTTGGGATAAATGAACTAAAGTTAATTTTGTATGGAATGAGAAATACCAGAATGCCACAAACTTCCCTGCCCATCAGTAATGTTTTAGTGCATTTTACAGACATTTGGTCAGACAGTCTCTGTTAAAACAAAGAAATTAGGTCTGAACTGAACATTGCTGGGCCCACGTCTGCCCTGATGGGGGTAGGGCACCTCTTACAGGGTAGGGGACCCTGGACCGTGTCCAGGCATCAAGGTGCCAAGGTCTAGCTCTTCAAACTCTAGACTAAATCAACTAAACTCGGTGACTAAATCAACTTCTCTCCCCCCACCTCAGTCAAGATATGTATTGAATCCCTGAATTCATGCTCTAATATTACTAGTTGTTTCTTAGGACAGTTTTTGCTGTGGTAGAGGAGCTCAACAGCCCAGCTAGCACACGAGCCAGAAAAGCGGTGCTGACAGTCAGGTGCTGGAGAAGGGATGGCTGTGACCAGCCCTGCAGGATGACTCTTGGGTGATCTCCAAGTACATAGGACACGTTGTGGGCTGTCTCTGCTAATGGGACCAACGTGTCCAAAGATGAAAATTAAAAAGACCTGAGCGGGTCGGGAATAGCACCCTACTCCCATGGGGTCAACACCCCCCGGGTCTCAGTCTCTCCACGTGAAATGAGAAGGATAATACTTCTGTTTTTTCAATTTTCTCCTCTGTTGTTTAGTTGCATGATGAGCTCTGATCTCAAATGAGAGGAAGGAGTAATCATTTCTTCATCCGGTATGTCCCAAAACTGACTGTTGTGGGACAGAGCCCAGGCTGAAGCCACACTCAGCAAATTAAGGTTTCCAGAGTCCTTGGTCACCCTAAGCAGCTCCCACCAGACTCCAGATCACTGCTGTCCCCAAAGTGGCTCTGATGCCCCTTCCCTCCTCAGCTTTGGATATCTCGCTGCAACAGGATAAGGGCCAAGCAGCTGGACTATCAAGACCCCGTTAAATTAAACACTCAACAGTAATCAATAAAAAATAGCAGTCAGATCTATGCTAGTCTTACGCACCCCTCAAAAAATCCCATCCCAACGGCACTGAAAAGCTTTTCAGGTCAGCACACAAAGGGCTCTGAGATCCTGCAACACTTCCACTTTTGCTCAGCTTTAGTGACAGCACCGTGCTGGCTTGGAAATGTTGATTCTTCTTGCAGAGATCACTGCATCTATCTCATGATAAGCACTCACTTACGAGACATGTATAGGAAAGCTGTCCCCATATCTCAGTCTTTCTGTAGATTTCAGAGCGTATAAAAGCCTCTTATTCCTTGTATTCATCACCAAGAACAGAAGCTTTGAATTCTTTGATTCCAGTAAACTACCATTTATTAGACACATTAAATGAAAGACAGTCAAAAGGAGAATGCAACAGAAAACTCCAGCCCTGGAAAGCCGCTTCTCCCTTGCTTTTCTCATCACGAGCACAAACAGCCTTTCAGCACATCAAAGGTAAGCACTGCTATATAATAAGGCACGGTGCAGTCAGTGAGATATGGGTGGATGTAAACGCAGCTAAATAGGAAGATGTGTATTTAGAGATAAGTTACATCTCTGAATTCAAATCCCCACTTATCGCCTCTGATAAGTTACTCATGCATTTAAAGTCAGGACATGGTGTGTGTGTTTGTCTCTCTTCCCCAAGAGACGCATACACTTCATGATACCGAGTCAAAATTTTCAGTTCTAGTGAAAGCGTTACCGGAGCAGTTGTGGCAACGTTCGCTGGCTCTGGGGGCACTCATCTGCAGAGCTACAACATCCCATAGGGCTTGAGGTGAAGAGGCAAAATTCACTTAATGTTGGCTGTAAAACCTCACGGCAGCTGCTGGCTGACACAGTGGAGGTGTATCATCCACCACCAGGAGGTTTGTGGAGTCAAAAGGCCTCATCTTGACATTGTCTACCGCAGGCCTTGACCTGCTGTGAAGACACCCTGAGGTGTGATGTCTCATGCTAGGTGAGATGCCCCATCCAAGTCCTAGAGCGAACAATGGGGAGAAGATGGAGGAACCACAAGGAGGCCTGTGGAGGCTGATGCATAAACCACAGTGACATAAGAAGTGTCGGTTCTCTTGTGCCAGAAGATGAAAAGCAGATTGGAAGGATGTCTCTGCCCCCAGAGCTAAGAGTAGGTGCACGGGAAGGATGTTACCTCTGCACCCTTCAGGGAACATTGAAGGATCACAGAATTCCTTGGAAAAGGAAGAGTTGACCAATTTGCTATAGCGAAATCACTGACAGGCACTGTGTCCATCAAGTGTTCAGAGGACTAAGAGTTAATTTGAGGGTGAAGGCACTCGGAGTTGGTTTTGTTGCTTTGAGAGGAGAAAATCTGTGAAGTTCCTAAGAGCTGCCCTTGGAAAGCAATGATGATTTGGTGGTGGACTTTGATCAGTGGAACTCTGTGGCTTCCGAAACTTAACTCTGTCGATCCTGGAACTTAATTTGCTCACTTCAGGCTTTTAAAATTCAGATCACTCCTCTTTCTTTCCCTTTTACCTTATTTTAGAGGGCAAGGATTTTACGCAGCTAAAACATAGGAGTAGAACTCGCCGCCAGGGTCCCTTGTTGCGAGCAGGGGTGGAGTGCTGCTGCTGGGGCCGTACGGGTAGGGAAAGCTACATTGCCGCAGAAAGGGGAGATTTTTGGAGATACAGATCGCTCGTTATCAGAGCAAAGAGAGCCCTAATCTGAGCAGGACTGAGCAAAGCGATCCCAGTGAACGCAGTCTGCTCCGGGGCTTCTACGCTTTCTTATGGTGGCATCAGATAGTGCGGTGGCTTAGGCGGAGTGGTGATTCCCACGGTGATTCCCATGATGACACCTTTCCTGCAAGCCCATCATTCCTGGCTGATTTTCAAGAGCCATCTGACAAAACCCTATCTCCAGAGAGGCGTCCTCTAATCCTCCCCAGCTCCCACGGGCTGCCTTTGATAAGCAGCAGATGTGCAACGCCTGTCTCCTAAACTGGGCTGCTGTGATAAGAGGACCCAGCCTTCCTCAGATCCCTCACATTAGGGGACCAGCATGGGCTCACCTATCTTGCTAAGGGCTGTTATCTGCTAATTCAGCACATGATCACTCACACCTAAAGGTATCCCTCTGTAATTACAGCCTGCTCTGATCCCTGAGGCTTCAGGACTAATAGGGTTGTGTTTACAGAATAAATTTCCATTTAATATTGTCCATTTGACTCAATGCGAAAGAGTGAGACGGCAAAGAGGGACCGATAAATGCTGCTGGAGTGCAGTCACAGACACTAACCACAAAGATAAAGCTCTAACGATGCTGGGTTACTCTCCAACAGCTTATTTCTCATTACAGATTTAGGGCTTCAAAAGCCTCAAATGACTGATGAGCTAAAGTTCCTCCCCTTCAAAGGAATCCAAGGACGGATTCCTGAGGTCTTGACACCACAGTTGCCTCAGTGACCAAAGAAGGTGGCATATGCAACTACTCCTTTGCCATTGATGTCCCTAAGACCCCTGAAAAGGGGTGGAAGAGGGGCTTCTAAGTCACTTTGGAAAATGTCTTTTTAAGGAAAACTAGGAGCAAAGAAAATGAGAAAATTAGAAGTTAAAGCGTGATTTATATTCATGCCATTTCCCTTCTGTGGAAAACGAGGACAAGCTGGCATGGTACCCCATGACTGCCAGCCTACTGGCACCACTGGCAGACTCAGACAGACCTGTGCTCCCCAACAGAAACGGGGATGTGTTTGAGGGACCTTTGCCACTTCCATGCTACTCCAGGTACTGTTTTTCCTAGTGTCACTGGGGACACCTCCTTTGTCTTGGTAACTTACTGCATGGAAATATGTCAGTCAGCACCTCACTGGCATTGACCTCCATGGGGCTGGGACTGACCTGACTGATCTCCAAGCAGGAGATGAGAAGGGAATGCACTCTGGACCTTGTATAGCATGGTCCTCACTCTCCCATCTAGGGACCAGGGCCAGCCTCTATTTTCAAGACAAATGTTAGTCTAGACATCCCCGAATACTCCCCTATCTATTTTCACTGACGTCTGTCAGGCTGGAAGACATTAGTCATGTCATTAGATTAGCACATCCAGAACCAGTAGAACAAAACAACCAAAAAAAAAAAAACCCTTCTCACCCAATACAGGTTTCTGACCTGGAGAGTTCTCCAGTAATAAGGCAAGAGCAAAAGCTTCCTGAGCAATTCGGGCTTTGAAGCCGGCTAATAAATCTTTTTGGCTGATCTCTGCTGTGAGCAGTGAAAGCTGTCAGAGGTTCAGAGGCAGGATCCTTTGTGCGTCCCCGCGAAAGTGCTTCTGAACGGTGCTCGCTGCTCTTCGCCGCTCAGCGACGGATGCTCCTTTGAAGGCGAAACCTCGTTTAAATTAGAAGCAGCCCCAGCCGCCACAGTTTCTTTGGTTTGTTTTGTTTGTTTCATCTGTGGAGAGCAGGAAAGGAAGGGCAGCCGGGGCACGCGAGAGCATTGGGATTTTCCTACTCTTTCTCATGAAAGCCCCATCTGTGCAGAGCAGCAACGTTTCACGTTCAAAGGGGCAAAGGCCAAGGAGGTAACAACAACTGTCGTTAAAAAATGAAGCATCACAGAACTCCTTTGTCAAACACTACCCATCCGTCCGGCTCTCAGAGGCACTAGGTTTCCTTGGAAACTACAGAAATGCCAACAGGCAGCGGGACTGATGTATCAGGCACACGTTTCACCATCCCACAGCTTTTGGGGGCCAGTTAGATCTATCAGACGACTGCAACCTCAAGGGTCACGTTGGCTTGTAAGGGTTGTCAGGGCACACCAAGAGCTTTAGGATGCCTCTCTTCTCCCGGGACTGCAGGATCAGCTCTCCGGCAATTCGACTGAGGCTGTGGAAGACACGGACCTGTGCTGGTGAGGAGTGCGAGCACACCACGGCTCACGTGGCTGAGCTGCTGCGACGCTGGGCTAAACGTGCCCGAGACGGGCGTTGGGGTGGGCCGCTGTACATGGCGGATCAGGAGGGTCCATCAAATGTCCACTCTCTGGAGTGGGAGGTTCCTGTGCTGAGAAGCCAGCCCGTCACAGGGAGCTTAGGGTTTCTCTTCTGCCACTGATTCTCTGTCTGATCACGGTAGAGGTTTCAGAGGTTGCAGTTTGTATCCTGGGGGCTGGACTACAAAGCACAGAGGAGCTGCTTTAGTGACCTGCAGGGCTTTCGGCCCAGGCTAAGTTTCCAACCCCTCAGCAATTTGGACAGTCTGACTCTGCACCACCTCCCGGAGCACAGAGGTTGCCATGCTTTGAAGAGACCTGTTGTGCTCAGAAACTCAGCCAAAGCTGGGACCTGCTGCACAGAGTCCCCATCTCACAGGCTTTTAGCCTGACTGCAGAGAAATCACGTGAGGGCAACCAGAGAGACAGTGACCTGTCCCATCCCCACAGAATCCCAGACTGGCAGGGGTTGGAAGGGACCTCTGGAGATCATCTCCTCCAACCCTCCTGCCAGATTAGGGTCACCCAGAGCAGGTTGCACAGGCGGGTTTTGAATCTCTCCAGAGTGGGAGACACCCCCACCTCTCTGGGCAGCCTGTGCCAGTCCTCTGCCACCCTCACAGGGAAGAAGTTCCTCCTCGTGTTGAGATGGAATTTCCCATGTTCCAGTTTGTGCTCCTTGCCCCCTCTTGGAAAGAGTCTGGCCCCATCCCCTTGCCACCCGCCCTTTAGATATTGATGAGCATTGATGGGATCCCCTCTCAGCCCTCTCTTCCCCAGACTGAACAGCCCCAGGGCTCTCAGCCTGTCCTCACCAGAGAGATGCTCCAGTCCCCTGAGCATCTTTGTAGCCTCTGCCTGACTCTCTCCAGCAGTTCCCTGTCTGGCTTGAACTGGGGAGCCAGAACTGGACACAGTACCCACAGAGAGACCAGGGCAGAGCGGTGATGGGAACCTGAGACTCCAAAGCCTCACCACCTGCTCAGCACCTTCCTCTTGCAAAGACAGTGATGATGATAACTCTCATAGTATTACTATGGCTATTACTGTGATGACTTAACCCCTCTGCCACTCCTATCTATTTAAGTTGCACAGAATGGGGAGCAGAGCCCCTCGCAGCACCTCGAGCTCCCGGGGGGGCTGCAGCCCCTCTCCCAGTGCAGCGGTTCCAGCTGTTCCAGCGGTTCCAGCAGTACCGCACAGCAGCAGACGCAGAGCAGCCCCTCGCCCACCACGGGGCTGGGCACACGCCGCACGACGGGAATCTCATCTCGACTGAGGCCTCTGGGCACAGCAGTAATGTGAATAATAACAATCACTTCTAGACAGGTTTTTAATGGTAACGCAAACCTCTCTCCCTCTGAAGAATCCTTTAAATGTTCCCTCGCTCTTTATCTTTTGCTTCCTTTAAACTGTGATTGAATTTAGGACTAATGAAAATGTGAGTCTGAGAGCATTTACTGGAAGCCAGCTGCTCTCGCTTTTTCATCTCACTCTCTCTCCGCTGGCCGGTCTCATGATCTACCTTCTCTGTGTCCACCCAGTGAAAATGAACAAACACGTTTCTCCAGGGGAACCTGGTGTATGATCAGGGTTCGAGCAGGTTTGGGTCATTCATCTTCATGCAGACCACAAGGTGGGCACCGCTCGCTTATTTTCCTTCCTAATACCTTTTCTCAACAGCGAATGGCATCTTAATAAAATGGAAGCTTTCCTTTCTGCCTTTTTCAGAGGGAAAAAGAAAAGGCTGTTGGAAAAATCAAAGCCTGAATGTGTTTTGCTTTTTCTGCAGCAGCCAATCAGCATTTGTCTCTTTTTGTCTGGGGATGGAAACCGAGACTGCGCAGCGCTCAAACCTCTAATTCTGGTTTGGGCTGCGACGCCCTTACAGAGTTGGTCAGATATGGGGAAGATATTGACACCATTTTTCACAATGGAGGAAAAATATCTTCCTTGGCAATCTGTCAGAAATTCGTTGTTAGAAAAGCTCCTTCCTGACGGTACCGGCAGGTTAACCTGCGTTGGTTGATGCAACTTGTTTTACTGCCCTCTCTGGATCCCTTCGCTTTGATATAACGCAGGACGGAAACGCCGGGACCTTGACAGAGGGCTGAGCGGTGTGCCATCCCATCACCCGTCCCGGGAACACGAGCCATCCCAGCCGGCGCTAAGACAGGGATAGAAACCTTTCCCCTTCGCATCTGAGGAAGACACGGGTTAATAGTTCCTGCTAATGTTGCTCCCTGTGGCGCAGGAGACGCGAGCACAGGTCTGGCAGTGTTCCTGAACGCGGCTACCTGGCATCAGCGGTGGCCAGAGTGACCGATGTCCCCCGCACCCGACCCGCTACTAACAGCATCCTCTGTGCTGGACGGTGCCATTGAAGAGACGTCCTATTATTTCACTTCCCTTCTGGAAATGTTAAAAGACTGAACAGAAGAGCCCCTTACAATCACAAAATAATATAGATGGGCACTTCTATTTTTCATCAGACCTCTTCCTCTTCTGCCCTTCCTTTCACAAACACTACTTTAAAAAGAAAAAAAAAGTGGTGTGGAAAACTTCTAGACTTGAAGGTCAGATCACACTGAAGTCCCCAAGAAATTTCCTATCGTGCTGTTTATCTTGCCCACACTGGAGCTAACGAGTTTGGCAACCGGCTTCTGTGGGAGCAGAATCAGGGCGAAACCTCAGCACATCTTTTTGGGCTGGGTTTGTACATCACCACGCGCAGGCGGAGCAGAAGTCCCGATCGGTGTTAGGCTCTGGCTCTCTAATGCCGCCATCTCCATTAAATACAGAATAAGCGGAGAGAAGAAGGAACCGAGGGGATAAGCACTGAATGGCTTTGCTGTAGGTGCCAGGACCGGGGCGCTGGCAGGGACAGGAGG
This sequence comes from Charadrius vociferus, assembly GCF_000708025.1. Taxonomy (NCBI): domain Eukaryota; kingdom Metazoa; phylum Chordata; class Aves; order Charadriiformes; family Charadriidae; genus Charadrius; species Charadrius vociferus. The sequence goes on along the minus strand of NW_009650249.1, from coordinate 2,894,732 downwards.
TGCAGGAGGGCAGCGCTATCCCTTTGGCACAGAGCGAGAGTTAACATTTACGGAGCAGAGTCTATTTTGGGAACAGGAGTGAACTGCTTAGGGATACCTGGGCAAAATTCACCACTTTATCCTTTTGCTTTGTTTCGTTTTGTCTGTTTGGCATTTTTTTGGTTTGGGAAACACCAGGTACATGGAGGGGAGAGTGAAAAGATTTAAGTTAAAAAGAAGAGTAATGCCAGATCCTGATAAAATAAACTTGACGCAAAATTCGAGCACATTTTATAGGAAAGGTGAGTCCCTTTTTCACAATATGAAAAAGACCTATATTGTGATTCTACATTAGTAAGAGCCAGAGCAATTAGAATTTCAGGCTGCCACATAACAGGCTCACAGTAAAACAGGAATGTTATGTGCCAGGGCTTTTTATTAAAGACAAATTGTCAAATCGCTTGTGATGGAAACCTCCCCTGCCTGAGAGTGATCAGAGAGGAGCTGCCGAAGTACCCGCTGCTCTGCTGCGAGACTGACATTAGAGCAGATGGGAACAGGAACAGTTTGCGGCTCCGCTAGCAAAGAGCTCTGAGAGGTTGTGCTGCTTCCTCCCTTCTGTGCATTGAGTCAATGAAGAGGTATTGACGGCAGAAATGGAGGCTGAAGTCCCAGTCTGCTCTCTCTCGGCATGGCTGTACACCAGTGCTCACTTTCATAGACTCACAGCATCCCAGACTGGTGGGGGCTGGAAGGGCCCTCTGGAGCTCCCCCCTCCCACCCCTCGCCAGAGCAGGGGCACCTCCAGCAGTGGCACAGGACGGCGTCCAGGCGGGTTTGGGATGGCTCCAGAGGGGGAGACTCCCCCACCTCTCTGGGCAGCCTGTGCCACTGCTCTGCCGCCCTCACAGCAGAGAAGGCCCTCCTCAGGTGGAGATGGAACTGCCGATGGTCACCTTTGTGCCCGTTCCCTCTTGTCCTGTCACTGGGCACCACTGAACACAGACTGTTCCCATCCCCCCGGCACCCTCCCTTTGGGGATTGATGAGCATTGATGAGATCCCCCTCAGTCTTCTCTTCTCCAGACTGAACAGCCCCACGTCCCTCAGCCCTTCCTCAGCAGAGAGATGCTCCACTCCCCCCATCATCTCCGTAGCCCTTTGCTGGACCCTCTCCAGCAGTTCCCTGTCCTTCTTGACCCGGGGAGCCCCGAACTGGACACAGCGCTCCAGATGTGGCCTCCCCAGGGCAGAGCAGAGGGGGAGGATGACCTCCCTCAACCTGCTGGCCACACTCTTCTTTCCCTGTTTTTTTACGTGTCTCTGAGTTTCAGAGAGATGGGCTGTCTTTCCCAGATTTACCAGCTAAGCCTCCTTCATCCTGTTGGCTCATGGGGCAGTCCTGGCCAGACCCACCACGGCTTGGAGAAGGAGCAGCGAGGCCGAGCTGAGTTTGCTTCACACACGGCAACTTCCCTGCTGTGGTCCCAGCTCCCCCTTTCCCTGTTTGGATCCATCACCCGAACCACACTGCCCACCGCCCCGTCCAGAGAGTATCCCCCAAGACGAGGGAGGGTTTAGAGCTTGCTCCTGCAGGTTGGTTTCTGATCCTACCTACAGAATCGATGGGAGACGGACGAACCCCGGCTTCGTTAGCATGAGGTTCAGAGCCAAGCCCCAGGGCAACGGGGGAGCTCTGCGCTCCAGCCTTGCTGGCAGGCTCCGGAGCGTGGGAAGGCATGGAAATGGTGACTATGGTCCCTCGTGGCAGCTCTTGCGCACGCAGCACTTGAGAAGGCTCCGGAGGCAAGAACGTGTCAGGCTGCGAGGTCCCATCCTGCCAGGCAATGTTCAGAGGAAATCTATCCAGCCGCCTATCTAATTATATTGATGTAATTAGGCAGCTCCCTCAGCACTAGTGCAGATTGCAGTTTTCCGTAACGTCAGCACTTGGCAGGTTTTGCTTTGCCACCTCCAAAAGAATAATCGTTACCGCCTTATTTGCGTCGGGGGATTACGCGCCCCGGCTGGGACCAGTGTCCCGTCGCATAAGGAGCAATCTGCAAGACGTGGTCCGTGCCCTAAACTTCAGATGGATAAACAGGGTTGGTTTCTCGGATTCACCACGAACGTGTGTGTACGTGGAGCCTGGCGTGGGACCGCTAAACTGAATTGCCCCAAACACAGTAAAGTCGTGACAGAGCCCAAACCTGAACCCTTGGCAGCTGGATTTTGAGCCAGGCTCTGCCTGTGGGTCTTCAAGGCTTAAAAATAACCTTTCACAACAAGATATCGGGCTGAGTCGCGGTGTGCACGCTCCACCCCCGGCACCTCCATGGCCGGTGCTGAAAATCCTGCGAGGGCTCTCGGGTTTGTGCCGAGCGGTGCCTGTGGCAACTCCCTGCCTCCGTCTGCGGCAACATCTGAGCTCCTCTCAGCCAAGGTGAAATTAAAATAGACAGAAACAATTACTGCAGGGAAAGTGGAAAAGTTAATAGGGGCCTTGAGCGTGCTTGTGAGACAGGTGTAGGTTTGGGGTTTGGTTGGGTTTTGTTTTTTTTTTTTACCTTTCAGGTCTCAGAAAATAGCTCCAAAGGTAGAAAGATTTTTTAGAAAGATTTTCGCAAATGGGCATGAGAGAGCCTAGGAATGCTCTAATGATCAAATAGGGATTTTGTTCCCCATAGTTTATCTCCAACAATCACGAGAAACCTGTAGGTGAGGAAAAGGAGAATCTGGATGACTTTTTTACAAAACAGATTTTTAGAAAAGCAAAGCTGCCTTGGAGAAAGGAGGAAATTGGATACATGTCTTTGTCTGGTCTAGGAGGAATGCATACAGAGGTGTCTAAGGCCCACGGAAACCTCTTTTTGGCATCGCTGGGTGTTGGATCAGGCCCACGCGTGGCAGGAACCGTGCTGTGCCCTGGTGCACACACACAGTTCAGCTCCAGTGTGGAGAAGCCTTCCTTTTCTACGCGGGCAGATGAATTGGGACCTAAAGCCCTTTTGTCATCAGTCAAAACAGGAATCACCTTTACTGATAAGCTGCTCATCAGCACTTCCACTTCCATCCATCGGCTTTGGCCAGTAGAGACGAACTCCTGCAGGGGCACCACATCCACGTGCCCACACTTAAGGCCCTGATGGACAGGAATATTCTCCTGCTCCAGCAGCAGCTGCCCAAAGGGTTGTTCTCCCCTTCACCTTTCCAGATCAGACCTACTGCACCCAGCTCGATAGCTTCTGCAAAACCACACGCACATGTAAAAAGAAAAAAAATTGGGCTTTTTAATTTGCTTCTCCCACAAGTCAGAAAGATGGATGGTTTGCTGCCTGGATGATGGTTTCTAGATATCCCTGTCTTGTTGCTTAATCATACACTATATCAAGCAAAACCAGTCCACATTCTTAATACGACGGTGGCAATGTCTGACTGATTCTCCCCGTTCATAAACCAGATTGTTATCCCTTCCCATCTGCAAACATAAAAACCCACAGTGTTATTACACGACCGACACCGTCGTAAAACACTCCCCATGTCCTCCCTGCCTTCCTCCCCCCGGGTCTCATTTATACGTTCCCATCAACGGGACTGAGACCTTCTACCCCTCCTGCCATCCCCTCTGCGCCCTTTCCGGATACAACACTCACTCATCTGCGCTTTCCACGTTTATTTTCGTCAGTGGTGGTTCCCCCCCGGCACACCGGCTCTGTCCCCCCCAGTCCTCTTAGTCCCTCCGCACTCAGTATAAATCAGGGATGCTAAAGCATATTTTATTTGGAGCGTCTGCTGGAACAGCAATTAATCACTGTCAGGCTATCTGAAAATAACCATTAGTTTTTGTTTTATTCTTTACTACATAAGCAGAAGAGATATATCTCCATTCCAGTTATTAATCCTCTTGCTCGCTGGAGGAAGGCCAGACTAAACCTGGGAGCAGGCGCCTACCAGGGAAAGAAGAGATGCAGTTTGGGTGGAAAGGTGGAGTTTCCCTGGAAATAAATAGGGATTGACTGAGAAAAGAGGGGGGGGGCGGGGGGGAGGGCTTTGCTGTGAGTGTGGCAGGGCTCATGCCTGAGGAGAGGGAGGAAGTCTTGTAGCTCTGCAAACAGATGCTAATGTTTAACAGGACACATAAAAGGAACCGCTACAAAGCTCGCAGAAAATTATTTTTCCTTTGTTTGTTAGCTTTGAGCTTTTTAGGCAGTTAATTAAAGGATATTCTTGGAATATATGTTTTTCAAATTTAGGCACACCGCCAAAACAAGTGACCATAAACTTGGCATCCTGAGGCTCTCTATTGAATCTTCCCTCTATGATTTTGGACTTGCGCATTGCTTTTTAAGGTCAGAATATTGTTTAACTCATTTCTAGTACCACAAATTCTCCTTCATGAGATGTAAATAAAAATCCAGGCTCTGCTTTTCACGCCGTAGGCTTCATTACCAGGAGACAGTGTCTCACCAGAGACTTCCAAGAGATTTTGCCAAGTCCAGTTCCTAAGTCACTTAGACACTTTTGAAAATTCCTATGACATATAAAATTTAGGCAGCAGCACAGTGGGGTATCACCTCAGTTGCTCTCTGCCAGGCTCCGCTCCGTAGGGCTAAAAGCCAAACTACCTTTAAAGTCAGCCGATGTGATTTATCGATGAAGACGGAGAAGATCTGCTGGGAATTGGCATACCATACTCTTCTTCGCAGAGCTGTACCCACATTTTGAATCTACACAGCTGGAGAGCGGTAGCAATACAACATTTACATGCAGGGCATAGACGCTTTCAAGAGCTCTGCCACTATGTTTCAGGCTCTCTGTGCATAAATATGTGTATATAAATATATATGAATAAATATATATATAAATATATTTATATATATATACACACACACTCTCACAAAAAAACGTGGACGGATAATTATAAAAGGATTAACTGCGCTTTTAAGCATGAAAACTGTGCGTGCATACCTAAAGCCTTCATGCCTACCAAAACTGGCTCCATAATTATAAAAAGTAGCTCCATACAAACTGCCTATACTTCTGCCAATACGTTTGAGCGTATCAAATGAAAAATCCCTTTATTATTCATGCTTATCTTAATTCTGCAAAACACGGGGCTGTCCCCTGCTCTCTGCTGGGGCGGATTCCCACGGGCACTTCTGCCGCTGGCGGGTAATGGAGTTACTCCTCTGACTCCCATGGTCTGAAATAATGAATCCTCAACCTCTGCTGATGAGCTGGCGCGGAAGATCACAACACGCACACTGTGAGAGTGAGCTCATGTGCCAGTTGGAGAACTCTGCTATTGTCATTACCCGTTCTTCTTTTCCCCATCAACTCAGCTTTTCCTTTGCAGTCTCCCTCCTCTGACCACCTATGAGCAGTAAGAAAGCCCCCATGGACCAGGTTGTCTCTCCTACTCCCCAACCTCTTCCTCATGTCACATGTATGTGTGGGAGAGGTGCCATGGGGCTCTGTAGGACCCACCGGTGGATGCAGAGGGGGTCTCTGCAGAGCTTTAGGCATTTGCTACCATCCATTCCCAAATAAGAAAGAAAAAACCTAATTGCTCAGGTTTTTCCAGCAAGTGTTCCTCAAAAATCTGCAAAAGATGTTCTTAATGAATCATTTCATCTCATTGATCTCTTTAACTGGAATCATTTATTTACTCAAAATTTTAGAATTTGCTACTGTCCCTCAGGTCATTTTGTTTTTAGAGATGCAGACTGCTAGGAAGCTAATTATGTAAAACTAGCAATTAATTTCTCACAGGCATGACAAATATTTGACTTAAACGATGTATCTTTCTTCCGGCGAGCTCCAGCCAATCGGTGTGTTGTTAACTGCAGTGGCACATGCCAGGGAACGAAAGGCTGTCCTGGGACACCACGGTCTTCGCTTTATTTTTAAGATATACAGAGTTCCTTTCTGCTCAACCCCTACTGCTGTCTGCACCCACGAAAGAAGAGTGCAGGGACATGACATGTTTTCAGGTTTTTTAGGCATTTCAGTATGACTTTTGCCTGAGAAAAAACACAGAAATTCGCTGAAATCCACTGGATTTCCTTCTCAGGGGCTGAGGTTCTACACTTCTGCCCAGATTCATGTCACTTAGAATCACAGAATCAAAGAATGGTTTGGGTTGGAAGGGACCTTGAAGATCATCGAGTTCCAACCCCCTGCCATGGGCAGGGACACCTCCCACCAGCCCAGGTTGCCCAAGGCCACCTCCAGCCTGGCCTTGAACACCTCCAGGGATGGGGCCTCAACAACCTCTCTGGGCAACCGGTTCCAGTGCCTCACCACCCTCAGAGGGAAAAATTTCTTCCTAATGTTTAATCTAAACCTGCCCTCCTCCAGTTTGAAGCCATTCCCCCTCGTCCTATTGCTACATGCCCCAGTAAAAAGTCCCTCCCCAGCTCTCCTGGAGCCCCTTTAGGCACTGGAAGGCCACAATAAGATAACATAACATTATATATTTAGCTGCAGGACCTAAACGAGGTGTCCAGTCTCCATTGGCTTTCCCACCATGAGCATGTGGAGAGGAGTACTTCCAGAAGACATTAGCCCACCCACAAGGTGCAGGGCTCTGTGAGCTCTTGGTCCAGCTCCATGGACTATAGGATAAGCCAGGGTTTAGGCTCTTCTAGGCATGACAGAGCTCTTGGAGATGGATATCCTGAAGGGCTTCAGTGACCAAGCTGCTAAAAAAGCTAGGAAATTTCACATGGGACAGCAACTGCCAGTTTGGCACAGCTCTTGAGATGGTGGTTCCTGGCTGCACTGACCCTCAGACCCTGCTTGCATAATGTCTCATTGAACTCAAGTCTGTAGGAGACCTCCTATGGACACCAGCTGCCTGGACCGTGTGGTCCTATGGACACCATTCCCAATGAGCAGAAGGGAGGCAGATTCCAAGGAAATTGCTGTAACTCCAGAGGCTGTCTGGTACTGACACAAAAGGACCGGGTTCTCTGCACCAGATTAAAGCAATGCTTGGAAACGGCACCGTTCCAAAATCTGGAAGGCTTGGGGGAGAGATGTTTTGTTTGTTTTTCTAGGTGTGTGTGAAAGAGATTTATAATATAAACGTGACAGTACTTCAACCCAGAAAGGCCGTTTCTGATGCCAAATGTCGCATGGTTCATGGTCCCACATGTGTTTCCTGCTCCTTTGTTTATCTGCTACCTGCATGAAAGACAGTGACTGAGCCATTTTTCCTGTAGAAACTGCGATGTTGCCAGATGGGAAGTTCAAAGAGTAATCAAAGCGTGACTGCTGGACTGTTTTTTTCACCCCTTTGGATGGGAAGGTATTGGCTGAAATTCCCCACCCTTTGCCTGCAGAAGGCATGGTGGCTATGAATCAAAGGCCTTGTGTTACCGTGTCTTAATGGGTTACTGACTCCCAAGACAGACATGGTAATGACCTGTTTGGATGGTCTTTGTCCATTCCGTTGCAAAGAAAATGTGTGAGCTCCATTAAACGTAGTTAAGCCAGCAGTTCTCGGGGTGGCCTAGAGCTCCTGTGCAGCTCAGCTGATGAAAGGCAATGCCTCGACCTGTGATGGCTCGACAGCTTTCAGGGATGTGTCAGCTCAAGTCTGTCTAAAGTTCATTTGTTCTCTCTATGAAGCTGAATTTCACCTTTTGTGAATACAAAATGTCCTGGACAAGCTGCATCTTCACTTCCATTGGCTTCTCGGAGCCATGTGGTTCACACAGGCACTTTTACCCTCTGCAAAGTCAAGGTTACAGAACTGAAGTGTGAAATGATATTAGAGAGAAAGGCAGCATCAAGTAGGAAGAGCAGGATTTGTTCAGACTGGAATCTTATTGAAAACACAATTCAAACCTCACTAGAGATTCAGAGATGAAAATAATCCTTTACTTTTATTTTGCCTTTATTTTCAGTGTCTCTTTTATTCTCAATACTGGAAGGGCAGAAATACCAGTAAAAACGCCATTCCTATTGTATTTGATTGTTCCAGTTGAACATGTGAACAAGAGCCTGAGATGGAGAAGGCCCAAGGCAGCTAAAATGTCAGACTGAGAAGCTTTGAATGCGGGGAGAAAGAAGCAGGCTACAGTAGATGTTGGTTAAATCAAACACCTGAATTGCTGGATGCACCCTCCCCTTTCCCGCCCGGCAGAGAGGCTGCCACATCCCAGTTCGCTCCTTCTTCTAAAGGGGAACTTTTCAGTAGGTTCAGTCAAACCCGTAATGTTCGCTAACACGTGCCTGTCGGAGAATCACCTTGCTTCCTCCTGTATCCTCTCCGCTATTTGCACAAAATAACACTAATTATCTAAACCGCTGGCTTCCTCAAAATACCTGTTGGAACAGAAGATACAATTACCATAATTCTATTGCAAATTTCACTTCCCATAATCACTCTCCATTACAACGAGCATCTAAGGTACCTTTAGCTTCACCTGGGAGATGGTGAAAGCAAAGATTTAACTTATTTAACTCTTTACAGCCCAGTTTAGAAAGACTTAAGTATGTGCTTTGTTGTGAGAAGTCTGCAGGAGCTGCACCCATGGCCTTGCTGAACTCCGGACTTAGAACTTCAAGGAAGGTATTCACCTGGCCTAAAATTTAAGTATCTCTGGTTTTGCTACCTGAACTTTCATAATGTCCAGGTGAGAAACAGCCAGTTCCAGAAGACAGCTAGTTCATCCTACTTCACTCAAATGCCATATTAAGGACAGGATAAGATGCCCTCTGAAGGTACCATCTATACTGACCGGGGGGCATGGACTTGTTCAGACTGGACCTCCCACTGTTTGACAGCAAAGCTGACTCCTGCAAATCAAAACAACCTGCCCTTTCAACTGTGTGGGGAGCACCCAGTGGAGGTCTCTGACATTATCAGAGTTCTCCTACGCTGTGTGTCCTCCTTTTGTTTAGATCTGAACTCCTCCCGTTGCTGAGACGAGACCAGTACGGATGGTACTTGAACAGACTCATTGATGCTCGTGAGCACGGGGGAGAGGAAAGGCCAATGGAAGGGTGCAGCCTGGGGGCTTCAAGTGACCACTGAGGATGGGACGCTGAGACCCCGGATTACTTTGCATTTGCATGGATTAGGAGCAAACGCTAAGACAGCTGCTCCATCTCAACAACTTCCAGCAGAGAGTTGGAGACTTCTTTAGGAACAGAAATGTCACGGCTTGTCCCAGCCCTTCTGCTTCTCTGCTCTTGGCTCCCTTTTCTGAGGAAAGCAGCCAAAAACTTGGGCTTCACTCCCCAGTTCTGTTGCAAACTCCATTCCCTGAGATGCTCACTCTGAGACTGAGCTGGTAAGAAGGGAACACCAGGCAGCGTTTTAGTCAGATCTGAGCAGATAATCGCACTCAGGATCTTCTCAGATACCACTCAGCATAGTACAGCAGAACACAGTCCCTGAGACCTGGTGGAAACAAACCTCTACAAAACCTCTCCAGGATGCTGGAACACCAAAACTCACTCATCATCAATTCTTCCACCTGCTTGGATGAGGGTGCAGCAGGTGCTGTAATTGCTGTAACACACATCTCTGCAATTAGAGCCAGCTACAATACCTCCCGATTCCGAGCGGTCGATGGATGTTTGAATCGGTAACCGAGGCCTTTGAAAGACGAGGACTGGAATTTTAACAAGCTCGGGAATATTCGTTCTCGCCACGCTCCGACACACATTTTTTTCATTTTTTGTTAAAAAAAGGAAATGTTGCAACTCCTGTGATACAACTGCCTTCTCTGAAAACCCTCCGGCCTGGCCACAATTCCCAAGGGTCTTGTGGTGGTAGAACCTGAGCACAAGCAGAAGAGACTGAGCTGCTGAACTTCCAGCTTCTGCATGTCACCACCTCCAAAGAGGGGCAAACCTTTCTTTTTAGAGAAGAAAATTTTGCCTATATTCTCCCAACACAACCTGAACAGACCTCGTCCCACTCCACGGAACTCAACTGCCACTTCTACCAGCTCATACGTACCAGGTCATCCAGCACCGACATTTGCTGGGCTGCGGGCAACCCTCCTTGAACACTGGTGGCTCAAAGCCAGGGATTCTATAACAAAAAGTTTTAAATTTTAATCCCACTAGTGACCATAAAATTGACAGAAGCTCACAAAGTTGGTTAAGTTGTACAAATCAATCCTTTTTTTCCTTCATGTACCTCGAAGTGTATTTTATATGATCTCCATTGGTACTAACAGGGTGAGCAATAGCGGTAAACACAGCTGAAATAATGAGAAAATTGTATATTAGGTTTCTGTCCTGGCAGAGTTTTCTCAGAAACACCAATCGGGATATTTCAAAACCCTTCAGGCAGGCCTCCAAATCACGAGGGTAAGGTGCTTTAAAAATAATAAGATTTCATAAATACAAATCGATAGCAAGGTTCGATTTTGTCTTTCCAGTGGGTTCCTTGGCCTTCACGTGCTGCTTGGTCTCACTCTTCAGTCCCACAAGTCCAAAATGTTTTCTTTTCTTTAAAATAAGAAGCTGTAATCTCTTCTACCCCAGACTCTGGGAGCCGGAGCTTCCAGATGAATATCGAATATTGCCAACCTCTTAATCAAATAACCAGAAATTTTTTATTTTCTCTATTTTTCAGCAGTTGAGGACTGTACAGTATGTTAATGAACAGCTTTTCCCCTTTCTCCTCCTGCCTGCTTTCAGGAGTTTATTTTTAAAAGTACCATCCAGGGCATTGGAATAGCAATAAAGAATAGGTTAAAGCCTCTGATGTTTCATTCCAGGAAAGCTGAAAAGATTAATGCACTTGTCTGCAACTGGAGCCTTTGCTATTCCCAGCTCTCCAGAAACCAAACAGCATGTACAGCAATTTCTTTATTACTTAAATCGCATCGCACGATTATTACACCGCTCTGGCTGGAAGGCAGCAAAATTGCACTGGCCGCCAAGGTGAAAGGTGACCCAAAGAAGGTCAGCTTGGCAGCTGATGGGAAAATCATGTTGGCTTTATAGGACAACGTTGTAGGTGTAGTAACTTGGAAGCGCTGGCGTGTGGGGAGGGTAGCGGCTACCCTCTCCCTGTGTTTTGACATCTTCTGTCGCTGCTTTGCATGGGAGAAAGGCTCATTCTGGCAGCTACAGTGGGCACTGTCCTTGGGACTGGAGCCCATGGAAGCATCAGCTGTTACAGCTGGATTACGAAAACCACAAGCTTCTCTCTCACACCTCAAACACACAGCACAGAGCAGTCGCAGTGGGTCGCACGTGTCCAAATGTCATCCTTAGACCACACGGATTAGCAGTGCCACAAGTCAATTCAACGTATAACATCACCCAGCACGGAGCAGAGCGCCACACCGGCCAACGACAGTTTTTAACAAAGCCTTTAGTACACCAGGTAGTACTTACAAAACCAACTTGAGTTCCTGTATAAAGCTCTGGGCTGCTGGGCTTGGTCCTTTTTTCACAGAATCCCAGACTGGCAGGGGTTGGAAGGGACCTCTGGAGATCACCTCGTCCAACCCCCTGCCAGAGCAGGGTCACCCAGAGCAGGTTGCACAGGAACGCGTCCAGGTGGGTTTGAGTATCTCCAGAGAAGGAGATTTCACAGCCTTTCTGGGCAGCCTCTTCCAGTGCTCCGTCACCCTCACAGCAAAGAAGTTTTCCTCCATGTTGAGATGGAGCACATTTTCACACAACCCTTCCTCGTAACCTCATTACTGCTCAGATCAATGCTTTGAGAGAGGTTCAGGAGAACTTGAGGTCAGGCCCACGAGAAAGCAAGTATCTCTTTAACTGCAATTTTGCACTATGGGTATTGGACCCGCTCTTCAGCTGCTAACACAGACACGGAAGATCTCATTTTGCTAAAATGCTACGGCTCTTGTAATGATATTATACACCGTAAAAATGGGTCTAAATTGGAGCGCGTTGCATCGTTATCATTATTTGCACAGCACAAACATATAATTAGATGGTATATGAGGACAGCGTTAATGGCATTTGCTAAATGTTAATACTGAATTTCGTATGTTTCAAAAGATTCGGGGTTTATATTATGCTTTAATTTGGATTTTCTTGCTTTAATCTTTTTCTTTTTTTCTTTCCCTCAACATCTACTCAAAGGTTAGATTATTGCTGCTATTAATATTTCTGGTGTTCCTAACTTTAGCTGTATCTATTTTTTGAGATTATTTATATGTTGAGTATCTTTGTTAATAGTAACCAGACTCTTTAGGATGGCAAGGATGAGTGACAGCCAAAGAAATCACTTTATACAGGTTTCCTGACACAATATTTTGACAATTTCATTTTAAGTAAGACACTATGATTGTCAGTTCAGTTACAAGATGGTTGTTGCTCCCTAGTAGGAAAAAAAAATCAGAAAATTGAAGGAAATCAAATTCCCGGCTAAGTGATTTTTACAGTAAAACATTCAGGTCTTGCCCTTGCCTCTCACTGCACGTGTACAACATTGCACGATGCCTGAAATGCATCAGGAGAGAGCAAACATCTAGCACGCATTTGAGAACCCAGGCATACTTTGAGTAAGCGCCTAGAAAATATAGGTAATTCATCACTCTTTGTAGGCTGGTAATGATGTTTTGCCATTTCTGCTCCTTTTCTGCCTAATGCGATGCCCAGAACAAAACACGATATTGCTGATGGAAATGCTTTGGGGATTTCTTTTTATTTTTAAACCCAAAAGATTACCACGGAAATTGAAAGGGAAAATGTAAGGCAGTGCCTATGCATAGCTTTCTTGGATGTCACGGGGATACGGCAGGGAGAGCGTTAGGAAGAAATGAGGTGGCGCTTGGGGGCAATTGTTGAGGGAATATTTATTTCTATGGTAGAAAGAGAAGTTTTTGAAGTGGAAATGTTATGAGAAAAGCGTTTGTTTTGATAAATCTGCCCTTCTTGCCAAAAGCACTTTTACCAAAAAAAAAAAAGCTTTTGGTATCACCAGGTCTTTGGGAGAAAGGGAAGAGGTAAGGCTGGCTCGGGGGCCAGGAGTCTTGGATGGATGATCTGGGATAAAGCAGGTGGGAGATGTCCAAGTCTTGACTGCGTAATGTAGGGCCCAGAGCTGAACCCTGTACAGTAACTCTCCCTGCCTCGGTTCTTCAATACCAACCTTAGATGGTTTCCCTTCAAACACGTAATGAAAATGCATTTTGAAGCTGTAAGTATATCGTTAGATGGAATATGTGTTTTCTGGACAACTCTAAATTGTATGCCACAGACCCAAAGGAGGGTTAGGATTAACTGGGGCAGGTCATCGGAGCATTTTGAAGAGTTATGGGATTAAATTAAGAAAGAGAAAATTCAGGCTGAATATCAGGAAAATCTTGTTGGCAATAAGCTTATTGTTGCTGTGATTTATGTAGCCATTACTGCCTGGAAGCTTACATCAGGGCCTCTCTACAGATCTATAAATTAAAGACTGGGGCCTCGCTTTAGAGATACACAACGGATGATAAGATACTGAGGTTGCTGCTGGATTAGGTGCTGGACAAATGCATCCTTAAAGTCAGAGCTTAGACCAAACCCTCTGCAATGCAAATAAGTCAGGCAGAAATTTTGGAGCAATAGGAAGAGCCCAAGTGAAATACAAATTACGACAGGGCACCTTACAGATAAAGACTGGATTATAAGGAGGTTGTAGAGAGGTGGGTGTTGGTCTATTCTCACAAATTACATCCCTTAGGACAAGAGGAAATGGCCTCAAGTTGTGCCAGGGGAAGTTCAGGTTAGACATCAGGAAAAACTTCTACGCTGAAAGGGTTATCAAAGACTGGCACAGGCTGCCCAGGGAAGTGGCTGCATCGCCATCCTTGGGTGTATTTAAAAGCCGTCTAGATATGGTGCTCAGGGACATGGCTTAGAAGTGGGCCCTGTAGAGTTAGATAATGGTTGGACTTGATGATCTTTAAGGTCTTTTTCAGCCGTAACAATTCTATGATTCTATGATATATCAGGCTCTGCTGACCAGTCTGCCATGGAGCCACTCAACCTCAGCGCCTCCTGCTGCCTTGAAGGGGAGTCTGCCTGGATTTGACAGAGGGAAAAGCAGTCCAACTGACTCAAATCCATACTGGTCTGAGCACACCCTAGGGATAATCAAACAGGAATTTTTCTTGGAGTCTTGTTAGAGCACTTTCTCACTCCAGGCCATGCCCACCCAAAACCTTTGCTTTCTGATGGTCCTTCCAGCTACTTCTGCGCACCTGAAGACTCTTTTGGTGGCACGCTTCATCTTTATTCAATGCCTCCCTGAAGTTTTGCTTTCTTCACTTCACAGATCTGCATATGGCCTGTCGGGGTCCTGCATATGTGTACTTGGTGTCCGGGTCTCAAGGATTGATTGCTGACTTGATTCACGGCTACTGAACTCAATCCAAGAGTGGGATACCTCTGTCTGCCAGTGCGTTACATCTCACAAAGGGGAACTATGGTCCTGAGCAGGTTCATAGAGAGAGTATGGGTCTCATAAGACCCAAAGTTCTCATCCTTGTTCCCATGGGCACCTCAATGACGAGATGAGTCCTTGTCAAGAGTGGCAGAGCCAGCTCAGGGCGGTGGTGGGTCACGTTAGCCCACACTGGCAGGTCAGCTGGGACACCTCAGTCCAACAACAGTCTTTTTACATTTCTTCCAGTCCCAGAGCAGGGTTTGACAGCAGCTGAAGGATCTCTGCCCCATGCCTTGGAGCAACAGATAGGTGCTCATCATGGGCTCCACACAGCACACCGTGACAGGTCTACCTTAGGCACTTCTGCACCACTGCCAGGCCTCTGCTGATAAAAGTGTAACACTCACTTCATCACCTCACTACCAAATTTTGGGCAATTTTAGCCATTCATTTCACTAATAAATGTGGAGATGTTGGAGTTGGCTGATGAACTGTCTGGGTTTTAAACTCTGCCACTGCATCACATTTGATTTGATATAAAGCAAGGTCACTCCTCATCCTTTAGGTTATTCAGGATTAGAAAATTGAAGCCATTTGAACCGAGATGATATTTCTTAATATAATAATGGCTGGGAAATTGAACTGTAAGAATGGCTTCTTGTTATTAGTTCATAAGAGGTGCTTTTTAAAAATTACAGTAGAAGGAGGATGACTATAGTTTAATCCCAAGATAAATTATGTTTCCAAAATGGCTAGCAAAGCTCAGGAGTTGATATGATTAGGAGACTTAAAGCTGTGGCAGGGCAAGTTAAAGCACCCACTAATGATTTTCACTGGATTAGAGAGATACGCAGGACTTCCTATACTCTGTCAGTTCTTTGCATCATTATACGTTGCAGGTGCTTCCCAGTCAGGATTGTGTCCTGGTATTTCACAATACAGGCAAATAATGACAAATACAACCAGTTCATCGCATCTTCACGTTTCTTTGGAGTTGCAGTTTTTTTAATCTTTCTCCAAATTCTTGACGTCTGGAAGACACCAGCAGGGGAAAACATACTGGACTGGTTAAAATAATTTTAGTTCAAATCCCTCTCTCTCCTACTCTGTGTATATTTAAGCATGGAACAGCTTTTTAACCAAAGTGAGAATTTTAGCAGAAAGCTGTTGTTTGGGTTAAAATATCTCCAATTTTGCTCACTGAACATTTTGATTCTTTGCATATCTTTCTCATTTTCTTCCTCCCTCTCGCTTGGCTTTAGTCCAGTGGGAAAAGAAGGCAGGGTATTTTGGTTGGGTGGGGGATTATTTTTTTTTATTTTAAGTTTTTTGGGAAAAAAAATATAAAAGTTGCAGTCCAAAAGATATCAATTTTGAGTTTTTCTGAGATAGAAAACACTTTTTCCTCAAACAGCTGTAGCACACCAGCTGCTCCCGTCTCTCTTCGCTCATCTGAATTCTTTCTACCCTTCTTCTTTCCTCATTAAATTCCCTCTTTCAACTCGCTACTTCCATTGTTCAGTGATGAACTTCTGGCTGTTGGAGACATGACCTAGTTAGTTACGTTCACAGGAGGAGGAGAATGGGCTTCTGTGACGGCTGTCTCCTCACCCAGACCACAGGCAGTGCCACAAGCCTTGCATTCATTTTCCACCTTTATTCAAACAAAAGTCCCACTGCCTGAGAATCGGAATCTGTGTCGGGTGTTGTGTAAAACAGGGTTTGCCTTTTGTTCTCCCGTAAGCGTTCTGCTGTTAGAGAGCTTTTGGATTGGCAACTCTGATGAATGAAGACAGAGACATTGTCACAAAATGCCTTATTTCCCTTTTGGAAATGCTCACTAACTATGACAGAAATGTTCATTGTTTTGGAGAAAAACATAATTTTTTTTTTTTTTTTTTCTCTAAAGAATCCAAATGCGGAGGGGCGTACCCCTCCCCTGTAAAAAGTGTGAATTCAGAATTAGTTGAATTTGATTTGTTTCGTCTAAACAGGCTTCTGTGGAAGGAGGAAACAATCTAATCTCTTTGTCCATCTTTGACAAAACAAACAAAAGTGGATTGAAATTCATGATGGAAATGAACGAGTTGTTAATAGCAGGAACAGGCAGTCTGGGGCAAGTGACATTTCCATCCTTGGTGGGATTTACAGGGAGGTGAAGCAATCCTTTGTTGCAAGTGGTATATATATACACCAGTTACTACTCTGCGATAACGTGTGGACTAAGTCTTAGCAGCTTTTCACAGAATACTAAGGCCGGGAAAGACCATAAAAAACTGAAAAAAATAAGTAAAACTACAGAAAACTGGTGGAAATCAGACAAAACGTTGCATTTTCAGCTGTAATTTTCTCCATCTCTCTCCCATTAGATTAAAAAAAACCCCACAAACATATTTCCCCGCAATAATTTTTGACCCTGGTGCCAAGTGAGGCGGACAGGGTAGCACCAGCCCTCGGACGTACCGGGGGAGCGGCGGTGGTGGTGTCCCATTAAGACTGGCGTTGCACAGGCGGAAACCCCTGCCAACTGGGTCTTAAACTGGTCAGCGCTGGCTCTACCTCACCGAAGTCGGCAGAGTTATTTCTGCTTACAGCAGCGGGGAATACAGCCCCTAAGTCTCTATATTAACATAATCCTCTGCAGTGCTGCTGGAAAAGGTTTATTTTGCCTACGAAGAGAGCAAAAGAGAGAAAGCAACAGGCGGCTTATCCACGCTGAGGGCGCCTCCGTGGATTAGAGTGGTGCAGGAAAGGAAGAAAATGATAATTAAAGGCTATTTTATCTTTCGAGAGTATTTGTAATCAAGTCCTGTCTCTGCAGCGAAGGTGGGCCTTTGTAACGAGGGCTGGTTGGACTCTCGCTCTTGCTTTATTGAAGTTTGTTATGCGCTCAGTGGGAGAGCAGATAGGGATGGGTATATGGCGGATCAACACGCAAGGCAAAGGCTTTCACCAGCAGCTTGTAATTTTAGCTGTCAGCCGAGTTGTTTACATAGTTAAATAAACGGATCCCAGTCTCACTCCCTCTTATCTCTGGTAACACGCACGTGGTGGGAACAAGTTAGAGAGGCCCCTCTAAAAATATTGCTTGCTCACTGCTGGGCGCTGGGTCAGGAGCCCTGAATTCGTTCCAGCTGCCTCCGCGTATTAGATTAGAGCCCTCACTCCCTCTTCTGCTCGCATCTCCTCGCCGTGGGAGCACGCACGGGCTCAGCGTTGCTTGCGGAGTTTTGTTTTCCAGTAGAGTCCATCTGCTCCTGCCTCGTGTAATCCCCTCACAGCAATTCCCGGGTTCCAGCCCTGCTGCTGGCAGCGAGACTTTTCCTTTCCCCCTCTCGCTCGCCGAGGCTCGGTGCCGTCCCGGGGAGCCCTCGCTCTCCCCTTCCGACCTTCGCCTTTGCTATCCGCTCATCGACCCACAGCAGGCAGGTTCAAATGATTCCTCCGTCTGATGGAAGAAGCGATGACACTGGGCGAAATCAGGCTCACGCACGATCAAAAAGTCATCCAGCCTCCCGAGGTCAAGCAAACCAAAGCTTAAATGCTCTTTTTCTCTTGCACGCGTACAGCGGCATCAGCTCATGCCAGGAAAGACGGCAGCAAAGTCTGTGCTCCTGCCAGTGGCTTCCTGCAGTAAATCAGAGCAAATCAGACGCAGATCCCACAGGTTACCGAACTCTTCAGCTGACTTTACTCAGCCGTGAGGCAGGCGACGTGTCTGACTCTAAAGCGTCTTGATTTGAATTTCCTCGTGGGGGAAAATATCAAACCCCTCTCTGTGATTCCATTGGACGTTTTTGCCTCCTAAAGGTTTCTTACAGTGGCTCTTAAGCGTTGCTTTTGTTGAAACGTGGTGGGAAACGGGCAAAAAGAGACTTTTTGCAGCCTTTCCCCTGGACTGCATGCTGTCAAGCAAAATGGGCAGGAAAACGCCTTCGGTGCAATGCAGCCGTAAGAGCTGAGCGTACCGAGGGACCAACGTACAAAGCAGAAGTCTCTCCACAGCGGGCAGGCACGGAGCTGGCCCAGTCTGAGGGGAGAGAAGCCACGGAGTGCTGGATTCACTTTTATGCCAAGCATCATTTCCCAAGTGACCAAAAGAAGCGCCGAAGCGCGATCCCACCTTGCAGCGCAGCAGGGGCCTATCTGAATTCCGGCTTTGCTCAAATGATTGAGTTTAATCTGAGCAGTGAAACCTCACAGGGGAGGGAGGGAGGGGTTAAGAACCAGACTGTGATTTATCCTGCAAAACACTCGCTACGCTGACGGCTCGGGGAGAAGGTTCTGGTCCTGGCTGTATGGCACAACAGCAGAGCAGGACGTCCCGGCTCGTGTCGGTGTACCGCGGTGTTTGAATTACTACCCTGATGAGAGGAAGCTGGCACCTGAAGGGAAGATGCTGTGTGAAAAACACAACCTGCCTGGAACAGGGTCATTGAGTTCATAACATCAATACCTAGTCAGCACCTACAGATTGTTTCCAAAGCTCATTATTTCGGAGAACTGCTGTACATGTGAGTGAAACTCATTATCTGAGAGGCTTGTTATATTTTCTAGTTGCTGACAAAATGTGGGCATTGCTTGGCTACCTTAATTAATGCACAATTACAAACTGAAATGTATCATTTGTATTTAGATATGTATTTCATTGCTGGAGCCACAGCCACTGAACTCCATCTTTCAGAGAAGCCATCAAAGGCCAAGCAGCCTCATCCGACGCGGCAATTAAAAATATTTCTCCCTCTCGGAGCAGAGAACTTAACCTCAAGGCTCCAGCAAGACGCCAGGACCAGGTTTGAAACTGCTGCAGCGATGCTGCACCCTACCCAGAGTTTGCTCAATGGCGGTGGGCCTCAGCTCTGCCGGGCCCCGTTTTACCGGGAAAACGGCAGCAGCCTCCTCTACGACATGTCTTATAGGACAAAACCATATAGGACTTATAGGACAGAACCATTCCCCTGGGTTCAGGAAAATACTATTGGGTTTTTTTCTACCCATAGGACTGAGAACAGCTAGAACTCCCCTACGACTTGCGAACAACCTCGTGGGTAATACCTTATATACGGCACTCCCTTCTCTGCAACAGCCTGTACAATATAGCACATCCTTTCCACGCAAAGAAGCCAGCCTAAATATTTCACTGGAGGTACCAACAGCAACGACACTTTAGGGTGCTCTTGGGAGTCATTTGGCCATCTTGGAGGTAAAGCTGAATTTGTGCGCAGATTATCCAGCGCTGTCCTACTGCGGCCCCTATCTCTGCACTCCTGAGCAACACCCACCGGCGAGTGGTGAGGACGAAAACATTTCAGCTACCCATACTCTAAACAAGCTGGGTTTTTCCCCAGCTTTTTGCTATAACTACGGCTGCAGTGTGAAGGGACCCAACACCCCCCCAACCATCGGAGCCCCGGGGAGGCTGTAACGGGACAGGAGAGCAGCAGGAGGGAAGAGAGATGGGAAGAGGTGATGAACTTGCGCGAGGGCACCCACCAACCTGGTAGTGAGGCTGAGTAGAGCAGAAGCGTCTCAGCCAGAGGGTTGAGTTAGCATCACTAAAGGTGAGATTTATTGCTCCAAATTTGGTTATCTAAACCCAAGTTGAGCCAGGCTGCCCGTACAGGCAACCGAGAGAATCAGGCAGCTCCGAGAGCAATTCATCTCCTCTTAGGACAGGTACTTCAGGTAGGCCAGATGGTTCACTCAGTGCTTCTGGGTGGAATAAAGCTGAAATTTCCTCCCAACACCTTAAATCAGCAGTGTAATCAAAGCTGAATTAAATCCAAATCTTGACCTGCTGGAATAAACACGGAACACAGTTTGAAAAATGTGACTTGTTTTGAAAACAGCATTTTAACTTTTTGGAAATGTCACACAGCTGCACCCGACACTCCGCCAGAGTGAGCCGGTAACTTTGGGAAGGGAGGTGAGCAGGTTGGCAAAACCAGCCTCGTGTCACACTCTTAACTCTGAGACAGAAAATTTTCAGTAAGTGCTTTCAGAAATAATTAACTTCAAAAGAGTATGCTTAAATGCTTAATTGGCAGGTTTGGAGAAACAGGAAAGGCATTTTTCTTCCTGATGTCTTCTCCAAATTTTTTATTTTTTTTTTTTTTTAGTTTTGACCATCTTTCACTGGAAATAGAAATTTTGGTATATGTTTAAGTGCTTGAATACAAAAAAGAAAGGTTTTTCTAAATTTGCTGCCGAATGCATTAAATGATTTCACTTCTGCCAAAGTTCTGTACTTGTGCAGTGCCTGCTGCAATGGAGCACCGTTATCACAATGATGATAACAACATCAATGAATAAACAATAGTTAAAAAAAAACAGCTTTCCTTCAGCTTTCATAGAATTATTCCGTACAACTTGCCAGAAGTATCTCCTTTTCCATGAGAAAGTCCAGTTTCTCATGAAAGCATTAGGAGTTTTTCGTTTTGGTGAGGTTTTTTGTTGTTGGTTGGTTTGGTTTTGTTTTTTTTTAAACCTGTCAGGATTTAAGAGGAAACTAAAAGAAAAAAGAAAAAAATCAAATTTCTTTGTTCGAAGCAAGTGCATAAACTCCAACTGCGAATTACAAATAGCCCCTGGGAGTGAGGTCTAGTGATTAAAGAAGAGGAATGGAAGTCGGGGTAATCGTGTTAAGCCAGTGTGTGTCTTTGAATCCTATAGCGTTTAAAAAGGTATGGAGGCTTACGACTCTGTTACTAGCAGAAGACTCAAGGGCAAACATTTATAAACAGAATTTAGCCACTTCTAGTATCAGCTATATCGTATTCACCTGCTGCTTGTGTACAACAAATATATGAATTGACACACTTTTAAATTTACTACTACATCTTTCCTGTTGGATAGGTAACCTATGAGATGGGTGAAGGGACTTTTATATAAGGGTATGGGATCCATCTGTAGTGCTGACCTAGACAGAGGCATTAAAACATACGTGTTTGCTTCCGATTACCACAGCAACACCTTACGGGAATGGGAACGTGGGTATCCCACCCCCATTATCCACTCCATGGATATAATTCCCTGATGGGATATATCTACCCAGGTTGGATCTACCCGGGTTGGATCTACTTGGGTTTACCTCACAAGGGTCAACTAGTGAAATGTTGGCCATCAGATGAAAGTGTCTCCAAAGGGTGATTTCTTCCATCCTCAGGTAGATGTCCAGCACGTGTAGGACGATTGAGCGTGCAGAGCTGCCTGTTTGTCTCCTTCAGCTCTAGGGGGCGTCTGAAATGACCAACTATAACACCTCACTTTTAGATAGCCAAAGCTAAATGACGTGAACTCCACTCCAGGTCCTCAAGAACATGCCCGGATGCCCCGGCTGGACTGTGGTGGGTAGTCTCAGCAGTAGGAAGGCGGGTAAGATACTGACAGTGCTTTGGGACACCAAAGTTGCATTTCCATATAGAAACATTTCCAAGTTTTGGCTGATCATTTTTCATTGCTCCATTTTCTCTATGAAAAAGCAGGGAAAGTATTTTGAGGGGAAGGAGAAAAACTCTTCTATATTTTGGCCCTGTGCTGAAGGGGTTCGGATAAGAAAACCTCCTTGGCAGCTGTCCTGTGATCACAGGTTCTGGTTCATCCAGTAAACCCAGGCTGTAAGGCCGCCTCTGCACCCGCCTGGGATCCAACCACTTCCTAAGCAGACACTCCTTCAATTTACAGCTCGCTCTCGACACTCTGTTGGAGCTCCCTTTCGCTGACAGCTGGGTGTTAAACTTCAGGGGAAAGGTGCAGGACAAGC
The DNA here is from genome assembly GCF_000708025.1 of Charadrius vociferus. NCBI lineage: Eukaryota > Metazoa > Chordata > Aves > Charadriiformes > Charadriidae > Charadrius > Charadrius vociferus. Next base: position 2,872,612 of record NW_009650249.1, on the reverse strand, counting down.
GGCTCTTCCAATTGTGCCTCAGGAGCAAGCCAAGGTGGGACGTCACCTTATCGCCAAGCGTGTTGGAACACGGCCTGTCCGGTTGCTCTAGAGGAGATGACTTCCCTCACAAGCACAAAGCCGGTGTGCAAATTCTTCTGCCTTTGCTCCTTGAGCGTGTGAGGTCCTGGAAACCTCCGTGTCACTCTCTAATCCATTGTGCTATTGCACCGAAGGACAGAAGAGCCCTTCTCGCTGGTGGAGCTCGTGGGCATGAATAAACCATAAGCCACGCGGCCGCAGCAGCAGCCTGCTGGTGCCGATAGCGGACGGGACCTGCCAAGAGAGGCCAGTGCCACCACAGCTCCACGGCAGAGGCAGGACTCCCGACTCCAAGGACCACACCGCCTCTTAAAATCATCTTATGGTGCCCCTGTAGGGCATTGCAGGGATTAGGCCATATTCGCATAACCCATCGGATAGTTTTGGAGGAGAAAACATCTGTGTTATGGTTTGAGGAACCCACGGCAATTCATTGTTTAGACAATTATTGTGTCACCTGATGATACCTCCCCACGCGAGAAGGGGAGTCGGGAAAAACAAGGAAACCCGAGGGCTGAAATATAAACAGATTTAATGGAATAAGACTAAATAATGAACGTTAATAATACTAGAGAACCAATATTGGTCCCGATACCACTATAAAATACACAAGGATTATCCCTCAGCCTGTTCTATCCGTAGAAGCCGTGTACCCCCAGCAGTGACAGCCAATGTGGGACACTGCGAGCGCTGCGGCTTCGGGAGGAAGGGACGGGCTCAGGGCTCCGGCACCGGGGCACAAAGCTCTCAGGGTGGCAGCCGTCACGGGAGAGAGAGAACTCCTCAGCAAACTTTCTAATTTCCGTTGACTGTGACATTCGTGGTATGAACTAACCCTGTTGGCAGCGTGGGTCAAGTGCCCGGGTCTCGCTCCTCCTCATCCCTGTACCTGGTGCACCCGAAAACATGGAGACCTTGAAACCCACACACCATAGCTGGCTAGAAAGTAAATGTTTTCACAAATTCAGACACTAAAATCTTCTAAGAGTGCAGTTTTCCCTAACATTATAAGATAAATCAGCCCTGTGCCACTCAAACCAGGACACTCTGCCCCAGCAGAGCCGGTACTGTGTAGTTTTGCTCTAGGCTGTGCAGGGAGGTCAGGGCAGAGCCTGCAGCCCCACGGCCCCCCCAAGTGATGGCTCGTTAACAGCTCCTGTTAATGGTTTGCTGGTCTGGTTCTCGGGAGTTAAATGCTGGAAACTCCTGGGAACAGCAAGACGCTCCTTCTCCCTGAGCCCCAGCGCCGCCGCACGCTAACCAGGTAATCGCGGCTCCGGCCGCCCCGGCTGCGCGGGCACGGTCTCGCAATACGTTCCTCTGACAGTTTGGCATCGCTGTACCATCCTGCCGTGCTGTCGGATAGCTCGCTCCGGTACGAGACGCGCGAGCTCCTCGACACTCACGCAGCTCTAATCCGTTGTCTCATCCATGCGGCTGTGCCGTGCCCCCCGCGGAGAGCAGCGGGGAGAGCCAGGCTGACGTCTTCATCCCGTCAGGACCCAACGTGTCTTGTAAAGGCGTGAGGAAGGCGGAGCACAGATGAAGGCCAGATGAGATCCCATCTGCCACCTAAATTGGGCAATAAGAAGGGGGGTGCGGCGCTGGACCCTCTCCATCCCCCTCCGGGTCTGGATGAGGGCCGTGTCTGGGGCTCGGCCAGAGGGGCACACGCGGGGTGTGCTCCGGCTCCTGTCTGGAGGACAACGAGCAGCCCAAGAGTGCTCTGCTTCACGCTGCTCGCTACAAAGCCTCCCGGTTACAAAAGCTAACCATCTAAATATCACTTCAAGCCCTGCTGCCGCCCCCTCTCCTCCTCCACACAGACTCATCTCTTCTGTCACCTCTCTGTCCTCACCCGAGTCCCAAGATTTGGGCTCCTCTTTAGGAAATAGGTAATTTAATAGCGATGCCAGTTAAGAAAAGAGCCTCTCTTTCTTCCTCCCTCTCAAAAGTTTGAGCCCGAGACCTCTGCCGGCCCAGGGCACGGCTGGGATGCAGCGTGTGCTCCCCCCGGCATCGCTATAGGAAGACAGAAGGGTTTGGAGCTCTTGGTTTGACCCGAGAGCTATGACCACACACACAAGACACTTTATAGCAGCTTCTCATTGTGGCTTGCTGGGCAGGACAGGGTCTACAACAGGTCTCCAGTTGGCTGTAGGCACCTACCGCATCAGCTCCCTTCCAAGGACAATGTCAAAGAATAACCCTCCAGAGACGTCTCTTTCTTCCCCTTGACCACTGAAGCAGCCAAAGGTGGTGAACACCTCGATTTTGCCATCGCTGAAAGATGCCCGGAGTGCCCCAGGGAGCTCCCAGCTATTTGCAGCCACTGCAAACTGGGGACACACCTTCGTTTTTATCCCCAATGACCCAATGGTTTCCTACTCGGCTTTCCCAACAGTCCCTGCCAGACCGGCCAGAGTTAAACCCAAGGAAACTGCAAAACATTTCCTGAAGAATTAACAAGAAAGGTAAAGCGGACGCAGATAAAACAGCCTCCGGTACAAAGCTTCAAAGGAGCACCGAGAACAACGGCTGGACTGGCGAGGAGGGGAGGATTCGGGGCCAGCTTCACTCGGACTGCGTGTCCTACCCCTTCCTCACATCAAAGGATGTTTCTCCCCCATGCGGTGCGTAGCCCCCAGTAAAAATGGCAACAGGGGGTAGGTAGGAGGCGGGCTGGAGACAGAAACTGCCCACGGTACGTTCGAAAGAGATCTGACAGACCGGGAAGACGTTATTCAAGGGAAAAGAAGCAAATGTTGCATGAAACACAAGCTGTTCCTCGGGGCTCAGGGAGGTGGAACAAACTGGACCCATGTGAGCTCGGGATGGAGGGGTTAAACTTGGCCGAGGGAAAGCACGTGTGGGGTCTCTCTGCTTCCTCTGCACCTTGCAGGGGTGAGTAAGTCCTTCTTTGTTTTAAAGTCATTGTTTTGCAGGTTTTGCTGGGCACAAGCTGCGGCACGCTCGGCCGTGGGCTGTAAGCAGGGAGGTGGCGGCGAGCGCAGGGGTACGCACACGGGTGTCCCCAGGAGCAGAAAGAGATCCAGCACTGCCAGGAGGAGCAGTGGGGAAAGCCAGCCTGGAGCCCTGCCAGGGCAACGTAACCCAATCCCGGGTGCGTTATTACACAAAAAGTGGAAGAGACAGTCCTTGCTCACTCCAGTGAGGACCTGGGCTGGAGCCAGTATGTCTCGTCAGTCCCAGTGCAGAGCAACAATTGCCCGCAGGCCGGGCAAGGGAAGGTTTTCTGGGCTACATGAAGGTCTCTCAAGGGACTTGCTTCCTTCTAGAAGTACGATCAGTCTCTTAGTGTGAGGGGAGACCCCCAAACACGCACCCCAAGAAGCGTGGGAAGGCAGAGGATGGAGGGAGACGGGAAGAAGAGAGCAGGAGTTGGTGATGGAGCGTGTGTTGGGGCCGATGTTCCTGTTTAGGGCTGAAGGTGGGAGGGAACGGGCTGCCGAAAGAGCGGGGGAGACTGCAGTAACACTGCGAGGGCACAACTGAGGCCACACCGCTCTGCCCACTCTCCGGGGGCTACTGCCCAAGTGGCCACCAGACCCCCCAGCTGGGCACCAGCTCCTCGGCACGTTTCTGTGGAAACCAGCCAGTGGCTTTTTTTTGTTTCCTCCTCCTCTCAGGCTGGTCCTGTCCCAGGGGACACTGCAGCTGCAGAAGCTGTCGTCTCCTGGGCCCTGCGTTGCCCTGCCAGCTACGGCAAGACATGGAGAAGACACAGGAGACGATGTGGGAGGAACGGCTTCACTCCCCGCTCCTTCCCTTCGCAAAGCTCTGTCAAGGATAACAACCTCGTATTTAGTGTAATTTACAGTAACTCCGCTTTAATAGATGTTGTGGGATCCTTAGCCTTATTATGAAAATCCTCTTATGAGCGGCAGCTCCTTTAATAACCTGGGCTGCAGAAAGTCTCTGTCTATTTACATCTATTTGCATGTATTTGCATACAAGTTGCTAATATAAAAATCTGAAAAGCTCCGACGACTTCACATTTTTAAGTCTGCCCATAATCTTGAAGGACTAGGAACCGGGTAGCGTGATTTTGGTTCCCTGCGCAAGCATCGCCCCAGCGCTAAGGGGGAGGCAGTGTCCAGTCCACGAGAGAGCAGAGCTCCTCGTCCGCGCTGGCCACTGCCCGGAGGGTCTGATTTTGGAAGGATCCGTAAGTGGATCCTTTGAAACCCCAGCCTTGTGATCAACAGTCCCCCCGAGCTCTCTGCCTGCCTAAGGACGGTTTACCTCATTTTTTTAGTGCCAGATGGTAAAATGATGGAAAATGAAGTTGCTACAGCAAAAAGAAAAATCAAAAGAGCGCTGTCAAAACCTGCGAAGTGCTTCACCTTGGAGGTGGCATGATCATACACCCACGTGTGACTAGGTCGGTATCTGGGGAAAGGGGAATATGTTGTGAGATCCCAAGGATTCATTCACAAGCCTTACCGATACCAAAAGGGAAATTCTTCCCTTCCAGATCCCAGGGATGCTGTGAGACAAACTGCGGGATAATATTGCAACTTTTTTGAAAAGGGGATTTCCATTGTTTGGGAAGCGTTGCCACTTCCCATGGAACTTCATTCCAGTTCAGGAAAAAAAAAATCTGAATAATAATAAAGAAAATAAAAAAAATATACAACAGCGAAATGGGAATTCTGAACATTTTCCTATACTGAATGTCACCAGTGACTTGTTTCAACACAGCTGCATCATCCAAGTTCAATAATTTCAAAACTTATCACTCTAATAAGGTAAAAATGTTGTTTAGCTGAACCTAAACATTGCGATATGGAATCTAAAGTATGAGACAATGTGAATTATGATATAATAAAATTGATCAAAAGAAATGAAGCATAACAATAACATAGGGGAAAAAAGGCAGATTTACTGTCTTGAAACAACAGATTTAGGACACCACTGAAATGAAACGAGATCAGTGAAATGAAACAACTCAACTTCCCATAGAAAATGATGTGTAAATTGGTGTATTTGCACAATGCTTCAATTCCACATCAGAAAACTCCAAATTTTAAGCATGACATAAATAATCAGGGACAAAAGCACATGCCCAGAACCTCCTGCAAACCCACACCTTTCCATCTGGAATGAATTTGCCTGCATACAGCAACGCACCGCAGGTCTGGGCACATCTCATCTGCTGCTCCGAGATGAAAAACCCTTTCCCACAACCACACCAGCACAAAGCACGTACCTGAAATCCACTGGGGGAAAAAAAAAAACAAACCAAACTCCCATTAATTACTGGACATTGCTGTGACTTCTCTGAAGTCTAATGGAGAATACCGTACAGAATAAAGCACAAATAGCCCCATCGACCTTAGCAGCCCCATCGACCTTAGCAGCCCCATCCCCATACTGCCCCTTCCATCTAAACCACTGCTAATTTAGCCCTGACCTTGTCAGCAGCTGAATTCAATCTGAGAGTGCCTCAGATCAATCCCCGCTGACGAGCTGGTGGCCCCGGCTCGTTACACTGCCTTTCACCTCGTGGGTTCGATCACGAGCAGCACACAAAGCGCGGAGGTTCTCGGGAGAAAGGCTCTTTCCTTTGAGATTTCCAGTCCTGTTATGGAGTCAGGGAGCCTGGGCAGTGCAAAGAATCATCCAGATTTATGGATGTTTGTATGAATTAAGTACAGTTTTAGAAACTTGGGGCGGGGGTTCAATGACCTTCACCTGGATCTCAGAAAGATCCCCAGTAGAGTCCCCCCCGGCACCCAGCTCCCGCTGTGTTTCTCCTGCAGGTGGACACTTTGCTCACAAAGCTCAGCCCCAGGGAAATAAAGCAAATGAAATAAAGGCGGTGATGTAAGATGCAATAACCACAAACCCAGCAAATTTAAAAATTAAATGTAAAAGGATAGCTCTCATAGAGCCGATATCTCACGGGCAGCATCACTAATCCCGCACATTCCAAAAGTTTGCGTCTACCGTTCAACTTGTCAGAGCTGCTGAAATACCAGGAGAGTTGCAGCGATAATAAACAGAGGAGACTCTTTATCTGCTCTCTCAGACGCTCAGCCCACTGTATCGCTGCTCATGTTTTCGGGCTTTTCTTTACAAAGGCTGGAAAGGTCCCGTTTCTTTTTAAATAAAGGCTCAGACTGGCTGCGTTGCAAGCGCTGGCGGTGCTTCACCCAGGTTTTGTGGCTGGACAGCCTCGTGCGCTAGTAGGTGAGCACAGCAGCCAAGAAACTTCTAGGCAATATAGTTTTCCATCAATTGGTGATGACAGGAATTGCCCAGAAGGACAACTGCGGAGTTAAAAAAAAAAAATAAAAACCCCGTGGCACCAGATTCAGACAAGCTGTGACAGCGCAGAACTTGGGCGCTGGTCCTGCTACCGCCTCCCGCACACGCAACGGTGAGGGTGTGCGGCTCACACGGGGAGCTGGCCTGGGGGCTCGCATGCCTCTTCTGCCTGCGATATCCCGCCCGCAGCCTCACGGCCATGCCGTGCCTGCGGAGCCGGCGGTGGGCACCAGCCCATCCTCCCCACGTCCCTCCCCACCAGCCCCGCACCAGCCGTCAACCCGGCACCGTCGCGGGGGGATCTGGTAAAAGCTGCCGTCACTTTCCTCCCCAACCGGAGCTCCCGAGCCAGCCCATCCCAGTTTTGTTTTCGAGCGTCTCACGGAAACAATATTACGTCCCCATCAATTACCACTCTCCGGTTAGTGCCAGCGATCCCGTCCTCGGGGCGGCATCTTTAGTGCTATTAAGAATAAGCAGCAGCATCAGGGTCCCCGCTCAGCCTCCCCCGTGCCAGTGAAAGCACTTATTGGAGACTTCTTTCAATATTTCACTAATTCTCAGACATATGCTCTGGGAATGTCAAAATGTTAGGATCTTCTGGAATGAAGCGATAAACAGAACTGACATGGAATTAAACACTGAATTACCTAGAGAGCCAATATGGTTTATTTGGGTGTACGTTACTATAGCTACAGCCCTCGCAGATGCACCTCCACCCTCTACCTTTACCCAAAGCAAAAAAAACCCACCCAAAACCAAGAAAAAAAAACCAACAACAAACCAAATGGAAATAAAAATAAAATGTAATAATCTCAGGAAATTTGCGTGTCCTCTCTGTTATTGAATGGATGTGCTCGGTGTGTACTGCTAGCTGATTTAAGCTAATTATTTTTTTGTGTTTATATTTATTGGCTGTGATTAGTTATGCAACAAAGACTATGGGAGAACAAATCATGTCAGTGCAGCTAATTGGAGATAACGCAAGCGGTAGTGAAAGCAGTAATTTTTGTATTTTACGCATGAAAAGGAGACCTGATCCTGCTGGTTGTAAATCAATGAAGTGCTGTTGAGGTCTCCATCTGAGGATACGAACCAAAGGCTGAAAAACAGCACACAGTATGAGTTACTCCTGAGTTTTTGGGGCTCTGTCGATAAAGCTACTGAAAGCCACAAATTTTAGAAGAGTGAAGTTGGGGCTGAGGTCAGAGCTGTGCTGGGATAAGATCATAGAATCACAGAACTGCTGAGGATGGAAGGGATCTTTAAGATCATCAAGTCCAACCATCAACCCAGAACTGCCACCCCCACCACTAACCCACGTCCCAAGTACCACGTCTGCCCTTTTTTTAAACACCTCCAGGGATGGCGAACCCACCACCTCCCTGGGCAGCCGGTTCCAATGTTTAATAACCCTTTCAGTGAAATTTTTTTTCCTAGTATCCAATCTAAACCTCGGCTGACATAACTTGAACCCATTTCCTGTTGTCCTCTCACTTGTCATGGTACCTTCATCTCTAAAAGCATCCTAGAGGTGGAGCTGGGGGTTCAGGCAGCTGAGGGCAGTGGTGGGTGTAAGAGAGGGCTCTCATCCATGAGGCTTCAGGAAAATCGGAGATGTTGTGTTAAAACCCCTTGGGCAGGGAGGGACCTGAACCTGTCCCACACTTTCTTGCGGCTCACTACACCATTCCTGATAGAGACCAGGATGCTGTTGGCCTTCTTGGCCACCCAGGCACACTGCTGGCTCATATCCAGCCGACACAATATCTACAATATCTACAACATATTGTAGAAAACACGATCTATGGGATTTTTGTTCCTTTGGAGTGAAGGTTGGTGTGAGGCCATCTGAGCACAAATTTTAGGAGTTTTTAGGAACTGAATATGAACCTTTTCTGCCCATCTTTCAACCAGCAGACTAGAAATGTATATTCTCACAATGAGGCCATCTGAGCACAAATTTTAGGACTTTTTAGGAACTGAATATGAACCTCTTCTGCCCATCTTTCAACCGGCAGACTAGAAATGTCTATTTTCACAAACTCTCCACAGCTCTGCTGCTGAGACCCCAACAGGAGCCCCAGCTCTGGGCAAGATGAGCCCCTCTGGGAAGCCCCCTCCTGCCACAGCTCCTGCCTTGCTGCCCTTCCTGTTCAAAAACTGGGGCAGCCATTGGCGTCTGCCCGTCACAACCCCGGCATCGCTTCCCACGCAGACTCCTCCGCTGTGCCGGCACGGAGCGGCAGTCCAACCCCATCTCTCCGGCCCCGGGAACGCGCTCGCTACCTGTGGTGCGTTTATGTGCCTCGTTCTCTGGAGAAGGGCAGTGCTACCATCTCCACTTTCCAGCGAGGAATCAGCCTCTCGGAGCACCTAATGACAAGGTTTGTCGAGGTGCTGAGACACCCACGGACGCAGACAGATGCCTGGTGTTATATGCAGGATGTCCAATATTGCTGGGTAATCCTCCTGCCTACAGCTGGAGCTACAGGTGCTCCACCAGCACTCTCGAAATCAGAGCCGAAGGCTGAGATTCATTTGGCATCTCGCAGTGGGCTGGTGAGATGTCACCTCCCAGAGGCACCGGGCTCTTTGCCGTGAACAGTGAAGAAGCTGAGAGCGCCCAGTTCCGATTTCCAGGTCTGTTTTCGGAGAGGTGGATCCAGGTGTGATGAATCCAACCTCTGCTGAGTCTCTTCATGCTCTGGGGCTGACCCAGGGAGCTCAAATGTGCCACCCAACACCTCCTCCCCTTAATGCCCTACAAACTACTGAACCTTTGAAGAGGTTTGGAGGCATTTCTCTGGCTGGATTCAGTCTCCCATCTCCTCCCTGCCGACACCACCGGCATTCGCACCCTCCCGGTCTCAACGGCGAAGAAGAAGCAATCTGGCCCTGCTCTGCCCTTTGTTCCCACCAACGCTGTGTTTGTTTGTTTACTTCTGTAGCACAGACCCTGCTAATTTATGTTAATTGGAATTGCACAGGTAGGTTTTTTCCCCTTCCATGTCCCCCCGCCTCCTGCTGTGAAATCAAGCTGGCTTTATCATCTCCGAGAGCCGCCTGCAGCCCGCTGGAACAACAGGAGCCTCAGCATGCAAAGCATGTTGACGAGTTGCCTTTTTTTTTTATTTATTTTTTTCGTTCCTTTTTTGTCTCCTTCCTCATGAGGAAGTTTGCATATTTGGACAGTTTTGAAGGCTCGCTGAGCCACAATTACAATCCCCTTTTATTTATTTATTTAGCAAGAAACCGCCATTTCCCAGGCTGGCTGCCCTGCGGCGCCACGACGGGATGGTTTTCCCACCCCTTTTGCTGGCTCCCGTACACTGTTTTGGGGAGGCGGGGGAAAAAAAAAAAAAAAAGGAAGAGAAGGCATTTGTGCTTCTTGTGCCTCTGTGGCGGGTGACATTTGTCGTTTGGTCTGCGGTGCGGGTTTGAGCCGCAAGCCCCAGGCGTGGGAGTTGCGGAACGCTCCTTCCCCTCCCGGGGGAGCAGGGGCCAGCTGTCTTCTTCTACAAAGTGAAAAAGCTCTGCTTGCCTTGCTGTGGGGTTTTTTTTTTCCCCCCTTAGAGCAGATTTGAAGGGGGAACCCTCTTCCCCGCAGGGACGGCTGTGGGTGTGCAGGCTGTGAGCTGGGACCCACTGACTCCTCTCCCAAGATGTCCCATGGAAGGTGAGAGCGTCTGGGGAGGGGGGACCTCCCAGCTCCGGGGACACACCACCACACTGCTATTTCAAGAAGCAAATCCCAAAGAGGTTTGGGGGCTTTGATTACTCAGGGAGTTTTTTAAAACTGGCTTATATCATGAGAGAATTTGTTTTACCCGCCAGATAGAGCAGGGGCTTTTATCTTCTGTAGGGAATTAGCCCAGATGCATATCACGGTAATGGAGATCAGAACTTGACCACAAATATCTCATTAGCTTGGAAAGTTACCTGTTTCATTTCTGTCCAAAGGAGATTTTCCTTGGGTGCTTTCATCTTAAAAACACTAACTTCTAGAAAACCAAGCTTTAATGTCATGTATGATTTTGCTTTCTTTGAGGAGTGGAAAATGCCACACACTGTGGCATATGCACAGGATTGAGTCACAGGGGAAAAAAATAAACAGTCGTCTGTCTTGGTTTGATCTATGTACATCTGTTTCCTGGGAGAGAGGTGAAATGGGATATTTACTTGGGTAAGTATTGTAAGCCAGATGCACTCCACTGTGAAATAAATAAAAAATGATATTAAAATTAACTATGTAAAAGGGATCTGGAGTTGGGCTTCTCACCAGAAACTGGAGGTTTTGTGTATAGTGTGCATAACAAGACTGAATATTCTCATCTCTAAAGTTTCCACGTGAAATGTCAGTCCCATCAGAGATAAAAACAAACCTCCTTTCCCTTAGTGAGGCTGGGATTCCCCTCCGTGCCCCACGGGGGCTGCTCTACCAACCTTGCTGGTGGCTGTGGTTTGGCGGGGGGGGGGAAACCAGCCCGGGCGGGTAAGCTTGCAGCCTGGGCTGGCTCACGAAAACCACAGCACATCTCCCCCCTTCCGCGCTGCCTGGACAGACGGACACTCGCTGCCCGACCACAGACTTCAGACGCTGCCCCAGCACCTCTGTCGCGCGTCAACAGGCGCCCGCTCTGTGTGACATGTGGTCCCCAGCGACGCCAGGGCTTGGCAAGGGACTCGTGTGTTGCTCCTAAGAGTAAACCGCGATTTGATCACCGTCCGAAATCAGCTGTAGGAGAAGAAGGGCCTCTATCAGACACATATCTGATGCCAGGAGCTCACTAACCCAGCAGACGGCTTTCAGGAGCTCCAAGATGAATATTAGAAGAATTAAAAGAGGAAATAAATAGCTGTGTTTACCAAGGTGGGTAATTTATCATTACAGGGCTTACTGAGGGACGATGCTCGTTCTCTGTCAGCTGGTGTCAAGATGGGATGTTTCGCTGAAAGATACATTCTGGCTTAAGCCCGCGTTGTTGGGCTCAGAAAAGGAATCGCTCTGCGACATTGTACAGCAGGAAATCAGACTTGATGGTTGCGATTGTGTTCCTATCTGGCCTTAAAATCTATCGATCTGGGAAAATAATTGCCACAGTTTACTGATTTTCCTGAATGTTTGATGGTAGGTAAGAAATACTCTGTCTCCTGTGGCTTGAGCTGCCCTGAAAGAATTTCCTCTTTGCATTGAGCAGGAATTAGAAAAAAACCTGTATTGATTCAGCATAACCAAAGAAAAATTTTAAATGGGTATTTGCTTAGCTGTTTGTTATATCTGTTTCTGTACTTGCTCAATGGAATCTGGCTGTCAGGACTGCTCAGCATCATCCCGTGGGTGGGCCTGGGAATGTTGGGATGCAGAGACACACGGGCACCTTCCGACTTATTCGACTTAATTGCAAACCATCACATCGCTCTCGCTCAACTGACATGACTAAAATTGCGGCCATATACCAAGCTTTGTCCTAATCAATGTTGAAGAGTAAAACCAGAAACTTGTTTCCACTTCACATGCAAAGACAGGCTCGAGCACGTAGAACAGAAGAGGAGAATTTTTTAATTTTTCCAGGAAAGAGTCCTGCTCCCGCGAGGCACTCGGCTCCGCGAGGCGCTGCGATGGGAGCGGAGCGTGCCCACACCGCGCGGGACGTTCTCATGGCCTGGCACAATGCCCTCGGAACATTTCTGAGTGTAAACGCTCCATAAACGGTGCAGAGCCCTCGCACGGCTCTGTAAGTACCCGGTAAGTGTTTGTCTCTCTCAAACACACAAACTCTCCTAAAACTCTGAAATATGCCCACGTGCGTTTGGTGTTTTAAAAGGAGAGCTGCTCGGCTCCCGCACACGGAGCCCGCTCCGTCCTCCTGCCGAGACCCACATGTTTTGTCTTCCCGGTTATCACTGCGGAAACTCAAACATGATATCAGTTTAGACTGAACATTAGGAAAGAATTTTTCACAGAAAGAGTGGTCGGGCACTGGGATAGGCTGCCCAGGGAGGGGGTTGAGTCACCATCCCTGGATGTGTTTAAGAGCCGTTTAGATGTGGTGTTGGGGGATATGGTGTAGGGGAGAACTTTGTAGAGTAGGGTAGGTGGTTGGACTCGATGATCCCAAGGGTCTCTTCCAACATAGACAATTCTATGATTCTATATTAGTTTACAGATCAACTCCTTTTATGGAATGCAGATGCCCCTATCCGACTAAATCCCCCTTCTGAAGTTGGCAGATGCAAATTAAATCCTGTGCACTGAAGTGTAATTTGGCTTTGAACGCTCTTAAAGGCCCTCAGTGACTCAGTGGGAGGAGGGGAATTAGTCTTAAGCTGCATTTGTTGCTTTCTCCTCCCTTAATTTGTTTATATGAACGCTACTGAAGCAATATCGAATGTAGACAAATTGCCAAGTGACACACATGAGTGAGAGCCAAGGTTTTACTGGTCGGGTTTGGAGCTCTAAGTAACATAGGACCAGTCTACCTGAAATAATGGTAAATAATGGGCCATCTGCCACTTCACGTCCCATCGGGTTCTCAGGGACCAGCAGGCTTGGAACAGCCAAGCGGTCCCTCCTGCAGTCGCGCAAGGGCAGCAGCGCCGGCCCAGGGCGTTTCTGAGGGCTCCAAGAGCCCCATTTCTCAGCGAAACGCTTTTCTTTAGCTGTTACATCCTCAGCCTGACTTCGGAATCCCAATCCCACTTGGAGAACCCTTGAAACCCTTGGAGAACCCTTGAAACTCTCCCTACTGATGCACTACGCTGGTTCCTCCAGACACCATCCTTCTCTGGTGGGACTCAATGAAAACTGCAATACATTTGTCTAGGAGTATAAAAAGAAGTATCACACCGAGGATCTGCAGGAGACTCTTTGGAGTTCAAATAGCACATCGTTTCTCAGCTTCTTCAAATTAACAGGCCACATAGCCATTTTGCAAAAAACAATCTACAATAATCTTCTAGTATTGCCACAAATTCTAGTACTGCACAACTCCAGGCTGGGGGAATGGCTGGAGAGCAGTCCTGAGGAGAAGGCGCTGGGGGTGCTGAGTGACGAGAGGCTCAACGTGAGCCGGCAGTGTGCGATGGCAGCCCAGAAGGACAACCCCATCCTGGGCTGCATCAGGAGTGGGGCCAGCAGGGCGAGGGGGGATTGTGCCCCTCTGCTGCGCTCGGGGGAGACCCCCCTGCAGTGCTGCCTCCAGCTCGGGGGGTCCCAACAGCAGAAGGAGACGGACCTGTTGGAGCGGGGCCAGAGGAGGCCCCGGAGCTGCTGGGAGGGCTGGAGCCCCTCTGCTGGGAGGACAGGCTGGGAGAGTTGGGGGGGTTCAGCCTGGGGAAGAGAAGGCCAAAAAGGGGAGACCTCAGAGCCCCTTCCAGTGCCGAAAGGGGCTCCAGGAGAGCTGGGGAGGGACTCTGCATCAGGGAGGGGAGCCGTGGGATGAGGGGGAATGGTTTGACACTGAAAGAGGGGAGATTGAGGTGAGATGTGAGGAAGAAATTGTTGACTGTGAAGGTGGTGATCCCCTGGCGCAGGTTGCCCCAAGAAGCTGTGGCTGCCCCATCCCTGGAGGTGTTCAAGGCCAGGTTGGACGGGGCTTGGAGCAACCTGGGCTGGGGGGAGGTGGCACTGCCCAGGGCAGGGGGTGGGACTAGATGGTCTTTCAGGTCCCTTCCAACCCAAACCATTCTGTGATTCTATGAATGGTTTGCACACACAGCCAGCTAACAGCTACCACTTTGAATGTCCCCTTTTCTTTTCCTTCACTGCATTTACTTGGAAGTAGATGTCTATGATTTTGTGGGCCAAATACCATAATGTGAGTCTGATCACATTATATCGGTCTGATCGATCCTTTTAAAACACACATTGCAATTTCAGCAAGAGGTGTTTGACTCCAGCCCCAACAGATTAATTACAGACCATAGTCAGCATTTTTCTTCATCGCTCTTAGATCAGACAGTGCTGCAGCCCAAGTACTTTTGCTTCACTGTAATGTTTCTACAGCTTTTATTTTAGAGTCTCCGTTTCCTCCCATGTTCTTCCCATCTCTGATGATTTATTCTTGGGTCTGAATTCAAAGTCTATGTTCATCTCACCAGCAGGCGTATTATCACACCGCACAAATTGCTTGTGTCCCACACTCACCAAATGGCTTTCATCCCGTACGTTCAGGTTTTGTTTTTTTACAAGGAGTGATTTTAAAGCCTCCCATGTGCTATTTTGTAGAAATGAATCAAACAGGAGAATCTGCAGGTAAAAGGCACTTCAATTCCTGTTCCTGGTTTTCTGCTGAACATTTTAACAACTGAGCAAATAAGTGCCTTTCAATTACATGCCTGTTGCAGACACTCCCTGCTTATGTTTTATAACAATGATTTTGGATCAAGAGGTTTGCAGCTAAAGGGATAAACATTTAGCCCAGATAAGCAGATTTGTAGAAATTATTGTTATCCAGAGCTGCTTTGATTCATTAGGAACCAGCAGTGGACAGCTCTTGAAATCCGACGGGGATAAATTTATCTCTCCGAAGTGAAATCTGCTAAGGGATGAGTCTGAATTATGTTATATTCATAATAGCGTTTCCTTCTGTTCTTTAATATGTCAAAAATAAGCACATGAGAGAAATTATTTTCTCCACCAGTCTCCCTGACCTCAACAAAGACCTGAAACACACTTGCAGGGAGATTTTGGGGTCCTCCCAGCAGCAGCAATGGGGTAGTGAGGATTCAGACCCAAAGCGCAATGAGACGCTGGACGTTCACTCGTGTGGGCTGCAGGGATGGGCAACGGAAAAAGGGCTGTACAAATTTGGCGGTGATACTGATCCCAAACCACAGATATTATCAGTGCATTCTGGTAACAGAGGCAACATTTCGCTGCAATCCACATTAGCAGAGAGTGCTTTGACCCTAGAGATGGACTCACCATACCTTGTTTGAAGACTACCACCTATTCTGACCTTGCAGCTTTCCTTGTTTATATTGATTTCTCTATCTTTCTCTCAGTATTGCTTCCTTTCCCTCCTTCTGTTTTCACAAGCAATTTTTTTTGCCTGGAGGAACATTATTTTGGGAGAGGAGTGAGTATTTGCCCGTCCTGTGCAGTAGGGCACCCAGCGCCCCGGGCAGAAGGTCACCTAGAAAGACCTCATACATCACGCCGTTCCCATCTTCTAATCTATGAATCGGCCAAGGGAGAAGGCCACTGACATAAAGCACAGAAAAGGGTGGGCAGCAAAGCATGCACTTGTCACAGAATTAGTGCCAGCAATATACGGGCCATCAATCAAGCTTATGGCATGCTCTCCTTGTGGTTAGTTGATATATAATACCCCCAATCAATAACTAAAAAGGGGGAGAGAAGAAAGGGATTTGATTTAATATTTGCCTAAGCTTTGTAGAAAAGTAAGATTTATTGCAACATAAAAAAACCAAATTTAGCCTCTAGCTTAATAGCCAATTGGTCCCTGTGATATTGCTGGAATCATATTTACTGTGCATCCTAATACAAAGACATTAATATCCGTATACCTGCTCAGCCATGTCATGCTGGATATTAGCCAGTGTGAAGCATACATCTGGTGTTGACTTGTGAATAGCTTGCTTAAGGAAATATTTTCTTTATTGCATTTAACATTTGGAATCCGTAAGAAGTTCGCAAACTTCCGTCGATATTAGCCAAGAGGTCTCAGGACCTGATTTGGCGTGGCTCCCTATTTCTGGATCTGTACGTGTCAGACTGAATTAAAGGCCGGGCTGCAACACGCACCTGAGTCCAGAACTGGTGATAACCATTGGACGTTTCTGCTTGTTCTTTGGGACATTAAATTATGAAATCACACAAGATGTCTTTTCTTCTTGCCTGCCTGGATCCCTTCGAGCCCTTAGATCCGGGCCCTTCCTGTTTTGGAGGGCTTCTGGTCTGTGTGATGTGGCTCATGGGGATCTCCACGAGCTTCACACCATGGCGCATATCTTGCCACAACTCCTCTCCAGATGCTATATCCTGACCATTCTGTGATTCTGTATGGAATGACGCTACAGTAAGAGAAGGCAAATGACACAGTTCAAAATATAACTGTCTTCCAGAGTTTGGGCAGAGCCTTGCAGAAGTTTTACTCATTATGTCTTTTTATGCGTGATCAACCAAGGCCGGGAAAAAACAAGCATAGCCTTTAGCTTCAGCTACTAATCCCCGTTCTTGGCCAAACAAACCATGAAAGACTGTAAATGTTAGTGAATTCAGACCTTAGTTACGGCAAATCCTGACACAGAACACAGTACCAGGTGGTTTGATGCTGATTTCAGCAATTAGAGTATTTAGCCAGAAGCATAACTGCCCTCATAGTCACGTTTGCTTTCAGATCAGCACAAGACTCCAACCATTATCCAAATTCTCAATAGATTAGCTGAATCTGCAGAATTTGGCCAGAAAGCACAGGTCTGAGCTTTTCGGTACTTTTAAGTTCTAGTCAGGTCAAAGAAAAGAAAAAGGTAACATCCCTGAGGGTATCGCAACACTCGTATTCACAATATCCATCACAATTCCAACAAGAATGCGTGCAGTATGCACGCCCGTTTTGCAAGACAACCGACAACCACCATCCCCTCAGCCCTCTACAGACACGGACATTTCAGGTTCTCCTAAATACCCTGCAAGTCTGGCGCAGAGACAGGAATAGGCTCAACTATGGAGGAAAATTCCCAGATTTATGACACACGCACTCGGTCCACAGAAGTATTCTTGCAAGATCCAAATATATCCTCCCTCCTCGCACAAGACACAAGAGTGACACATGAATTTTGCCAAAGAGTTGACCTTTTGAACCAGTACGCCTTGCATAATGGGAAGACTAATGTCCTCCAGCTTAGGAATTACTCCATGTGTGACCTGAGCTATGGAGGGAATCATCTAAATAATTCCTGTGATATCTTCAGGTCTTCAACTCCATTGCCCACATTATTCTTTGGCCTGAAATTTATGTCATCAATTTGCGGCAAAGTGCAAGGTGAGAGCAGACCATCAGGGCTCTCATTTAACAGCTTTTTATACCAAATCTGTAGAAGTACAGGTAAAAATGCACCCGGCAGACCAACAGCATCTCAGACAAAATCCGTGACTTGGCTGGAATTTCACAGACTATTTACTCTTAGTTCACGGGCAAGAAACAAATATAGCCACAACAGGGAAGTTACTGAAGATCGTTCAAAAATAAATGTGACGTGTGTCACCATGGGCCACTGATAGATCCTTCACGACAACAAAAATTGGCTCATTTTTCCTCCCAACAAATGTCAGATGTTTTAGGAATGGTTTGTTCTGTTGATTATTTCCGTTAAATGAGTCCTATTATAATTATGAAGCCTCTGATCTAGAGTTAATCCCTGGCTCCAATCTCCCCAGCCTTTGAAAAAATTTGATCTCAATCTTGGCATGAACCATTGTGTTCAGTCTCCTAAAAATTCAACTCAGGGTAGACAAAGCTCCATAAATGTTCCTGAGGTCGGAAATGAATGCATATTTATTGCAACAATAGCTGTATTACCAGCCATTCACAGCTCCAAGAGCAAAACACAGGAGTTTCTTCCGAAATAAAACCAAACAGATGTCTCCAATGAACACAGTTATCGTATCGGCAGAATATTTCTTTCAGTAATCTCCCTAGTAATTAATTTTTCTGTTATCACGAAAGCCATTTCAGAGACTGGGAAGAAAAAAACCCCGCTTTTCTCACCGGCCTCCACGCCGATCCCAGGATCGCAGCCCGTCTCATCCAAAGGCAGCTTCCGAATAGAGAAGTCACTTGAGACACCGCTCCTCTGCCGTTCCCCGGCAGAGGCCGTCAGCCCCCATTGTCTTCCTGCAGAGAGAGAGATAACAATGCGGTTTTTCCCCCATAAAAGCGAGTTCAAAAAAGCATTTACCTGTAACAACAAAAGCAAGCGGATAAATAAGAAGAAAGCACACGTGGTGTTTAGGATAACATGCCATTAAAGGATTAAAAATTCATACATTTCGATGGGAAATGGCATTGAAATTGCTGAGCCGTTAATGACTTTGAATGAAAGGGGGACTTATCTCTTCACTCAACCGGAGTGTTCAGAACCAAGATAGACCTTTTATCATTTTTAATTGTTCCATTCAAGGCACGCTGGCGATGTGTGCCTGCCAGGGAAGATTTTGTTATGCCAATGACTAAAAAAAACTTTTCTAACCCTGCTGCTGTTGTGTTGGGTGGCGGAGCTGCCTGGGGAGGATGAGGTGTGGGGAGGAAGACCATGGATGGGCGTCAGCTTTTCGAGCTTTTTGCCCCATTGCTGTCTTTCTTCAAGAGCTGGATGGAGGTGTGTGAGCACAGTCCACAGCGCAGTCTCATGTAGACAGAGTCTGATTTGGAGATGTTTAGTCCTAACAGGATGGTACCAATCCTCTGGTGTCCTAAGCTCACTTGGCTGAGCCCTTCAGAGGCTCCAGAGGGTCCAGAGAAGGGCAACAAAGCTGGTGAAGGGTCTTGAGAATAAGTCTTATGAGGAGCGGCTGAGGGACTTGGGGTTGTTTAGCCTGAAGAAAGGGAGGGTGAGGGGGGACCTTCTCGCTCTCTACAATTGCCTGAAAGGAGGGGGTAGAGAGGTGGGTGTTGGTCTATTCTCACAAGTTACAACCGATACGACAAGAGGTTGGGCCAGGGCAGGTTTAGGTTAGACATCAGGAAAAACTTCTACGCTGAAAGGGTTATCAAAGACTGGCACAGGCTGCCCAGGGAAGTGGCTGCATCGCCATCCTTGGGTGTATTTAAAAGCCGTCTAGATATGGTGCTCAGGGACATGGCTTAGAAGTGGGCCTTGTAGAGTTAGATAACGGTTGGACTTGATGATCTTAAGGGTCTTCTCCAGCCATAACGATTCTATGATTCTATGATTCAGTTGCCAAAGGGCTTTTATTAGGAGAAAATCACCCTTTTCAACAGATCCAGCACTAAACCTAAACCCTTTCTGGTCCTCACAGAAAGGCTTGAATAAGATTTACGAGAGGCAAGGCCTCCTGCTGGATGACTGCCACCCTTTCTACGTTACTTTCTAAGCACATCTGTTATTTTCAGAAAGACAGATAGATAATCAGCTAGCTGGGTGGATAGGCACAAATAGATATACTGGAGAAAGAGAAATTCCTACCAGCATCTTGCTGTCTCTCTCTCTCTTTAAGGAGCAGTGTTTTAAACATTACTCTTTTCACAGCCATAAAGACAAGACGACTGATCGGTTTTTTAAAGTGAGCCGAGAGTCCCGTCTGATCACACAAACGGCCGGAGTAGAGCTCGAAGAAAAACCTCAGCTATTGAGAGAATTGCAACAGAACTGTAATTGGACGATAGCCAGTTCACAATGACAGATAAGGCCGGGGGCTGATGGATGCGGCACAAGCCATGGGCAATGGAGAGCTCTATTTTCATCATGTTAGAAAAGTAGCCTGATTTTTCTCATTTCTGGAAGACGATGGGCACCCTTGATTTGTAATTTCACCATTCAGATTGTAGTACTTGATGATTCTTTCATTTGTAATTGAGACCAAAAATGGCAAAAAAGGATTTTGCTTACAGAATTCAAAGACACAACACAAACAGAAAAGCAAGGAATCGACTAATGAAAGGGATCAACCAATAATAATTATAGTCTGAAAAAAAGAAAACTTTGGGAATCCATGGAGGTGTGAAAGGAGGAAATTGGAAAGAGTTTTCTGAGCTTAGCATCTGGTCAGATATACACTTTCTCATAAGCAACAGATAAATTTGTCTCAGGGGATGAGAATTCTCCACCGATGGTGTTTGCTGTGGATTCCCTCAGTGCCCAACGTGTAACATGCAGAGAGCGATTCCTACAGCTACACAGTACTGCTGTATTTTTGTCCTATTTATAGGGGTTTAAGTGTGATTTTAGTGGGGTTTTCTCCCTTTATTTTAATCTTGTGCTGTTGTTATGGATGACTGAGTTCCAGAACTCTGTAAATCTGTGTAAATAAGCGTGGTCTTACCGAACAGAAAAGTCATACTAGCTTTTCCCAGCAATAGACCTTTCTCTCCAGCTCAGCACTGTGAAGGGCACAACTGAGACCTGGCAGCTCTGACCTGTGCTCCCACCAGAAGTGTTCACAAGCTCATGATTTATTAAGCTTATCCCACAGAAATACTGAAAATTTAGGGATGCGCTTAAAATTGAGAGTGCCATTTTGAAAAGGGGCCATCATGGTTGTAACTTCTGTGACTGCTGTAATAAAGACCATTTGTCTTTGCTGAATTTTAACATGCAGATGTAGCATGTCTCTGTTATTTCTCCATTTGCATTAGGAAAATACCAAGAGGTGAATTTTTTAAAATTACTTTTTTATTGGCATTTTCATTTTTTAAATATAAACATCATCTGGTTCATATTACTCAGTCAGCCAGGCAGGAAATGGTAATAAGTTTTGTTGATATTATTTTTCTCCGAGGGATTAACAAGGATAATATTTATATACGTATTAAGAGATTGGTGCATACCCTCAGGCAGCGGCAAAGAGAATAAGAAAATAGCAGCAGCATCAAAACAACTTGCAGGTGGCTGGCTGTTATTGCGTTTCAGCGGTATGGCAGGACCAAGGGCAGAGAAAGGACATCACTTTGGGTACTGCTGCTGGATTACCCGAAGCTAAATCATAGAATCACAGAGTGGTTTGGGTTGGAAGGGACCTTGAAGATCATCTAGTTCCACCCCCTGCCCTGGGCAGGGCCACCTCCCCCCAGCCCAGGTTGCTCCAAGCCCCGTCCGACCTGGCCTTGAACACCTCCAGGGATGAAGCTGCCACATCATCTCGTGCCGCTCACCAACAAGAGACAATTTTCCAAGAGAGATTCCAACAGAGTTATCTGTCTGATCAGTTATTCAGGGTTAAATCCAGCAGCTGTATTTCAGCATGGAGAATAAGGGAGAAATTGCCCTCTAAAGAAAATCCTAGATTTCTGATATCCTAATTCTCTGTTAGTCTGATCTGGTACATGTCTATGATGATGAAAATCAGTGTTGTACTGCTTGGGGATCCCAACTCCAACCACATGCCCCTGGCAGGGTATGACCCATACAGCCTGCAGCACACCCCCGCTCTACAAGGTGCAACTTTGGCACTTAACAGAACCACCAAAATTAAGAAGCAAGTGACTTCAGCTGGCCTCTGTAGCCAATAGCAAGAGATGGGTATCTTCAGACAATGTGTGACTACATGAGGACTCAAGTTGGCTTCTGTAGGGCATCCTTCTGTTTTCCTCGGCTGACAAGGGAACATTGGGTGGGATTTATCTCGCTGCAGGTTAGTGACGTGGTGTCCAAGCCTGAAATAGTTATGCAAGTCCTGTCTGCATCTCCTTTCACTACAAAGAGATCCTACACAGCACATATACTCGCAACCATTTATGATCAGGGAGAAACTTGGTCCAAGAATCGTAACCAAAGAGAGGGAATAAAGGGGATGGGGCAAGTAATGACATGAGTGGGATTATGATGTGCTGGAGCCCACAAAAGGGCAGGAGCCCATCAGGCACCAACCCTATATCACTACACAGAATCACAAAATCATATAATCATAGAATGGTTAGAGTTGGAAGGGACCTTAATGGCTATCTAATTCGACCCCCCTGCCCTGGGCAGGGCCACCTCCCCCCAGCCCAGGTTGCTCCAAGCCCCGTCCAACCTGGCCTTGAACACCTCCAGAGATGGGGCAGCCACAGCTTCTCGGGGCAACCTGCCCCAGGGGCTCACCACCCGCACAGGGAAACATTTCTTCCTAATATCGACTCTAAATCTACCCTCTTCCAGGTCAAAACCGTTACTCCTTGTTCTATCGCTACACAGAATCATAGAATCTCCTGAATCCCCATCCTACAGCCACTCTAGGGAAACATGAGAAGATAACCATAAGATGATATTCAGATTATAACCGCACAGGCTGACAGTACTTTGCTCTTTTTGCACTCCCATTTGACACCAGACCTGTAACCATTTTATCTTGCTCTGTCCTTCCATCTCCTCCACAAGCCACAGCCTCTTTAATTCACACCAGGTCTGTGTAGGATGGAGAGCAGTGAAGGGAAGAAACCTTTGTGGCATTAGAGATGGGAGGGAAAAAGGCAAGCTGTGATTGATGCCTGTAATACTGACCACACAAATCATAGACCTCAGTGAAACTCCTATAATTTAAGGCAGAAATAAGAAGTGAAACATTATGCCCATGTCAAATATGATGGCTTTTGGAATAAGACAAACACTGTGCAATCAGTTTAGACAGCAGGACACAAAAGAGAGGGCCACACACTGAGATTATAAACACTATGGACCCAAAATTGTCCATTCCCAGGTCTGGGCATTTGGCATGAAGGCACCAATCTGAAACAGACATCAGCATCTACTCCAGGAGACTCCTCGGTGAATACAGTAAAAGGCAAAGCATCTCTCTCTGATTTAATTGCTTTGAAATGTTTTCCATTCTTCCCCTACAAAGATTCTGTCTGAGCCAACCTCCTTTCAGGTCAACAGGACATAAACTTTGTGACTGACTTTAATGAGATTTTGTTCATGCTCTGAAGAGTCGAGTCTGCACTGAGTAAAGCCTGAATGCTCCTAATTCCCACTTACTCTCACTTCATCACATGTAGGTCTAACCCCCCTCTCGCCCTGTGCTGAGTGGCTCCCTGGCCAGGGAAATTTTGGATGGAAAAGGGTACAACTATTCTGGCCCCATCTGGGGATGGGACACCCACGTGCCTCCCAGGTGAGGTCCTGCAGGAGGAGAAATGCTTTATTTGTAACCCCCACTAGACCTAAACCCAAGTTTTACTGTGTTTGTTAGCCACCTCTCAAAGCATTCAAGCAGAATATTGTCCCCTCTCCCACACCACGTGCAAAGCGAAGCCTCACACAGAAATACAGCCCCCGGGGGTGGATATAGGATCGGCTCTTCCTCTTCATAGGATCATAGAATCACAGAAGGGTTTGGGTTGGAAGGGACCTTAAAGATTGTCTAGTTCCCACCCCCTGCCCTGGGCAGGGACACCTCCCACCAGCCCAGGTTGCTCCAAGCCCCGTCCAACCTGGCCTTGAACACCTCCAGGGATGGGGCAGCCACAGCTTCTCGGGGCAACCTGCCCCAGGGGCTCACCACCCGCACAGGGAAATGTTTCTTGCTGATATCTCATCTCAATCTCCCCTCTTCCAGTTTGAAGCCATTCCCCCTCGTCCCATCACTCCATGCCCATGTCACAAGTCCCCCCCAGCTCTCCTGGAGCCCCTTTAGGCACTGGAAGGGGCTCTGAGGTCTCCCCTTTTTGGCCTTCTCTTCTCCAGGCTGAACCCCAGCTGGAGGCAGCACTGCAGGGGGGTCTCCCCAGAGCAGAGCGCAGCAGAGGAGCACAATCCCCCCCTCCCCCTGCTGGCCACACTCCTGATGCAGTGGTGTGGGCACAGAGAGGAGGCAGTGGGATGATCTGGGACACCTTTCCACAGACCCAGCCTGGGGTGGAGGGAGGCAGCCACGGGGAGAGATGCCACTCAGCAGCAGAGATGGGGCCGTGCTCTGCCCAGTGCCTCCCCGCACCCCACCGCCCCCATTCTGCGGGCGCCAGGGGGACACGGACCCGCTCTCGGGATGGTGCTGCGGTGCCGGCGCTGCAAACGGCCTGGCAGGCAGCAGCCGGAGCGCGCCCAGGAGCAGGATGGAGCGAGGGCTGTATCAGTGCCTCGGGGGCCGGCTGCTATTTCTGTTAATCAACTTTAGGAAAACCTTTGGGGTCAAAAGAGCAATAAAATAACGGAGGACAAGCCCATGCTGCCTCTTTGCACTTTGCACCTTTCTAGTCATTTTATCCTTCCTTCCCACTAAATCAGCTCGCTTCGGCCTGACCTTGTAACGTGACAGCTCTGTTCAGCCCGGCAAAATTACGATGATTTGTCCCCCTTCATGTTCCCGCATTTGCTGGCGCTGTGCTCCTCCGATCTGTTCGCTTCGAGCTCGGGGCTCCCTAATTGTGTTCCGGCGGAGACAAACCTCATGATTAAAACTCAAAGGCGAGAGCGTGTCCCGGCTTCAGCAGCGCAGGCGTCAGGCACCCTGAAATTGCAAATTCAATCTTTCTGATGGATTTAATTCGGGGGTCTGTTTTGTCACCCTTGTGTTGGGCGCAACC
This sequence comes from Charadrius vociferus, assembly GCF_000708025.1. NCBI lineage: Eukaryota > Metazoa > Chordata > Aves > Charadriiformes > Charadriidae > Charadrius > Charadrius vociferus. The sequence continues at coordinate 2,848,028 of NW_009650249.1, read as the reverse complement.
CCCTCCCCGACGGCCCCCTCCCTCTCCCGCTCCCCCCGGCAATTTCCTCATTGCTTAAAAATATTCAGCGAGGCCACATCAAAGCGAATATTGAGACTTGTATTACTGTTGCCAGGGGTGACATTAGATGAGAATTATATGAAACAATAAGGGCGCTAGAGTATAATCCATTTGACATTTGGAACATGTTCCCAGTGCTCTGCGCTCCTCAAAACATTCACACAACAGAACTGTCTTCATTCTCATCACAATATTTGCGTGCGTGAGGAAATTTAGCTCTCTTCTTATTTCTGTGGTCATTCTCTGCAAGGCCAACAAAAAGAAAAACCTCACTTATGGGGCCGCTGCCCTCTCCAAGTATCATTTTTGGTTGTTTATACCCAGAGGACAGGGGGGACAGTGAATTGCTGCCAGCGTAAGGCTGGGCCGGACATCAGCCCAGTGCCCGTTGCTCTTGTGCAAAGCCACCAAGCTCCAACCCTTCCCCTGCCCGGCCTGCACGTCCTGCGCCAAGGGCTGAATTTTGGGGACACGCTGGGAAGTGAAGTCAAAGAAGCCCACGTGAAGCAGTTCCAGTTCAGAATGGCAGACGGTGAAGGAGTACTGGGGACAGGTTGGTCCCCGCTCTGCTTCCCCTGGCCAACTGCCACGAAGGAGCTCACCCTGGGTCCCAATGCATGACGAGAACATAGAATCATAGAATGGTTTAGGTTGGAAAGGACCTTGAAGATCATCGAGTTCCAACCCCCTGCCATAGGCAGGGACACCTCCCACCAGACCAGGTTGCCCAAGGCCACCTCCAGCCTGGCCTTGAACACCTCCAGGGATGGGGCCTCAACAACCTCTCTGGGCAACCTGGGCCAGTGCCTCACCACCCTCACACGGTAAAACTTCTTCCTAATGTTTAATCTAAACCTGCCCTCTTCCAGTTTGAAGCCATTCCCCCTCATCCCATCACTCCATGCCCCAGTAAAAAGTCCTTCCCCAGCTCTCCTGGAGCCCCTTTAGGCACTGGAAGGCCACTACAAAGCCCATGGCCTACTGACATGGAGCTGCTCGGGCACTGAGCCCCCTGCCGAACAGCTGGCTGGGGCACAGCATGGCACAGGCACAGCCTGCCCTCTTCCAGTTTGAAGCCATTCCCCCTCATCCCATCACTCCATGCCCCAGTAAAAAGTCCTTCCCCAGCTCTCCTGGAGCCCCTTTAGGCACTGGAAGGCCACTACAAAGCCCATGGCCTACTGACATGGAGCTGCTCGGGCACTGAGCCCCCCGCCGAACAGCTGGCTGGGGCACAGCATGGCACAGGCACAGTGCTGTGGCTTCTGCCCCCGCTGGAGCACAGCCACACTTGGCAGCTGCCGGCCAGGCTGTGCTACACAAATGCATGAAAGCACGGACGCAAAGTAAAAACCCAAATTCCTCTGAATTTCCATAGACTTCAGAAGGAGTTTTCAACTTCATGGCCAGAGCGCATCCAGGAGGAAGTGTTTTAGACTACGATTCTCCTTTGCATCCCCATTACCTGGGACCTGGGAGATCTGGGGGACAACAGGATGCCCACAAGCCAGCAATGTGCCCTGGTGGCCAAGAAGGCCAATGGCATCCTGGGGGGCATCAAGAAGAGTGTGGCCAACAGGTGGAGGGAGGTCCCTCCCCCTCCCAGCAAAGGGCTACGGAGATGCTGAGGGGAGTGGAGCATCTCTCTGCTGAGGAAAGGCTGAGGGACGTGGGGCTGTTCAGTCTGGAGAAGAGAAGACTGAGGGGGATCTCCTCAACGCTTCTCAATCCCCAAAGGGAGGGTGCCGGGGGGATGGGAACAGTCTGTGTCCAGTGGTGCCCCGTGACAGGACAAGAGGGAACGGGCACAAAGGTGACCATGGGCAGTTCCATCTCCACCTGAGGAGGGCCTTCTCTGCTGTGAGGGTGGCAGAGCAGTGGCACAGGCTGCCCAGAGAGGTGGGGGAGTCTCCCTCTCTGGAGCCATCCCAAACCCGCCTGGACGCCGTCCTGTGCCACTGCTGGAGGTGCCCCTGCTCTGGCGGGGGGTGGGATGGAGGAGCTCCAGAGGGCCCTTCCAGCCCCCACCAGTCTGGGATGCTGTGAGTCTGTTATCCCAGGAATTTGCAAAGGAACCAGAGCAGGTCACCAGCCTTGTTCCCACTGGGTGATGGTAACGTGGGCACCTAGCCTTGCTCCTTCCCAAAGTCCACCTTAATTGTCATTTTTTCTCCAAAATTACATACAAAGACTGACATTTTTAGGAATAAAAGCCTCCTTAAAAGCATCATCACCGAGTTCAACTGGTCCTGAACTGCAACCAGTGAGTCAGCTCAAATATTCATGTATCCACACAAACACCCAAATAGACGCACCAGCAGACAAACAGAAGCTCCTCCTCCACAAACTCAATATCCATATTCTGAGTAATTATCTCAATTACAGATTCAACAGGATCAGCTCATTTACTCACTAGATTCCCGGTGCACAATATCTTTCCACTCAAAGTGCCCTCTGCCATATGCTCATCCCCTGCCCGGTGCTCCAGCTCGCGCCTGAACGGTTATTCCTTACGACCACTGAACAATTTAGCTGTGAAATTACCCCGTACGGCAGTGGATCACTTTTCATCCAGAAAACGTGCAATATTGCATTTTAAAGAGACACAATACAGAATGTAGAGCATGGTCTGGATTTTGCAGAGGTTTTAATGCACTTGGGGTAACCAAGTTATTGGCAATTGTTAATTTGGAGGAGAATTATAGGCTTTTGGTATTTGTCATGTTTGAGAGAGAGAAAAATGGGGGGAAAGCCAGAGTGGTCAGAGCAGCCAAATTCCCATTCAAAGATTCCAACAGCAAAGTCTTTGGCACAACTGCATTAAAAATGTGTTTACTCCATATAATACCTATGCTTTATGTTATTTCCACTTTAGAAATCATTATCTCGCCCCACTGAGCTGTGTGTTGTGAATTATCTCCTCCGAGAGCTGTGCATCTAGCCTGAAGATTCAGCCCAGGTTCGTTCAAAGTTTCCCGAAGGTTCATGAACTTCTTTGCGTGTCTGTGGTGATTTATGGGGCTGATGCGAACACAGGTGAGACTCATTGGCCTCTGCTTGAGATTCTGGGCTTGTTCTCGCTCAAATCTCAAAGCGAAGCTTACGGGACATGAACCTTCCTAAACTGCCAATGAATCAAATGTTTCTAAAACTTTTTGCAGAATGAAACAGCGAGAGATCCCACAAAGACTGTCCCTGCGCTGATGATGTTTCCGTCCTGGAAGACAGCAGTGAAAATGATTTTGCTGCAGGTTCCCACCACTGAAGGACTGGAAACGGCAGACTCGGTTATTCAGGCTGCGTTTTCATTTGATGCAAACGTTGGTTCTGCCTGTGGTTTTTTCAGCAGGGCTCGGGGGAATTATGGCTCCTGCTCCCCTTCCCCAGCAGCCCCGGCTGCTGTGCTCCCTCCGACCAGAGCTGGCCAACATCCCCACAGGCACCAACTTCTGGGTTGCTTGAGAGCAGAAAGGGGAAGATATATCAGACCTGATTTATGCATGAGTTCCTACACAGGCGAACAGGAAAACAAAAGCTGCTCAGATGGCAAAAGTGCGTTTATACAAAGAACACAATGGCAAAATAAAAAGTCCTTTGGAACAAAAAGATTAACACTTTCTGTTTTGGAAACCCCATACGACAACTTGAAAATGTTAAAATTTTTCTCCCAATATGGAGATGTGATGACGTGGCTCCTTTCCCACAAACAGTCCCAGAATGACAAATCAGTGCTTCTCCATGGCACAAGTCAGAAATGTCCTCTTCTGCTCGTAACCACTGGCTCCACGGACTTCCCCACCGCTGTTTTCCAGGCACCTCGGCCCTTTTTATGACGAGAGATGCTACAAGGTGTTACGTTCTCCTCCTGGGTAGTGAGAACAGAGCCGAAGGATGCACCATACTGGTGCGAAATATCTGGTGGGATCCATTGTGGTTCCCTCTACCAAAAAGGATGCTGAAGGGGATTAGCTGCGGCCTCAACATCCAACCTCTCGGTCCTCGGGCAACTGCCCACGCGCTGCCCTC
>NW_009650249.1:2800712-2843921 GCF_000708025.1 Charadrius vociferus | reverse complement strand
CATGTTGAGCTTTTTACTTGGCATCTATGGAAATGACTCCAGAAGATACGGGGCAGGGCAATGGCTGGCTAAGGTGGGATTAGCAGGAGCAGCTCCCGTCCTCGTCAGCCTTTACCCAAGGTCCTGGTTCTGAAGCCTTTATGCTGTCCTTTTAACTAAGTATGAAGATAATTAAATTTTGCAGTGTGGTTACACCTCAGTAAATATTGTCTATAAAAATCAATTGGCATTTACTGTACTTAATGTATAATAACGATTCTTATAAATCTAAATTATCCTTATAAATCTAAATTAAATGCCTAGGTTTAAATGTATTTAGGACATTTAATTAATAAAGTGTTACCAAATAACCATTACTAATCTGTTTACTTCAAGCCTGATTTCCATTTCCAAAGGATTTATTTCTCAGCAGTGTGTGTGGGAGGGTAAAAGTGAAAGTATGTGAAAGGGTTTTAAAAAGCTGCTGCAGGTACCAGAAATATTCCGACATTTCCCAGGAAAGTCCTTCATCTTTTCCTCCACGGAGAAGTGCTGATGTGCTGGAAGCAGAACTTTTCAAAGGAAAAGGTCCATTTTGACCCATCTGTAATTTTAAGTGTTAAAAAAGTTTTGAAATCTGAAACATCCCGCTTCGACATTTTCCTAATTAAAAGCTCTGGTTTTCTCTTTAGGCTGATTTTCCAATTCAAAATTTAAATTAACTTACAAAGAGAGGAAACAATTAAGGATGAAAAGGTCAAAATCAAAAAGAACCGATCTAGATAAAACCTTTAGATTAGACATAAACACTACGTGGATTACCCGTTTGTCAAAAACACAGATTTCTACTCTTTTTCCCTGGAACTTCTCTTGAAATTGCCCTTCACTGAGGTCTAATGGGCAAAGGGGCTCAGCAGAGGTCCACCACAGAGCCTGGGACAGGAGTGGAGGTTACTGCCTCCGAGCACAGCTGGGCTCAGCTGGTTTTTGTTGAAAAAAACCCCAGATTCTGGTACACCCGGAGTATGTCACAAACTACTGAGCTGAGCTCATCCACTTCAGCTCGCTGGTCCCCTTCCCCCACTGCAAATTCCCTTATCAAAACATTGTGAAGTTTTATTTTGAAATGGGATTTTATTACTCAACGTCTTTCTAGACAATTGAACAACAAAGACTTCACAATCTCCCCCAAATGAAGGAAATGTTTTGTTTGAGCTGCAATGATTTCTTATCCAGCTTCTTTTTGCTAAAAAAGCTGGAGAAAACACAATTCCTATCAAGTCAAGCCCCAAATATTTCGCAGCAGCCCCCCAAGCGCAGCAGCCCAGCCAGCTCTGCTCCAGCGCACTCCGCTGGACTTTAACCAGTGGATTATTTCTTCCTCCCACCATAATTAACGCCTGTAGACTTCGCTCACATAAAGCCAGAGGGTCAAATTCAGAATAAGCGTAGCGTGGTGCAATTCTGTTGAACCACATACTAGATCTAATCCAGTGATTAATTTAGCTAAAAACATGTAATTATGAGCAATAAAAAAATTCTTTCTTCTGCTGCTGGAAACTGTCTGAGACTGTTTCCCCGTGTAATAGCAACACCCGCCAGCATCCAGGTCTCGCAGCATTCCTAGCCCAGTCCACATTGACTTAAATCATTAGTTTTAACTGTATTCAGTGCCCCGTAAGATATAAACGGACGATCCCAGCCCAGCCGCGCGAGGGGAGGTATCGGCAGCAGAGTGAGATGCGGGTACCCTCCTCGGTAGGTTGAACAGATGAGTCCAAGCACATTAAATTCACTCCTTTGCGCAGGGCACAAAGAAAGGTTTATGTACTAATTAAGCCAGAGTTGAAGGTTATAGTCAGACACTCAATTGCAATTGTCCTAGTGCATTTTAATTAGTTAATCACACGTACAAGTTGCTTTCCCATTCCCAGCCTAGGCAGGGGGATGCGTTCCCGGCGCGCTCCCGGTGTCTCACTGTGCAGAGAGCAACTGGTCCCTTGGTGAGACACCCCACCAGGGACACGTCCCCACACCCCACCGGCGCCGGCGCAGCCTCCAGCCTGTCCCCCTGCCGCGTTCGCCGGGGTGAACCCCGGTCTCCCCTCCAACACTACGTCTCAAATTGGACTGGCGTGACACCCCCGAGTCCGCCGGTTCCCTCTGCTGAGCCGCTGTCGGCAGGGATGTACGCAGAGCGCCCCAGTATGTCCCCCTCCCAACGGGCATTTTTAGCCACTATTAAATTCACTATGGAAAAGCAATACAAGGGAAAACACCTTCTAGGATGATGAGGCATTTTATAGGCTGTCTATCTTTTTCCGCTTGATTCAGACTGAGTTTGGCAGATGGAAGCAAGCCCAATCCTAAAGGGAGAGAGAGGTTGAGAAAATATTTTGAAAGGGAGCCTGGCATCTCTGCCTTAACGGCTGCTCATCTCTTGGAGTGACATTTGACTTCATCTGTCTAACTAGTTTGACGGTCTCTCAGTGTTTTCTCTGATTGGGATAATTTATTTGTTTTCATGCTAAGTTTTATTACTTATTGATTTTCCAAGTCATTCTGAATCTATGTCAGTTTTTATCTGCTCGAAGTAATAGAAATCGTTCTGCAGAAGATTCACCATGTAAAATCTTATTGCCAGCCAGGCTAAAATCTACAAATACTGTTAATTACCGTGATTACAACCCCCACAGATGACAAATTCAGGCCTATTGTCCCTTCGTTCCACTAAACAACCCCCACTGTAAAGAATTCCTCTCCTCCAGACGTCAGATTCAATGAGTGTGCAAATCACATGCCGAGGACAAGAAGTGAGTAGCACCCAAGCTGTCACTTCTAGAAAGTCCAGTGCTTCAGATTCCCCCAGTGGTCCTCTCATGCAGTCTGAGGAAAGGTGACAAACTGTTCATACCATGTCCCGTTTGCATTGCTCCAACATGCTTTTTTAACAATTTCCAATTATTTCAACCCAATTTGAATCAAAACAAGAAACTAACAACAAATCTAACCACAGTGAGAGGAATGAACAGGTTCTGCATGTGCTGCTTACCGTCGCTTCTAGTCATTTTGGGGTTTTCTAGCACGAGATGTAATGACTGTCAAACGAGAAGTTGTTCTTTGCAACCATTTCCAGCAAGCTCTTGGAGCCCCGCACCTCAGGGCACGGCAGCCCACACCGTTTCTTTCGGAGATGCCGGAGTCCCCCCGCTACGGCCCGTCCTCCGTGGCAGATGAGATGCGTCTCTCGCTTGAGCAACGTGAAACCATCCTCACTGCACGATGGCTCTGCTTCCAGCCACGAACCGAAACGCACGATCGTCACTTCCCTCCTCCTGCTGTTTCCACACCAGCAGACAAAGGGAAAGTCCTTTTTCTTTCTGCTCCTCGTCCTGGTTATTCACTGGGGTTTAAGGTCCGTGTGCTCCTCCAGCTGCTGGGGCTCAGCACGTCCCCCCCAGCTTCCACCACCTCTTTGAAGACGCCTCTGCTCTCATTATCTGCACCCCCATCTGCTACAGGAGCTCAAACTTGAACTCTCGGTCCAGATGAACCAAATTCACAAAGCTCTCCTGTCTAATGCTACTCTGGCTGATGTTGGCTCAGTGGGGTAAGCGATTGAGCACACAAGCAGCTGTGCCAGAAGGATGGACAGACCCTTCCCTCCTGCTCGGGGTGTTGATAGGGACAATGTCCCCATAGCCAGGAACAGGGCAGAGATCGAGGAAGGCAGAATCACAGCATCCCAGACTGGTGGGGGCTGGAAGGGCCCTCTGGAGCTCCCCCAGTCCACCCCCACCAGAGCAGGGGCACCTCCAGCAGTGGCACAGGACGGCGTCCAGGCGGGTTTGGGATGGCTCCAGAGGGGGAGACTCCCCCACCTCTCTGGGCAGCCTGTGCCACTGCTCTGCCGCCCTCACAGCAGAGAAGGCCCTCCTCAGGTGGGGATGGAACTGCCTATATTCAAGTTCGTAATCAATCATCCTCAAGAAGAGTATGTATGGGAAGAGTTTCAGCCTGGTTGGCACTGATCCTCTCGAAGGCGATACCAGGAGGCAGAGGTTGCAAGGAAGACTCGGTGGTTACCCACCGCTCCATCTCCTCCCTCCTCTCCCCAACACGGGGCAGAACACCCTGTATCTTCCCACCCGGATGGAGGGACAGGTCCTGGTTGAGCCCAAACCCTGTGTGGCACCGAGCGTCCTGCCCGGGCTGGGACGTGCTGAAGCTGCACCGCGGAGAGTCGTAGGGTGTGCGCGGGGGAGAGGGAGGAAGGAGGAGGGGAGCAAAGGAAGGAGGGGTAGTGTTTCTCAATTTAGAAAGTAATAACGCAGCTTAATTGTACCAGCAGCTGGCAGTGCGAGGCGGAGCGAGGTGAGGCCTAATTATTGCACTTGGCAGCTGTCTGCTCTGCTGAGCGTGTTGATGGGAGAAGACTCCTTCCAGCAGACAGGTTGGGAGAGGGAAGGGTGAGGGATGCTGTCCTCACACCCGCTGCTGTGGCGGCCGAGCGTGGAGAGGGGAGACACGTGTTGCTCAAGAGCACCAGGTGGGACTTCACTCTACCTCCAAATGGAGGGGTGAGAAGGGAGACAGCTCTCCTAGGTGCTCCTGAAGGGAAAAAGGCATGAAAGGAAAGGCGTATGTGTGAAGGGAGACCAGTCCAAACCCTGTAAGAAAGGTGAGGAGTCGGTGGGGAGGTGAGCCCTGCCCACCACGTCCCAATTTGAGGTTTCTGACCTTCCTGCAGCCCTCACACCTGCACTCAGCTTCTCCTCCCGGCAGTTCACGATTCCAGCTCCAGAGGTGTCCAGGTTACCTTCTGGCTGCTGAGGGCCCCTGATGGGATACGACCTTGGGGACTTCTGCTTAGCAAAGACTCATGCACAGAGTTTAATGCACGCCGTTTTGCCTCCCTTTCTGCTTTTATCCTTTTCCAACGCTTAGCAGGGGGAACGGCAATTGCGATTGGGATAGTTTGTATTTCCGTAAGAAGAACAGAGCTTGATTTTCATTAGCATTAAGATCCCTTTCCAGTATATAGGTTATGGAAAAGGTCCTGAAAACAAGGCGAAAATAATTTACATCTGCTTTAAAACTCCTTCACACTGTCAGAGGGATGTAAAAGAGTTTCCACATAACTGCAAAGAAAACCCTTCATTCTCCCATTTCTCAGCTCTCCACCACGCAATGATGCTGGAATTGTTGATTAGCTGACATCCAACACTTAAATGTTACAAGCCTTTATTATTTATTTCTTGGGCAGAGAATTACCACTATGTGTTATTTTTATTTTACAGATCCAGCTTCTGAAACTACTTAAAAAGCTTTCGATCAAAGATGTACAGTGGTGCTGACACAACACAGAAGAGTTTTCGCTGGGGAAAGCCATCATTAATTATCAGACTGTAAGTAGCACTGATAGTGCAAGCATTTGATTCTGATTTAATGTCTAAATAAGCTCGCCTACAATGGCAAAGTGCTTCTTGTTTAATTGAAAAGCACTAAGTTTTCTATCTCCCCTTCTTGTTTCTCATTCTGGCCATGATCCAGGTGTAGAAATAGAAAGAAACATGAACCGAATGCAAAAAGTCAGTGTGAAAAAGCATCAGAGCCACAGGAGCCTGCTGAGCCTTCTGCCAACACCACTGCTCAGCTGTCTGGACCATCTTGTCTCTTGAAGGCTGCCCTTGCCCTTGCTCTCCTGCCACCCTAGCCTGGCACTTGTCCATCCATCCATCCATCCATCCATCCATCCCTTTCTTTTTCTGTATCTCCCCTTAAATCACACTTTCTGAAACCACATCACCATGGGTTTCTCCCGTCTGCCCCCAAAGAGGGGTTTCTTCTTGAAAAAGGTCTTCACTCAAAGACAACTCAGTTGCTGCAGAAGAGAAGAGCCGTCGCCTTGCCAGGAGGAGAGGAGAGCCCTTGGAGAGCCTCACCTCGCTGGCACGGCCCCGTCTCCGCACGGGTGCCCTGTGGTTTTGCAGCCTAACAGACAGCAAGAGCCGATATTTTCAGTGCTGCCAGACACTCGATACCTGCCAAGGTCACCGTGTGACAAAAGCGATGATGAGCCGGTGTGGCAGCTTGTACCAACCCCGTCACTTCCCAGCAATTGCTTTTAACAGGCGTGCAGCCGCTCGCCAGGGAGAGACACGGATCAGAGACACGGATCACGGAGGGACGACGGCGGTGGCTGCACCGACTGCTGCCTCTGCCCTTTGCGCTCTGCTCGACGCGTTGTCCCATCAGGTCCCCGCAGATGCTGCCCAAAGAGCGGCAGAAGCTGCTGAGTGGTTTGTGCTGAGGAGGTCCGGGACCTGCGGGGATGTCGGAGCAATAGCTGCCGTCCCCGTTTGGGACCAAGCGTGAGCCCACCCCTCATTTCACTGATAGGGAAACAAAAACCACACAAACGTGCGTTGGGTGGAAAAAATGGAAAACTTGGTTTGTTTTGCCCTGAGCGCTGTGCGATGACAACCACAGAGGTCAAGAGTGGGACTGTCATAACTGGGAGAGAAAACCATTTCCCCCCCTGGTCTTTTTCCACCAGCCCACGCGGTCAAAATAGGTAAAAAGAAGAGGGGGGGGGGGCTATGTCCTCTGCCTGCAGATGGTGGTCCCCACCATTCAGGTCCAAGCAGGGCGCTCCAGCCACCAGCCAGGCTGTTTCGCACAGCGAGTTTGTTGTAGGCAATTCTTTATCTCATTTCCTTCACGGGCAGATCTCCTCCTGGACCCTCACTCTGCCTGTTTGGGCAGCCCAACATCTGCCTGCACCTTCAGAGCCAGCCCAGCTGACGCCGGGTGGGAGTTACATCCACGTCCATGCTCAGACACCGCAAAAGGCAAACTCCAAACGGAGGTGACAGTTCCATGGGAAGCAGCGAACTGGCATGACAGGTCTTCTCCACCGCCCGAACTCCACTGCTCATCAACGATTTTCCGCTCCAGGTGCCTTCCGCAAGCGTTAACGAACTAACCCTTACGATAGCCCTCCCCAAGGGCGCGTGGGGAGAAGGGGACGCCAAGGCTCGTCTGAACTGCCAGGAGGAGTCGCCAGCAGAGCAGGTCCCCAGGCGGCAGAGCCACCCGCGTCTCCCTCTGCCCGGCGCCGGATGGGGGGCGCTGGGCTGGGCTGGGCTGGGCTGGGCTGGGCTGACACACGTGTGTGTTCCTGCACGTGTAAAAGTCTCCGTGGCTGAAACAGCTCCCAATAGTTAGCGCATTGCTACTTGAAACAGCAAAGATTAGAAGAAAAACACGATTCTTCAATTTTTAAATGAAATTAGTAGGTAAGGAAGGTAAACTGAGGTACAGATGCGTCACATTGAGATCTTAAAGCCTGAAGTGAGTGTCAGACCATGAAGGCTGAAATCAAGTGGCACATACCAGACAGTTCCACCCAGCTGCAGACTAATGTCTTTACTAAATGACTTTAAACCTAACGACATGTGACATGCAAAGATCAGGCTGCTCAGTACTGCAGGAAAGACAGCGATAAAGATAGTTTATGAAAAACAAACCTCAGAAGGACCCAGTGCCACCCAGCGCAAATGTGACTTGGATGGGAAGGAATGCAAGAGCGGAGTGAATTTGCCACCTCGTCAACACACAACCGTTGGACGGCTATTTAGGAAGAGGTACCAGCACCATTGTGCCTACAGAGAGGTTGTACTGCCTGAAGAAAACAAGACTCGGACAAGATGAAACTACAGATTTATATCTCACCTCTCATTTTCCTCTTAGCATATGACTGTGGGTATCTGACATGCAGCAAAGTTGCAAACTTCTGCAGGCCCTGGAAACCCATTTGCTTAATAAAAGTGTGTGAGTTTGACTTGCTAATTAACAAACCCTGAGATTTGACAATGACTGTCCAATTCTTTCCTCTAAAGCCATCTGGATGGCAAGGTGGAAATGTTCAGGTGAAAAATTACAAGTGCAGCCAAAAGCCTCTGCAGTGAGAGATAAACAACGGGGGAGAGTGGTGAGCACGTATCTGGCCGGCCACCATCCTGGCAGATTCCTGCACCAAAGCCGGAAAGGAAACAAATGGGTTTTCTCAAACACAGGTGAGATATTGAGATGGACCTGGAGTATAGAATCACAGAATTGCTGAGTTGGAAGGGACTTTAAGATCATCAAGTCCAACCATTACCCTACCCTGAAAACACCACCTCTAAACCACGTCCCAAGTACCACGTCTGCCCTTTTTTTAAACACCTCCAGGGATGGCGAACCCACCCCCTCCCTGGGCAGCCTATTCCAATGTCTAATAACTCTTTCAGTGAAAAAATGTTTCCTAATATCCAATCTAAAGGAGAAGGAGAAGAGGACGGTAACCACAAGCCCTTTCAGATCGAAAACCAAACGTGGTAGCTCACACCAGTGCTGCAGTGGATGACTGTTTCCTCCTGGACTGGTAACGCTCAGGCTGAAGATGGTGCTATGACAGCAAATGGTAGATAAAATGTTTCTGCAGCACCAAAGGTGCGGGCGCTTGACCATCAGCTGGAAGGCAAGAGAAGCGCCTGCGGCTGCCCGTGTCCAAGACTGGGCAGCAGCTATGCCGGACACAGGCCAGGGTGCCGTTGGCTTCTTGGCCACTGTGCACACTCCCGGCTCATATCCAGCCGGCCGTCCACCAACACCCCCAGGCCCTTCTCCGCCGGGCGGCTTTCAGCCCCTCTGCCCCAGGCCTGTAGGAGTCCAGGATGGAAGAACCTTTTTGACAGCTTACAGATTACATACCCAGAAGTCATACAGAGGCTCACCGGCAAAACCAGGACTTGAAGGGCAGAGCCTGGGGCTCCCCGCTGCTCACCTCCATGGGATGTGTTCGCTCCGCCAAGGAGCTGAGCATCGCAGCAACGCTGAGGAGGAGAGCAGCTGCTAACCGCGCTCTGAAAAGCAGCTTTGGAAGCCCGAGCTGATGCTGACTCCTGCAATCCCACAATCTCTGTTGCTGGTTATTTATTGATCAGGGTGGGGAGCTGTAACCACCTGCCATAAACCCCTTTTTCTCCCAGCAGCAGAAAACAGCCATCCGTCACGACAGAACCTCCATCGTGCATCACCGCACCTCTGGCAAGAAGAGAAAGGCGGCGGTGGTGGTTCCCGGGCCCGGCTGGCGGGATGGGGCACAGAGCAGCACCAGCCACGCAGGAGCACACACAAGCCTGGGGAGGAGACCCCCAAGTGCCGCTGCGACGTGGGGCACCCACCGCACTGCCCTGCACGAGGCAACTGGGGAGGAGCGGGCAAGCGTGGCGCAAAAGAAGGTGGGAGACAGAGAGCAAACGGCAACCGCAGCAGAACCGCGGCTGATGTTACATCTGCCTCACGCTGATGTTCTTCGCTGTAAGCCTATTAAAGCAACACCTAATTATCAAGAAGGGTAAGCGAAAGCTGGATCAGCCCTTCCTGCTCTGGCACTGCAACACCAGAGACGGCTTTGGGGCTGGATGCAGATGAGAAGGTAATAAGTGTGATACAGGAGGGCCCATTTCCCCCCACCGTGCTCTGGAGTGCAGAGGAGAGACAAGGTTTGCAAGGCTTCCCTCCCCTCCTTGGGGCCGGTCTTCCACTGCAAGGGCAGGATTTGTCCTTCAGCGTGGGAGAAAGCAAAGACCTGTTTGAATAATTGGTTTCAAGGCTCTATGGTAATGCTGCATAATTTAAAAAGGGAAATAAAAGATGCTATTTAACTATTTAAAAAAAAAAAAAATCTTTGGAAAACTGGAGAAAAAAAAGTAATTGCAGACCCAAGGGAAAGTTTTACTTCCAGCTTGAGCATTTTCAAAAGTGATCATAAAAAATAATGGTGAATTCTAAGCAAGACTGCTTCAAGCTGGAAAATGTAAAAGTTTCATTTTAGCACTTTCCAAAGGGACACATCCAACTCTTCCTGAGCAGAGCCAGCAAGCGCAAGCTACTTAGCAGAAGAGGGATAAGTCTGCTCAAGATTTCAATCAGGCACTCAGTGTTTTGCAGTGGAAAAAAGGTTTTACTCCATCAAATCATCGCAGAACTCCCTGTCATCTCCCTGAACATGCAGAGCTGCTGCGGATGTACCCGTGGTACAGGACTCTACCTCCACCGCACGTCAAGAGAAGATGCGTCTGATCTACTTATGGGTGGGTGAGATCAAGCTTGCCTTTTCCAGCTACGCTCTGTGAGCTGCCACCAAGCCCATGTCCCCACGGGACAGGCGGTAATTTTCTGCTCAGCTGTAACGGGCAGGACTTCGGCAGCGAGAGGGAACAGGCGGCTTTTCTGGGGCATCTTCCTCCTCCTTAATGTAATGTAAAACACAGTGTCATTATTTTCATTTAATAAAGTGGAACAAACTTAAGATGCTTAAACGTTGATTAAAGGCTTTGATCTCTGAAAGTGCGATTAGTGTCCTTCTGTCGAGGAAAGTCACTTTGAGAAATGTATCTGCTGATTCCGCATAATCCCCCCCATTAATTCTCTGTCAGATATTGTGTTTACTGGAAGCACACGACAAGCCTTTTCTTCCTCCATTTTTCCCCCTCCTGAACTGTTCTTGACCCAGCATCTTTGTGAGGCTTGTCCCAGTCCTACACTTCCTCCCCTTCGCCTCTTCTACAGACGGGGAAGGAAGGGGGTGACGCTCCGAAGCGCTGGACGCAGATGCAGAGAGCCCCCGTGTAACAGCCCGGGGGCTGCAATAGCTCCTCTGAAGCCTCCTAAAACCTTGGACTCTCTTACAGCTCCACAGGGGAAAGGGAGACGGGGCAGAAAGCACTTTAGGTTCAGGTCTGGCATTTCTTCCCAACCGTGATGAAAAGCCAGCAGGCTGTGCCACAGTTTCCCCACCTACAAAGCAGCTGCGGTGCTGCCGCTCTGCAGCGCAATCTGCCATCTACGGACCAGCGGTGCCACGCAGGAGACGGCACAGTCACCCCCCCGTGTGCAGCTGCGACACGCACGTGTATACACCACTGTCCTCTGAACACGCAACATCGCGCGAATGGTGGGGAAGGACAAACGAAACCAGTGAGTGGTTACAGCAGGGAGTTCTTTGCTCATATTAGGACTCGTGCCGTACACAAGACAACTCTGCAAATGACTTTTGCTCCAAGATAACTTATAGCGGCCCTCCAGTGCCTAAAGGGGCTCCAGGAGAGCTGGGGGGGGACTTGTGACATGGGCATGGAGTGATGGGACGAGGGGGAATGGCTTCAAACTGGAAAAGGGGAGATTGAGATGAGATATCAGGAAGAAATTCTTCACTCTGAGGGCGGTGAGCCCCTGGGGCAGGTTGCCCCGAGAAGCTGTGGCTGCCCCATCCCTGGAGGTGTTCAAGGCCAGGTTGGACGGGGCTTGGAGGAACCTGGGCTGGTGGGAGGTGGCCCTGCCCAGGGCAGGGGGTGGCACTGGGTGATCTTCGAGATCCCTTCCAACCCAAACCATTCTATGATTCCAGTTTGCTGGAAGCTCCAGTTCATTCCGGCACCAGCATCTCTCTGCACCGGGTTTGGTGGGTGCTCAGACCTGCCAGGAGAGTGGCCACCGGAGCAGCTGAGCCCCTGGGCCGCTGGTGCCTTAAGGAATGAACTGAAACGCACCGTGAAATGGCTGTGAGCAAATGGCTCAACCTCAAAAGTTGAGAAACAGCCTCAGCAGCAGCCGCAGTTCCCTTTGGATTTGCTTTTTGGGGAGGAGGGCGAAGCTTTGACATGGATCATAGACATCTTAATGCAGGAGACAGGTAACCAGAAACCTAAACCCACCTGAAAAAGACCCCAGATCAGAGCATCTCTGAGGTCGGACCCAGCTCACCTTATGGATTCTGCACTTTGCAGGCATGTTCATCCAGTTAAAACATTTGCATTTGGGACCAAACCAGCTTCATTTTTGATTCCTAAGTAAAAGCTCAGTTGAATAAAACATGCACAAAAACCTGTCCTTACACATCTGACAAAAGATAAAAACTAAATGAATTCAAAGATTTATATCACTGCAGCAAGCTCTCTGTTGCACAGCGAACATCTGGGTTTATTGTTCCACATCACATAATAAAAATATATTCCCAGTATTAATTTCGGATGAACATTTTAAGAGTCCTTTACCAGAAAGCAAACCCTCCACATAGCCCCTGGTGAACATGGAGTCGCAGGGCTGACTCTCTTTGTGTTTTGTTGACAGTTCAGAAAGAAAAAAAAAAATGGGAAAATTAAACTAAAAAGGGGGTTGAGAACTTTTTGGCGAATAAAAAACTCAAAAGGCTTCTGCTTTGAATTCAATAAAATATTTCACTGATATGTAGCAGTAAATAAATAAATAGTTTCTTCTCACCCATACTCAGCTTTGATATGGTTTAACATGCTGGAAAGGAATTTCAAACTCGTGGATTACTTAGGAAAGACATGGACCTGTTGGAGTGGGGCCAGAGGCGGCCCCGGAGATGCTGGGAGGGCTGGAGCCCCTCTGCTGGGAGGACAGGCTGGGAGAGGTGGGGGGGTTCAGCCTGGAGAAGAGAAGGCGAAAAAGGGGAGACCTCAGAGCCCCTTCCAGTGCCTAAAGGGGCTCCAGGAGAGCTGGGGGGGACTCTGGATCAGGGAGGGGAGCGGGGGGACGAGGGGGAATGGCTTCAAACTGGAAGAGGGGAGATTTAGATGAGATATCAGGAAGAAATTCTTCACTCTGAGGGTGGTGCCCGTAGCACAGGTTGGCCCGAGAAGCTGTGGCTGCCCCATCCCTGGAGGTGCTCAAGGCCAGGTTGGACGGGGCTTGGAGCAACCTGGGCTGGTGGGAGGTGTCCCTGCACAGGGCAGGGGGAGGGACTAGATAGGCTTTCAGGTCCCTTCCAACCAAAACCATTCTATGATTCTATGATTATTTCAAATTTCAGAAGCGATCCCCGTTGTTCGGAGACCCTTGCCACGAAGCACCTCGCCTGAGGCGGGGGGAGGATGCTTTCACGCGCATGGTGCAGAACACAAGGCAAAACCAACACCAATGAAAACAAAAACGTTCCACTACCACCAAATCTGTGGTTTTCTCCCCCTAAAAAAACTTCCAGGTGAAAAACATCCCCTGTTGCTCTGAGCAGCCCAATCGCCCACTGGAAGTGCCTTTCCCTGGGCAAGACGGGACTGGTCTCTGAGCGAAGGTGTCACAGGCAAGTGCCCAAAGCCAGGAAAAGCACAAGAAAGGAGGGGAAGGTACGCGGTGACCTCCACGCTCTGCTCCTCAGAATAATGTCTGCAAACTTCTCTAGAGGAACAATGTCAAAGTATGTAACGCACCTCTGCCTGCCACCGGCACAGCCCAGACTGACAAATACACCTCTCTTTGGGTCGTCCGCTGTTCTTATGAGACTAATGAGAAATTTTGCCCGTGATTGCCCCCCTTCCACATGCTCTCTCTCTCCCCCTCCACACTGAGTAGCTAATGGTAAGAAGATTTAATAGCGTGATATCACTTTAATGTGAAGAGCATAAATAAAGCTCTTATAACTCTGTAATTAAGTCTGCATTGCACCTATTAACCATTCATCCGCATGCAAGGCTCTGCACAGTGACAGGGTGATTTTAAAGGGTTTTCCATACTACAGACTAAAATTTTGCTTAGGAATGAGGGTGAAAAAGGGGGAAGAGAGAGAGGAAGAGAGGTTTGAAACTCCGGCTCCAGACCTGCACATCTCTTGGGTATTGACTGCATAATTGAGAGCAACCCTGAGGTTGTGATGCTGCACTTAAAACTGCCTGGTGTCTGGCGTTTCATTCTAGGAGATAAGAAATCAAAGACTCCATCTATTCCCACTGTCCGTGGCATCTCTCGGCAGGCAAGAGCGATGTCTCAGGCGCCAAAGCTTGGGCAACGCCGTCGCTCAGCTGTGGTGTGGGGAGCAGAGCCGCAGCGTCCAGTCTGCAGGAGGGATCTGAGCTCGATAACCATCTCTGCGTCTTCATCACGGCAAAATAAGCTCAGTCACTTAAAGCAAATAAAAGCAGAGAGTATTTGATGGGTTTAACTCTGTGAGCATTCAAGGGTACAAGTCCTGCTCCCCGCTGCCCCGAGCACATCGCGTGGATCAGACAGAGTGACGATAACAGGCGAGGGTGCTAAAAGCTATTCCTGCGTTCCTCTGTTGTTAAAGCGGAGCGGAGGAATGGTGTTTTGTTTGCCCAGAGGTCTCAGTTTTCACACGGGTTTCATTCAGCGTCAGAGAGAAAACAAAACCCAAAACGCTGACATTCTGGTTGCAGTGTCGGGCTTTAAAGCTGACTTTTGGATGATGTAATACGTTCTCACTTGCCAGGCAAAAATAATCATTCAAAATGAAAAGCGATGTAGAAAGGAGAAAGTGAGATGTCGTCTTTAAAAATACCAGCGTTCTGACTTTGTCTGAACTTTGCTCCAGTTCTCTGCGACGACAAAATTCCAGGGAAATCAGGATAAATCTGGAAAACGTTTTCATGTCAACAAGTGCTAAGTGAAGGCGATCTGTCAGAGACCCTCCGCGCCAGCGCTGCACATTTATTTTATTGAAAGGTTGTTAAGGCTTGAATATGGACCGTGCTCCTGCAAGCAAAAGGGGAACGCAACCTTTGGTCTTTTGGGATAATTACGCTGCATCGTGCACGGCGTGACGGAAAACTCTCCTTCGCAGCTCCCTTCAGCAGGGAAAAGGCCTCCTCTGGATGCTGGGAGCCTTACGCTGAGTTTCTGCCATGCAACAGCTGTTCCCATCCACCGCTGCCGCCGGAAACTGCAGAGTGTAGTTAAGGAGAGGCTGTCAATGATTTGCATAGCACAAGAGCTTATAACTTGGAGGATAATTTTGCCGTTCATGATACACCGTCTTCTGAAACAGCTTTTTGCTCCTCTTACCGACGTGCAGAACGCCCGTGCAGGCTCCGCCGCTTCCCTGGCACGTTCTCCGTGCACCGGCACCGCAGCACGGTCCTCACCGTGCCCATCCCCATCAGCAGCGAGACGAAGTTTAGGCGTGCAGCTCTGCGTACAGAGGATTTCTGACCAGTCCCGCAGTCTTAAGAACTCGTTAAACTAGGGCAAATCAGAATAACCCGATAGGCTTCTCTAAAGGAAAAGAGGAAGTAAGGGATGGAGACAGAGATGTGCTGATGGAAGATACAGACGGCGATGTTTTTCATCTTAATTTTAAAACCTTGAATTTGAAAGGGTAAGCAAAGCTAATGAGACTAAAACCCACACTGAAGCTGCAGCAAATAGTGAATTACACCAAAGGTTGCGATGATTAGTAAACAATTAGGACCAATGTTCCATCTCAACTAGCACCACTGAAGCTAGATGCAGCTAATTTCCAGCACTAGGAAAGGGGGAGATGGAAAAAAATGGGATTCTAAGCACACAGCCAACAAAATTAAACTAAGAATTAATTTCATCCATTATAACTGATTGTTGTAAATTAAAACTAGAGGAAAATAATTGGTAGCATGTAGCTTTTAGTGTTTGATACAGATTAGGGGAATTAGATTTTTTTATTAGGAACACTAAACTCATCTGCCACGCTCTTGTGTCTTTAGCAATATGCATTTTGTCTGATTACAGCACACAGCCTGTTGTCACAGTGGGGTTTGCGGCCACGAGCGTTTGCTTCATTAAGACCTAAATCCTCAGCCATTCCTGCAACGTAGGTAGCTGAGCTGGGTTTGAATGGGTTCCCCAGCGAGCGGGACCAGAGAGGTGTTTTCCGTTCCCGTGGCACCTGCAGAGCAGGATCATTATTTCAGCTGTGCTCCCTCCACACTGGGGCCAACGACATACCCCCTCCACTGCTGGAGATGTTCAGCATCTCCAAGGACGATCCTATATCCAGGAAAACAATTGCCTTTTGCCTAGAGAGGAGGGAGAACTCCTTGAACCGTATTTTCTGCAGTGTGGACTGCCGGCCAGTTGGGATAATCATGTTGGTCTGCTCTAATTCCTTCCGCAGCAGTCCCAAAAAGACCTTTGCTCACGAGCCAAGCCTGCTCAGAGCAGGCAGAGGTGGCTGGTGAATCCATCCTGGTGATCCAGCTTCCCTGGGCAAAAAAATCCCGATTCCTCCCTCATTACTCAGTATAACACAGCAGTCACCCCCCGGAGGCGGTGTGAGTGATGCCGGGGGGAGCGCGGTCCCATACAACACTTCCGTCACCCTTCTGGGGCTGCTCCTCGGTCTGTTCACGTCCTTTCCCGTTCCGGATCAGTAGGGACTGTGAAGAAGTCAGCGTTGGTCCCAGGAAGCCCGTTGCTACATCTTGAAAAATCAGGACGGGTAAAGAAGCGCTTGGCAGGAGTGCGGAAACGGCCTCTTGCTGTACAGCACCGGGCACAGCACCCGCCAGGGCTGTGGCTCCCCACGCTGTGCTTTTATCTGCGTTCCTTTGTATTTTACAGGCATTGAAAAACTCAGAGAATGAAGCTCTCACCCTAATACGGAAAGAGGCCAGAGCCTCAGGGGTTAAACTTTCTTCTTCTTCTCTATCTGAAGATATTTTCTCACAAGGTGAAAAGCATTTAGAAAGACCCGGCTTTGTGCTGTAGCAGATTTTAGAGAGTGGCAGGAAATTAAGTTATATGCTAGCTGTTCTGTTTTTCTGAGAGGTTATTTTTATGCATTTATTTAATTAATTCCTTTGGCTTATATAAGGGTAATAAGATTTTGCATGTCTGCAGCGCTCCCTTTCTCAAGAAACTCAAAAACATTTTGCAGAAACCGAAACAGTCCTCGCAGCTGCCCCCGCGCACAGACAGAGCAGAGTGGCAGCCACTCACCCACCCAGAGCGTGTGGCTCTGTCCCCAGGACCGTAAGTAAAGGCCACTGCCACCAATTAAAAGCGCAGGCAGGACTGCAGAGAGCTACACGGAGACTACTCCCGTCGGAGATGTGCCGTGGCATTGAGTTTCACATCCTTGATGGGGTTTTTTTGCTGTGGGACGCCGGGCGAGCGCGGGAGTTCGAGGCAGCCGTTTCCCACCTCTCATGCGAGGTGGTACCTTGAGGAAGGCAAAAGCCTTCTGATGGTGCCAGGGCTGCCATCGGCGGAGCGCCGACCGAGAGGGAGGAGTGCCACCTACTGAATCATCAACACTTGGCTTGCTTTGAACATCTCTGCGCAAACTAAAATAGAAACTTCTTGTTTTGTAGTTGGAAATATAAAGGAATGGGGAGGAAAAAAAAACCACCACGGGGCTGGGGGGGAGGGGGGAGAAGCAGCAACCTAAAAAAAGGAATTTGCTGAATGGCATTTTGTGCCAGCATCGTGTTTATAAATAGCCGAAGTGACACTGCTCTTTGCAAGATGAATTTCTGAATATTTCTGATCAGCAAAGAGTTCAAGCTGCAAATAACAATAAATGGGGAGAAATGTATATAAATAAAAGGCATTAAAAACCCTTTCTGTGTGGGATCAGCATCACATCTTGAAGCTTACATCAAAGGGACTCAATTAGCAGACACATTTTCTAATTACATGTTCTAATTTGCAACAAATCTGGGTTTCTAATGAAGCCTTGATTATTGGTCCAGATGGTAAGGATCGGACCTGATACTCTGCAGCACGCAGAAGCGCGCTGGAAGTGCCAGGAAGAGCACTTGATGCTCAAGAACCAGCTCCGTCGCCTCGTTTGCCCAGACACCTTCATGTTCTCCAGTTCCCCAGCGATTTCCCTGAGCAGTCCTTTGCCCAAATGTACCTGAGTGAGCAACTGCTGAAAGCAGGTGCGGATAATTGCCGCTGTAGAATGAAACAGCAACTAAACCACCTCCCCGGCCAGTCAATCCACTGACTATTAATATTTTCCCTTTATAATCTTGATTTGCACATGCAGAGAGGGGGAACAGTACTTTTTTTTGTAACATAACCCACAGGCGGTCACCCAGGCGTTATTTTTAATTACAGAGAATGTTCCCTGTAAACTTCCCATGGGTATTACTTATAGTTTTTAGTATTAATCTCTGCAAACGAAACGAACGCAGCGCCGTAGGGTTTATTTCCTAGCTGGTGGCCGGGACACGGCTCAGAGGGAAGCTGAGAGCTGTTCCCAGGAGAAAACGGCTGGGGAGCCTGCACCAACCCCGGAACACCCAGATCTGGCCTGAATCTCCGAACGCAGAGATCAAGAGGGAGCAGAGAAAGAGAAGCTAACCCACAAACCATGCTTGCTTCCCCGCTTGATGCTGTGGCCATAGATCTGCGTTCAGAAGCAGAGTGCCACCTGCTCTTCCAAGGTCCCGGCTGTAAGAAACTCCTCCTGTGGCGCCCGGCACCAGCGGGAAACCCTTGGTTTTCCAACGGGGCTGATAAAAGCAGAGATGAACAACTCTTGGCTGAAGATACCGTCTCTCTTCCTCTTTGCAATATAAATACTTGGTGGATTTAACTGCCGTGCCATTTGCAAGCCCCCGGCAAGATGAGGGCACCACGGCCCTCTTCTAAATCCATCTGAGAGACCGTGTCTGCCCTGAAGATCGTTCAGTCTAAAGAGACATGACAATGCGCTGGAGAAAGAGGTAACTGAGGCCTGGAGAGAGCACAGACAGCCTGGCTGCTTGTGACAAGAGGGAACGGGCACAAACGTGACCGTCGGCAGTTCCATCTCCACCTGAGGAGGGCCTTCTCTGCTGTGAGGGCGGCAGAGCAGTGGCAGAGGCTGCCCAGAGAGGTGGGGGAGTCTCCCCCTCTGGAGCCATCCCAAACCCGCCTGGACGCCGTCCTGTGCCACTGCTGGAGGTGCCCCTGCTCTGGCGGGGGGGGGGATGGGGGAGCTCCAGAGGACCCTTCCAGCCCCCACCAGTCTGGGAGTCTGTGCCAACAGAAAGAAAATCTATTTCCCTCCCATCCTGATGCAAAGAAAAGAAAATCTTTCCTTCTAGGGCTTTTTTTCCCCCTTTCTTTTTCTTTAAGATGCCATTATGGTACTAACCGAGCCTCACTCCATTCTTCATGGCTCGATAGCTGTATGCTATCTGGGATCTAACTCTTGAATCCCATTAGCTTTTAAACCGGCCAAATCAAAAATTCATCTCGCAGCTCAACCGCCCTGGCACATCACCAGGGTTCGCAGACCCGTTTCAGGTCTCCGGCCTCGGAGCTGGCCCCGCGCGTCACCTGCCCTTGCTCCGCAGCCAGGACTAAGCTCCACAGACCTCCCAGGGGTCTTCCCAAAATACCGGCATTATACCTGTGCGTATTGTTTCGATACTCTACAGACCTGTGACAAAACCCCAAAGGAACAGACTGCGCTGACAGAAGAGCTACACTTCCATACACAGATGAGTCCAGGAGCTCTGGGTTGAGGCGGAAGTGAAAAACCCCTGCAAGACCCTTATTCCAACATCCTAACCGCTCCAAGAGCCTTTTTGGCTTTTCTTACTGTCTTTTAATAACACGATCCTAAACAATATAGAAATCTGGGATTAACTTGAACAGAATTAAAACTGGAAGTGCGAAATACCTGATCATGCCTTTCGCTGTTGAATCATATTCTCCCGTACCGCTGCAGCCCTACGCATAAATAGACAACTTATTCTGAAGGAACATGTTGTCTAATATTGCTGCCTGGCTCAAAAACAGCTCCGAGGGAAATTTCTCTCCACTGTCAGACCTAGTTGGACTAACCTAATAATAATAAAATACTAATATCAGTGTAGGATTAATTTTAAATTTAAGCAGCCAGTGTAACACGGTCAGGAGGACTCCCATCCTGTCATCTTGCATTCCCCCCGAAGACAGGATACGTTTCTAAGGTGGGTGGATCAGGCTGCGCTCGCTTCTTTCTACAGTCTATAAAGGGCTTAGGGTGGATACTTACCTTCTGGAAGGCTGCAGTTAAGTAGGATGAAGTGCCTGCTGCATAAAGCTTCAGAAAAGAAAGGTCAAGTAAAAAGAACCTGCAAGTGTTGTTGAGCATTGTGATTTTGAAACAAATCCCAGGTCTTCCTAGAACCTTGGTTTAACTTTTGCGAGCTGAATGACATTTATATGCCTTTGCCAGTGAGGTATTTCCCTTGACCTCACAATTGTTCCCTCTTCTCCCGTAATCTGAAATCTAAGCTCTGTTCAGTGAGCCAGTGCCATAGCTTGCACTGCCGGGCAGACCGAGACTTCTGCCTCTCTGGAAATGAAGAAATTGTTGAATGACCACTAATTGGAAATCCTACAAGCCCTCGGTGGATTAAAGAAGATTAATGGAGGAAGAAGAGCTCAGACATTGACTTGCATTAATGCAGTGGCCGAGGTCTCTAAGTAGCTGGGCTGCCCACTCTTATACGTGGTGTAGTAGCTTTTAGAGAGAATTTTTATTTATTTACTTATTTGTTTTACAGATAACAGTTACTATTTAAAGATAAAAGACTCCAGAGATCATATTAGCACAGGATAAGAGCAGCCAATTAGGTGGAGGCACAACGCACTCAGGCTGTCCCGGTGTGATTGAGATCAGTTTGATACCTCTCCCCTTGCCAGGGGATTTCGGAGAGCAGAAAGCTCTGGCTCAGGATGCGCACCACGATCTGTCTTCACCTCTTTTAGCAGTAAAGGCAGCGCTGGTGTGACAGACCGCTGAGGACAAGCGATGCGGCGGGGCACGGCGGGACCACGCAGGGCAGGGCAGCCAGGCAGGGCTGAAACACGGCTGGACCACGCCAGGGACCGCAGCGCTGCAGACGTCATCCTGCTCTCCTTCCAGCTTTCCAGATGGGATCTGGAGGCTGGCCTGAGCCCAAACGCAGTGATTAAGTACCACTGACAAAAGAAACTCCATGTACAATATTGAACTTTATTTATTATCCTAATTGGTTTTTACGCTAAGATGGAGTCACTGCTGGGAAATCCGTCTCAGAGCAGGATCCAGGCCACCCCAAGAGGTAAAATCAGTATTCACAAATACAACGGAAAAATGCGCCCTGCAATAATTTCCAGGCAGGTTTACAGCCGGTGAGAGGCGGAGAGCAGAAGCAGAGGCCAGCAGAAGGCAGGACAGGAGGAGAACGCAGGCAGGGAGAACAGGAGAAGAGGATCAGATGGTGGGTCCTGGCTTCTCAGTCCACTGGAAACCATAAGGTTTTGGATCTCCTTGTGCTCTGTGCCTGGGCAGCACCTGCGCTGATTAGGGACCGACCCAGCCAAGGATCCAGATGGGATACCCAACTACCTGAGGAAGAGGATGGGTGTGTGGGTGGGAGCGGGGCCGGTGCTCCAGCCCCAGCTGCAGACAGATCCCACCCACCACAGCTTTAGCTCGCTTCTCCCTGGCCGGTTCTGCCTCTGATATTTCGGAGTAGAGGGCCAACACAAGCACTAATTAGTGCCAACTGTTGTGCGGCTTTTCATCTTCCAGGAGCTGGGCCGAGAACATAAACTAATTTTCCTTAGGTCTTCCTCCAGCTGCTGACAGGGCTTGGATTTAAACCCAGGGAATTAGATTTGAAAAGCTCCATATCTCATTAATAATCTGTCGAGCCATTAAGTGCACTCAATAGAGATTTTACCACCATTTTTTTGCCATTGCAGAAGCGAATTACATGACCTTCCTCCCAGCCTGGGGGGTACTGGTACAAGTGGCTTCTCCTGCAGTTTTAGCTAAGGAAACAGCCACGTATCCCATGCCAAGGGCATCATTTAAAAAACAATTATTGGAGAGTAGATGAGAAATCTTTTTTATCTTTGGCCTTGATTGCATTTCAAAACTGATACCTTTTTCCTCCCATCGTTTCATTTACATATCAAAATAATTGCCTTCTAAATTCAACAGATTGCTGGAGCTCTGGAGGTAATCTGCCTTTCAAAAAGCTGGTCAGACTCGCTGGATGAGACCCGGGCGTAGTGAACTCCACGATAAAGCGCAGAAATACTTCAGCAAAGCCTGTGCTGAAGAAATACCTCTGTAGAGGAGCTGGTAGTGAAATGTGGGTGTCATTATTATAGTGACATCAAACCCCACAACATCCTTTTCTTTTTATCACTCCAGATCAATAGCAAAAAAATCCCCCAAAATCAAACCAGCTTTTTCCCTTTATTCTGGAATGAAGGTCTATTTTGATGTGCTTCAGTTTGGTTTGTCAGAGTGAAGTGAAAAGTTTTACTTCAAGCTTTGCCTGCCCAGCTCACGAGAGTTCTGGTTCGCGTGGTTTGCCATCCCCATTGCGCAGCTCACCACGGTGATCCCGTGATACTCGTGTATCAACAGCATCCCATAGCCCGCAAGCCAGAGGGCAGGGCGAGGTGTTTACATCCCGTACGGAGAATAATTTGGGAGTTAAAATACTTAACTTCGAACCTTTTTTACTTTGTTTTTTTTTTTTTTTATTTCTATTTTGTGCAAAAATGGAAAATGTAGACGGACGGGGATAGAAAGACTATGGAAGATGGATAAAGTATGTGAGAGAGTAGAGGGAGACATGGACACCTGCAACACTTAACACTTCCATATGATTTCCCAAGTTTGCCATAAACAAAAAGACTCACAAAAACTGGTGCAAGCAACACAATAGCCTGAAACCCCACAAGGATTAACCTCTTCATTTCTTGTGCAATAGTAGGAAAAGAAACTCTTTTTTGTCTGGAGTTTTGAAGTCCTTAATAAATCTTACATTTAAAAAAAAAAAAAAAAACACACAACCAAAAAACCCCAGAAATCATGTGCTACGTCTCATTTGCGCCAATGATAGCCTGTCTCCTTGAGATCTAATGGGAAACTTAATGACCCCCGAATTTTACTCCTGCACAAAGTGCTCCTGAAGGACCTGGTAAGTGTTCAGAAATGATGAAGCTCAGACAATCTTGGCCAAACCTCTTGACATGGATTACATTAAAGTCAGTTAGGAAAGCACGGGTGAGAAGACTTTGCTAACTCCAGCAAGCAACACAGTTAACCCCCGGGTGTCCTCTCTGGGTTCATTCCACATCCTGCGACGCTCTCATTCAGCCGGGCCGCTGAATGCCGGGTATTTTCCTGATCAAGGCTGGAGGTTCTCCCTTTGCCCTGACAGTGTCAAACATGGCAGTCAAGAGGCAGGATGGAACCCACAGGGTCATCTGAGAAAGGAGCCAGAGATCCAAAACATTGGTGCGATCTGAGAAAGCCTTGCAAGACAAGAAGTTGCCCAAGTGCTCGGGGAGATCTGAGTCCCAAGGAGAAAGACAGACGTGCCAACCTCCAGGCTGACACCGACCGGTACTATCACCTCAGGACAGTTACTACTGCTTCGTGGCCCAATTCATCCCTTCAATAACACAGAAATAACGTCCTCCTCTGTAATACGTTTTAAGCTTTAAGCATAAGAAAAAGTTACTAAGGGGAAAAGACCTTATGAAGAGAGGAAAGGAAGGTCTAGGAGGATCTCAAATTTTCTGTAAGCTCCCACTTTCTCACCTAGGGTTTCTCTCCTTAGTTTTATTCCATTTCTATTCTCAGACTCTAAGGGGAATCTGGACACGGAGCTCAAACACAAGTGTCCACATCACAGACTCGTGGTGACAGCTCCTGCCTGAGCACAGGCGCCCTTCCATCCATATCCGCTGGGTGCCAGATGTATTTTGAGCTGAGGATGAGCTCAAGCTTAGGCCTAACACAGACGACAGATACATGTAATCTCTGTGTCTTTTATCCCTACAGGAATAAAAAGTAATAATAGTTTGTATCTTCTAAGGCTGCTGAGAAAATACCCCAGGTCCTGCAGACAAAATGCTCAGATTTTACTGATCATCTCAAGAGAAACCTGTGAGAAATCGACCGTTCTCCAGTCTTCTGAACACCGCGGGCTTCTGAAGTTCAGTAGCTAATAAAATCGTAGTGCGTTGTCTTGCTTGTTTAGTAAGTTGCCGTTGTGCCAAATCTCTGTGGAATTACAGGAGTCAGTGAGAGGTCTTGCCCAAATAATATCATCTCCATCAGCATATATTCAAATAAAATATTTCATCTATTTTTCCTTCCAGGAAAAAACAAACAAAAAACCCCCAACCAACCCAGGAGAGAGTCATGACCCATAGGACAGGCGCTCGGACAGCAGCAGTTCAGCTAATACACGTGCACCGCTCCTCCTTGCTCTCTCCAGTTCTGCTGCCGCGGGACTGACAAGGAGAGAGATGACCCAAATGACAGATTCCCTCGATAGCACAAGCTGTTGTAATAGAATGAAGAAAAGAGAAATCAATCTTCATATTCATTTTTAAAACTGTTTCCCCTCCCTCTCCATGAGCTGTGTGAGACAAATTGAAGCTAAGGTATATATCCACTCAATGGTCTTCACGCCAACGTTACCACACGTCACAGCCCGTCAATGCCATTCATAGCCCTGCCTGGTGAGGGAGAAGTGGATGTTGTCACTGCCTGTCCCCACGCTGGGCCCTGCGCACCCTTACACCTCACCCCAAGAGTCTTCAGCTGGTAAAAAAAAAAAAAAGTTGGTCACTTCCATGAGCAGCAATGCCCATTTGATGGAGTTGAGCCCCTACTTAGCTCTGCTGTGAGCCTGTGAGGTTCTCCAGGGAGGCACCAGCCCTGTGGAAGAACCTCCACAGGGAAGAACCAGCCAAAGCCATGGGCCGTCTCCTACCACCTCTGCATGGCAGCTCTCACTACAACCATCCAGGCTCCTGATACTCTCCTGCAAAGTGATGAAAGGCCAAGGAAGAGGTGTGCAGGCCACCATACACCAGGTCTGCAGACCCAGCGATGTCCCCACTGCGTATTGTTCCAGTTTACGGCACCGAGCTAACGCAGCTCTGCTGCTGTCAGGACTAAGACGGGCCATTTGCACGCAGCAGCTCAGCTTAGGCGTCTTTGTACTCTTGCCTGGTGCAAGCATATCCTAAAAGCTCCTTGCTGCAGTCCCAAAAATCTAGCTGCAGTGGAGTGGCATCAGAGATTTTCCACCTCAGCACAGAATTAAGACTCGCTAAAGCTACACCACCCCCAAAGCCATACCATCAACATGCAACCTACCACAACAAAAAGATAACTGAGTAACGCCAAGAGAAACATCTGCTCTATGCTACTGATGCAGGGGGTTGTGAATGCTGTTCATGGAACCAAGGAAAGATGCTCCATAACCCATATCACCGCTACCTTTGCAGGGAAAGCCATCCGTCGTACAGCTGCGGTTGATTGTGATGCAAACTGATTTTCTTTCTCTTCCGTAACTGCTCACTTTTAAGAGGGCTAAATCAAACACTAAATACTTTCAGATCTCTCATTAAAAAAAAAAAAAAAAGAGAATCTTCTGGTGACCCTTGTGGACAACGTAGGAACTTGCTCACCCTGTTTCCTAATAACACACACATTGCAGCACTGCACATTTTTTCGGAAAGCCGCTGGTGTTGCCGTCTTATGTTGGAAAAGATAAAAGCAATGCTCCCATGCAAAAGAGGACTGTTGTTTTTTTTTTTCTTGGTAAGCAGAGCAACACCAATAAAGAGTGTGTTAAGTTACAGAGCTGAATATAAATAGCTCCAGATAAGATGGAGGCAATAGCTGTCACGCAGCCAAGCCAATTGCGTTTGAAGAACCTGTGACTACATATGTTATAATTTGATGGAAAATAATACTGTGACCTATTACAGACAGGAAAGCTGAAGGTCTCATAGGTCACCACATAAATGTGAGGCAGAGCTATGGATATAATCATTTAAGACCAGAAAGTGAAAGTAATGGATGAACACTGGATTTCAATTATCCTTAGATAATTCAAATTACTTTAAATAGATAGCTGACCTACTAAAAACTGCCTGGTCTCTAGTCTTGCATTTGCTGGCCAATTCAGATAATGACTATTTGATCCCGTTCTTCTTCTTTTTTCACGGAACAGTAAAACTGTTAATAGCACTGAAGGGTTTCTTTTTGAGCTGAACTTGCAGTAACCTGCCGTTCAACATCTCCCCATGCTAAATTCAGTTGTTACAGCAGTGACATTTGCAACTTGAGAAGTTAAGGTTGCATTGGTGGGATTTTCTCTGAGAACAACCAGGTTCATTTCCAGCACGAGCTGAAGGAAGCAGCTGGGCATTTTGCTTCAGGACTAACTTGTATACTCATTTTCGATCATCTTGTTGGCTATTTTAAAATTAACCTTGTGCAATCTCAAAAAAGAAGGAGAGGAATAAAAGGCTTAATTGCATGACTAATGAACACTAGGGATACAGCCACGATCCGCACACCTGCCGTGTTACACACCATTTCTGTGGTTCAGTATAACTCTTACGTTATTGCCATCATTTGTATTGTGTTAAGATACCGGAATTCTACTCATGTACTGAAATCCTGCTGTGCCAGGCAAGATACCAACGTACAACAGAAAGATCATAGAATGGTTTAGGTTGGAAAGGACCTTGAAGATCATTGCGTTCCAACTCCCCTGCCATGGGCAGGGACACCTCTCACCAGCCCAGGTTGCCCAAGGCCACCTCCAGCCTGGCCTTGAACACCTCCAGGGATGGGGCCTCAACAACCTCTCTGGGCAACCTATGCCAGTGCCTCACCACCCTCACAGGGAAAAACTTCTTCCTAATGTTTAATCTAAATCTCCCCTCTTCCAGTTTGAAGCCATTCCCCCTCGTCCTGTCACTCCATGCCCTTGTCACAAGTCCCTCCCCAGCTCTCCTGGAGCCCCTTTAGGCACTGGAACCCGCAATAAGATCTCCCTGCAGCCTTCTCTACTCCAGGCTGAACACTCCCTCAGCCTCTCCAGCCCTCGGATTATCCTCGCAGCTCTCCTCCTGGCACACTCCAGCAGGTCCATGTCCTTCTTATGTTGGGGACCCCCCGAGCTGGAGGCAGCACTCCAGGTGGGGTCTCCCCAGAGCAGAGCGCAGCAGAGGGGCACAATCCCCCCTCGCCCTGCTGGCCACACTCCTGATGCAGCCCAGGATGGGGTTGGCCTTCTGGGCTGCCATCGCACACTGCCGGCTCATGCTGAGCTTCTCGTCACTCAGCACCCCCAGTCATCTCCAATCTAAAAGGCAAAGGGTGGCTTTACTCTGCTCACATTGCTTGGCTGAATGCGAAACATCTCACCTCCTCTTGCAGAACCGGCTCTCTGCTGTCAGTGCGGGCAGGGGGAGCTTCCAGAGGGAGACCGATTCTGCCTAAATCAGACACCTATCTCAGAACCAGGAGGCCACCAGCATATCTACCACCAGATAACAAAACTCAAACAAGGAAGTTAGGTTAGACGACTTAACAGCTGAAGTGCTATAAGACAAATCTCCCTCTCCCTTTACAGTCTAAGGAATGACACTGTCACAGAATCACAGAACGGTCAGGGTTGGAAGGGACCTCTGAAGATCATCTAGTCCAACCGCCTCTCCATATCAGAGGACCTAATGGGTGTTCTTCGTATGCCTATCCCATGTCCTCAAGCAACTAGGTGGACAAAATGATGGAGAAAGAAAACAATCATGGCTAAATAGTGAGCCAAAAATACAGGTGTCTGGATTTATTCCATGCAATCTATTTGAGATGAAATTTGGAGCACAGTTGCCCAACATTTGCTTTGCAGTCAATGGATGTAGACAGATATTTCCAGAGGGTGACTCAGATCAGGTGATTGGCAGGCTGACCTGGTCTCAGGAGGTGTCCCCCAATTAAATGCCTAAAACCTCATTTGATGAATGTCCATGCAGTGAACTCTTTCCTGGAATCTGGCAGAATTCACAGGAGTTAAGGAGCTATATCCGATCTAACCATTGCAGTACCTCTCCACGTAGGGACACCCCGGGGAAATACAGACAGTGGAACTGAGGCCACTCACCATCTTGTTCGAATGTCTGTGTCTGGAAGTGGTGAGGTCAATCTCTTCCTCTACACACCTATTTCCTTCCACTGTCTGTAAAGGGACCCCGGGACCCCATGGTGGCTTGCTCAACTGCAGATGTTCACGCTGCTGCTATCTCACGTCAGTTGAAGTGAATGCTTGCTGTGCAAGATGCTAAATACCAAATTAATTTCTCTAAACTCTTCCCCAGTCTTGTCTAAATTCTCCCTGCAGTTTAACCCCCATCAGTGAGGTTCTCCAGATGTCACATTGACGGTGTTGGGTATGCACACGACCACAAAATCAGAACAACATCCAAACATCCTGAGATCCTCTGCACAGCCACAAAAGTTGGTGTTCCTTCCGCCTGTGGGGTTTCTCAAGCACTCAATTTTCCCTGTACATTGTACAGTGAACTCAGGTGCACAACTACAAACAGGAGACTACCCAAAACACAACGGCACTGACTGCAGTTCTCTTTCGGATGTGTGACCATATAGGCACCTAGAAGTTAGATGTAGTCCACACAGGTTAGCAAGGGTTAGCTGTGCTGGAACCTGCAATCAGAAATATTCCAGCCACTTTACAACGTACTCCCCGGGCACACCGGGAGCACACACCTGCGCTGGAGCATCCTAACACGTTATCAAGTTGAACATTTAGGAATGAGAAGATGGGATGCACCTGCTGATGACTCTTCCAGCTACATCTGCTACTCTGGTAAATGTCCCAACAATTTGCTAACAGACGATTGATTCAAACAGTTTGCAGAGTCAAGGGAGATATGTGGAGACAAGATGTGACTTTGCTGACTTTATTCATCACTCCTAATTGCTAAGCAAACGATGAGTGGAAAATATCCTCCACATTCATTCTCTTCTATGAGCATCTGGTTACTAAAGTTACAGATTTTATTTGCTGAGGGAAGGGGAGGTAGTGAGAGGTGAAGACCCAAATTTAAGAAAACACCGAGGGTGGAATATTGTTCTCGTCTGTTGTCAGTGCTGAGAGCGTAGCGCTAAGGCTCACGGTCAAGCCAGAGCTAGTTTTGGATGAGGCATGTCAGTTTTCAGTAAGAGCATAAAAAGGCTTCCCAGAATGGGAAATAATGAACTCTTTTATAAATACCAAAAAGTTCCCACATTTTGCTGCTTGTATTAAGATGTGGATTAATGTAATTGCATTTCTGCTAATCTCAATGCTTGCATGCCTAATGAGACATCTGACAAGCTTTTCAATTAGAGACATTACACTAAGTTGCTGGAGTCCCAGAGTTTGCTTTATCCTAGACCGTGGTTATCCTATTTAACCATATTTTGAGGGGAAACAGGCTGTGAGTCAAAGATGTAGCCAGACCGGCTGTATGACTCGGGTATGTCTTTATCCAAATCAGCCACGAGGGCTTGAAGTGGGTCTTTAGCCAGACCAGAGTGACAACGTTCATATGGAGTCGCAGAACAGACATGTTATTGCATTAAGTAAACAAGTACAGAAAAGAAAACCTCACTCACATTAAAAATCATATGAAAAGGAACGTTACAGCAGATCCATCTTGAATTACCGGTGAAGGTCTGAACCTTCGCCCATCAGGGCTATTGCTAGAACAAAAACCCAGTGTTGCCATTGCCGACAAGGCAAGGAAAGCTTTTATGCGTGTAGGTACCTGCTGGGTGAAGAGGGGAACCTGAGCACAGCTTCCACAGAAATTAGATGGAATAATTAGAAGCCATCAGAAAATGTGGCTGGCTCTTTTCACAGCACAGCAGGTTGGAATGGGGACTTGCTGGAGCACTGGATTTCATCCTGGCTCCTGAGGATGCCGACTACTCCCGCAAGCCAGCTACTGGGCACCAGCCCACCCAGACAGCACCCAGTTTCCAAATCCCAGGCACAAACGCAGTTTGATGTTGAAAGGAAGTCACGCTTTAATTAACCAGTTCTAATTATACTACAAATCGTTCTAAAACTGCATGTAATAATTTCAAAACCAAAACACAAGTATACGCTCTCCGTTGCTGAGTTTGTGAGCATCTGGTGCCCTTTGAAAGATTATTAACAGTACCATTTTCTCCTGATCATCTCCTTACTAAGTAGAGGACCTTCCAGGCTTGTATTGGTTAATATTAATAGCGGAGTTTTGTGTTAATTGACTAAGAAAAAGATGAGTGAAATTAGTCTTGTAAGAGAGAAAATGATTCTCAATGCTTCCACTGGGGATATCTTCTACATGGTCGTAGCCATTAAGTTATGTACAATTTTATTTAGCAACACATCCTAGGAAACATTAAGTCCACTGACTCTGCAAATACCTCCTGAATCCACCTAAAAACCTCTCTGGGTCTTTTACAGGGCCTCTGTAATATTCATTCAGTAACTACTCCAGGTAATTCAATGGTAATTTTCTTTCTTTTTCATGCCTCAGAAGTAACAGTTCATGGATTTTCCGTGCATTCCTCTTGCAAGATTAAATCCATATGAACAGCAGAGGAGGCTTCAGATGTTTCATGGCACAATGATGCAGGGAAATAATAACAAATGAAAAGGAGCAGGAAAAGGGATACAGCAGAGATTTCAGTAAAACTTTAGGTACCTGAGCTCTACTCCTTGACTTGTCGTTGTCCTCCCAGAGCAACTCTGCACGTCCATCTCCCCTCACATTCCTCCTTCACTAGGGCACGATTCAGTAGGGATAAGGTCTACCATCCGCAGTGGGTAGAGGAGGTGATCGGCTTTCCATTAAGAACGAAAAACAAATATGCCTGTGCCCATAAATCTGTCAGGGTGGGAAATAACAGCGCAACAGAGGGACCTGAGAGTTCATCTTGCAGGAAACCTGAGATAAGCAGCAGATTAAGAGAAATTGGGTGACAGCGCAGCTGTGTGCAGGGAGGCACGGCTTAGAGCACAGAACGCGTGCCCAGCTGGACACAAGACACAGTTGGATCCTGGTAGGACTTACCCAGTCCCGTTCCCAAAATGCGCTACTTCTAGGGAAGGGACACCCAAAAGCACCCAGGGGAGCTGCACATGCGGCCGCTGTCCTTCACATACTCATTCCCTGTTGAGTTGGGGGGTGGCTTTTGGCAGATGCTCAGATTGTGGCTTGACTGCCCACCTCTGGTTACAGCAAACCCCCTCAGGCACTGCCTCCCCTCTTCCCCGTGAGCACGCACATCCCTGCGGGCACAAATCACCTCTGGTAACAAGACAAACTCTTTGTGACACCCTGAGACCCAGTCCCCGATGGTTTTTTCTGATGCTGCCCAGTAGGAGAGTTGACGGTGCATTTCACAGCGATGCCCATTTTAATTTCTCAGCCTTTCGGTGATTTCTGTGGGTACAGCGCTCTTATCTGCAGAGCCAAACACCCCGTGGGCAGCTCCAGAGCCTTTCTCGGGGTCACACCTACCACCCCAAGCCACATAACCCATCAGGGCAGGTTGGGCAAAGAGCATCGGGGCAGCTCTGCCGACCTGGGAGAGGGTGCAGGACTCTGCCCTTGACACATCCGTCTACGTCTTTTCGGAGGAAGCAGAGGAGGAATCCCAGCTGGAAGGATTTTGTTGATTTTACTACTTTTTGGGTGACCTTTGGAAAGTGCACAATTCGCTTCATATTTTTACAGAGCAATTAAATGGGAGGAAACATGAGTCTTTCACAGCTCACTGACCTCAGGAACCGTTTCCTACCTGAGCTGTCAGGAGACACATCGTTCTCACTGGCCTATTCCACCGTGTTTAAAGAGGATCTTTAATAGCTTTTTTACATTTCATATGGAGCCGCTTCAGAGTTGGTTGTTTCTTTGTTTCCAGACTGCATTGGTCACATCCTCTCCGTAAATAAATTCACCTTTCAGATTTTTATACAGAGTATTTAAACCGAAGACAGGCAGTAAACAGCATGATGCTCTGAGGGGGTGGATTGTTCTCAGATCCTGTAGAAAAATACCTTGTCCTGGAGCCGTGTCCTCACCCTGCTGCTGCGGCGTGAGCTCTCGCTCTCCAGGTGACCATGTTTCAGCGTTAACTCATCCTTCGGATGAACGGGGACATTTGTACCTCTCAGAACGATTTTTCAAGCTGTCCACCCAGCCAGGCAACGCTCTGCCCACGACATGGGGATCACCTGCTAACCCTTCCCTTTGCAAATGGGAAAGCTAAGAAACCCTAACATTTTATAATGAAAAATTAGTTGGTCTTGTGTTTTTATAGATGAGGTATGAGGTATAAGTCACGTTTGCCCCAGGGATGCTCTCAGGCCTTTCCCAGAGGTATTTTTTTGAGGTACACAAGCTAGAATAAATGTTGATTGATCTTACTTTCAGGGTCTCAGCTGATCTGGAGCTGGGATGTAGGGGGAAGTTTCATCATCCCAACAACACAGTACTGCAAAGTTACTGACACACCCCCTTCTCCAAAATCTCCACTGTATGTTGAATTCATAGGGGAAAAACCCCATCCTTACCCTGAAGACAGGAAATCGCCGGTCTATTCCAAGCTGGCAAAAGCCAAACTAAAGACAGATCACTGCTCATTTAACCCTCCTGTTCATGAAAAGTGGTAAAGAGAGAGGAGGCTTTCAACCTTAAAAATTAGATTTAAGAGGTGAGTTTTACCCTCTTGCAGCTCTGTGAACTATTTGCAGCAAAATCAGCAAACCTTACAAGAAGCAGCTTTTGAATCTCTTATTGGATTTTGTACAAGTACTGTGAGGTTTCTCAGATTTTCCTTGGCTAAAGGAGGATTCTTTTCCAGCCAGCTCTCTCAAGTCTCGCTAAAATACCCTCCTCATTCGAGTCCGCTGAACTGAGTCCTTTATCTCCCGTGTGATTTCTGCTGCTCCGGGTTTGAGCTGCACGTTGAAAGCAAACGCCCCGTGTCACGGTACTTCAACTCCTTCCAGGACTTAGACTGGAAACTCCCACTGGAACCGAGCGCTCTGCAACGTGGCATAAGCTTTTCACAAAGTCCATCTGCTCTTCCCCCCTCAAACCTCTTCTTCTGAGGTGCACACCCCTCCACCCAAAGCAAAGCAGGAGGAACACCTCCATACTGGTAGCACTGGTTACACGAGACACACTGAGCTCTTCAGGTGCAAGCGGCTCCTCTGTTGACTCTCTCTTGGCTGCCTTCGCTTTCGTTGTGATCAACAAAATATGTCAAGTCCCCTGACAAGAATCTAATCTTATTCCTGGATGCATCAACTCAAGCACACTCTCTTTTTGCAGAAGAATGTTTCTTCCCAGAAAAGGCAATTTTATTTCGGCTGCTGCATCAAGCTGCTGCCTCTGATATTAGTGCTGAGCTTCTCGGGAACCTTCTCAGCTAGAACGTTTCTGTTCTGGCAGATTGTATCAGAGAAGTGGGAAAATACGATGCTCATATGCCTATGCCTTGGCTATTATGAATAAACACACAGCTATGGAGAAAAAGAGAGAGAAAACACACAACAGAGGTACAAACAGACAAAACGTGCAGGAATACGCTGTGGTTTTTGTGGAAGGGACGGATAAAGAATTGTCCTGACTCCACAGAGGGAGGGCACAGCCTCGTGGTCCACCCTTCCCCGTTTGGGTTTTTTATTTTCCCCCTTGAGCCAGTGATATATTTCCCGTCAGCCAGCGACGGGCCTGCTTTGAGGAGAAGATGATGATCGGACAAAGCGAACGCGGCATTAAGGGTAAGGAGATGGGGGCGAGAGACGGAGCAAAACGCAGAAATGACTTTAAAACCTGAGGGGAGGGAAACCAGCGACAGAAATTCCTGTCTGTTAAACACAATCAATGGCCTATTGGTATCAATCACCGCTGAGCTCTGGGCACTGACGGATGATTCCTCCCTGTCTGCGGCAAAGATAAATGGGAAGGAGCAGGGGAAGGCTCGGCCACGACGCAGGAGGCAAAGGAGAGCTCCTCCAGGCTGGGAGAAATCAAAGCACAACTGCTCCGAGATGGCTGATGAGATTGAGACATCCTTTGTTAGATACTTCCTTAATTGATTTCTTCAAAATAATATAGATGATTGCTGGAAAGAGACTATTTGTCAAAACCGGTCCCCTTTTGCGGGAACATACCCATTTCAGTGACAGTTTCAAGCTGAGCATTTCCTGAGGTGCGGGAAGGACTTGGACTGACCCAGCAGCGGGTCCGGGGTCCCCCACAGCCCTGTCCGGGCACCTGCCCCAGGGGCAGTCACGGTCCAGGTTGAAAACCTGTTCTTTGCATGAGAAGTCCCACAGCAAAAGTAGACAGCACATCACAGAACAAGATACCTAATTCTGACTTAGCAGTAATATGTCATTTTCTACTGAAAAATACATTTTCATCAGTGCGCGTTTGAACCTGAAGCTACAGGGCAAGTGAACACACCTGCTTGTTTACTCAAAAAAAACCCCAAACCAATAACAGATCTCCCATTCAAAAACATTAAAGAAAGCTTCAGAGGTCTTTGTTTCCCTAACAGTGCAAAACAAGAAAAAAATTTCTTTCCCTCCATCCTTTATTCACATTCTTTGATTTATCTAAGTTTATGGTGACAGTGGGGAATCCCCCCAGAGGTACCTACACATCAAACGCATCAGAATCTTTAGTAAAAGACAGCTTTCTTCCTTTAAGTCTGTTGCGGAACCCTGGTTCAAACCCTCTTTCTTCCAGGCCAAATAAATTCCCAACGCCAGAGCCCCAGGGACTCAAATGCTGTAGTTTCCCCACGTTGCTGATAGAGAGCGTGGATGTCCGAATCAGACCCACAGACCTGTCCTGGCTGAGGTTCTCAGCAAATCCTGCCTCCAGGATTTAGGTGTTCCCTTTAGCACAAGCAGGAGCTAATTTCTCTGCTTCAGATTTACAGCCTTCAATGATTTCTTGAAGGTGAATTTCTAACCTTCTCTGTCTAAAGCAAAATACTAACCCATTTTCTCCTGGAGACAAACAGCTGCGATAGGATGGAGCCGCCTGTTAAATAGGGTTTGGTGTGAGCTGAGCTGTGTTTTGAAGGATGTAGAACGTAGACTTTGTCCCCTTGTCAGTGCAAAATCTCTCTGCGGCTCTTAACTCGGTCACTCGAGGCCACACTTCCCCCCCAGGGCTGACATCTCTCTGAAAGACTTCAAGGCTAAATTCCTGGTAACAGACAACAAGGATGTCTATGAGATGGCTCAACATAAGACCGGTGGAGCCTGCATAAGAATTTAGATTTCACCACGACGTAATGTCTGGAGTTCAAATCAATGGCTGGAGAGAAAAGAGAAATACAGAGGTCTATGGTGAATAAAACAAACAAATCTAGACTAATTCTTCCTAATCACTTCAGAGTGAGCAGGTCTGATTGCAAGTGCATCTCCACTGAAATTAGATGGCCGGCTGGTCCTCGCTGCCGACAGCAACCGGCACGGCTGCCTCTGTGCTGCTGGGGACGGGCAGCGCGACAGGGAAGGCTGGATGGACAGATGGATGGATGCAAGAGGAGAAACACTGTCCCACAGCTCCTTTTGGTAAAGGAATCCACTATTCGCCAAATAAAATCTGCCTCACCCCAAAGCAGCATCTTTATCAACAGCAGGAGACGTCAGGCTGGGAAAGACCCACGAGAAGTCCCATCGCTCCAGCTCGGTCCCACTGCAGCCCACTGAGTGGAGACATCCCCTGAAAATCCCCTCTGAATTCCTCTCCGTCCTGTTGCCCTACAGCACCATCCAGTCACCACCTCTCCCACAGGGGCCGCGCTGGTTTATGAATTAAGCGTTGCGATTCCAGTCCATTACCCTGCGGAAACCTATTCCCAGACCTTCAGAAACCGCGTCGCTTCTGTGGATGCCACATGAGGATGACTGACATTTAACAATTTTCTCTCAGAGGAAAATTGCCCGTTCCTCCCCAGAATGAACCTGCAATTTTTTTTCAAAGCTGAGGCCACATAGTTCAGGTGTTTCGATTCCAAAGTGAGGACAAAATTGTTTACTCTGCAGCGGAGAAGCTGACCATGGCAGAAGATGCTCTGATGACAGGCTGTCCCTTTTGCAACAGAGGTTATAACTTGTTTTTAATCAGTGTTTGCCCTCTTTTCTTTTCTTGTTTCATTTTTAGCTGCTCAAGGCAAAAGCTAAAGTCAATTTACTGTACATATAGATTACCTGCTGCTTCGGTGCTGCACCGGGTAACTGATGGGAGAGGTCTCAGGCAGTGATGAAAGGAGATAGCAAAGAGGATTACCAGGAACGGCAGCTCGCACCAGGTTAGCGAGCAGATGGGAGAGCCGCATCTCGCA
This sequence comes from Charadrius vociferus, assembly GCF_000708025.1. Taxonomy (NCBI): domain Eukaryota; kingdom Metazoa; phylum Chordata; class Aves; order Charadriiformes; family Charadriidae; genus Charadrius; species Charadrius vociferus. Next base: position 2,807,914 of record NW_009650249.1, on the reverse strand, counting down.
CCCGTGGCATTTGAAAGGCCGTGGCGAGCACTGCACGCGGGGTTTCATGCAGTAAGACCAAGTCTGGGACTCGACCAGGGCCCTTCACCTGAGTAATGGGAGACTGTGGGGAGAAGGGACTCACCCAACTCTCCCCATCTTCAAACCTTTGGAAACATTCAAATGTATGTGCTTTCAGTGATAAAAGCTCCAGAAGTTGGGTTTGAACCTCCTGTGGCTCTTACATCAACTGAAGGCAGGACCTTGTTCTGTGGACTCTGGATGCACCCCCAAATTCCCCAGCTTGTTCCACATCCTTCCAGGGAATTCCTCTCCCCTGCACTGGGCACCTCGGCATTTCCTTGGAACAGGGCAGTGCTGTGACCACAAGTATCTCCGGCTAATTACACTATGGCCTCTGTGCCAACAACCCCCATTGACACAGACCGATACTACAGCAACAACATCCCGATTAATCAGATCCTGCACTCAATTCCCGGCTGGTACTGGGGGGAGAGGGATCACATTTAGCAGCACACTGATCTCCTCCGGGACTTCTGAAGCAGCGGACGTTACACTCTCCTGTGGCCCCTTCTCCACGTGGGCAGCAATGGGGAAGATGCTTTTCCTCGCCGGCATCCAGCTCCTGTGCAAGAGGCCCAGGAGAGCTGCGGAGGCGCCGGCGCACTCGGCCATCGCACACCGCCGCGCTGCCGCCGGGTTTGCCAGAGGCAGCCCGCTGCTCCCAGCAAAGCCTGACATGTCAGAGAAAGGTTTCCACAGGTCTGGAGAAACAAAGGGGCTCTGAACTCCCTGTGAGCTGCCTACACTCAAAAGCTTTCAGAGTGGGGGCAAAAAAAAAAAAAAAAAAAGTAGGGGAAAAAAAAAAAAGGAATAAACTGAACTCAATGCCGCCTTTGTTGAATTCACCCACCTCTGCAATGGATTTCAGCCTTTCTCAGATTGCAGAACTGAACGCTTCCCAGCAGAAGTGCTGGCTCCTGCAATTCAGCCCCCAGGCTTGCCTTTCCCACGTCCCCTCGGCCTGCTGACAAGTGGCCCCAGGAACCCCAAGGACCCACTCCTCGCTTTGCCATGGCACTCCTGCTCCGTGCGCGAGCTCCGGGCACCGCGGCGCAGGGCTACAGGGGGCTGAAGCCGCGGGTGAGCTCTCCCGGGCTGAGACACCCCCGGTGGTACACAGGGATGCACAAGAGGGATGGAGGCGGGAGAAGGTCCTTAGAAAGGACTGCGGCAAGTCCACCCAGGCTGATTTCTAACCCGAGTTAATAGGAAGCCAGTGGACTAGAGCGCGCAGGAGAGCAACGTGCCCGTGTTTCTTAAGCGCAGCGAGAAGCCAGCGAGCAGGCTCCCGTCCCTCCTGCTGCCTGGAGAACTGCCCCCGCGGGAGTCTACGGAGAGGCTATTTGTACCAGACCAGGTGGGAGGAGATGAAGGTATTTCAGATCTGGGTGTGCAAAGAACAGCAGCAGCTTCCCTTGCCTTTTTCCATTGCTCCACAGATTTAACCAGGATCCCACCGGCCACTCCTGTGGCACTGCCCTCCCCTCGCTAACAGCTCCCACGTAACTGCAGATGAGCTCTACAGCACGTGCCCCGCTCCCCAGACTTTAGTAAACACCCACTACATACATCCAATTTCTTATTTTCCATTTATTTTATTTTTTTAAATATTTGCCTGCATTTTCTCAGACTCCTTTTTCCCCGCTGGAAAGCAAAGCCCCTCTGCCTGCACAATGCAGAATCCACAAAGCCAACCAGCAGCGGCTGCAAACCACAGAAGCGTCTGCAGTGTTTTAATTCTATCATTTAAATCATCTCAGTCAATGGGAATTTCCTTTCTTTCCCTCTCTCACCAAGACACCTCCCTTTTTTTTTTTTTTTATTTTAAGTAAGTTCGTGGTGCTGGAGCCTCAGCCAGCAGACGCGAGCCAGAGGAATGGAGCCAGTTTGCACCCGTGATGAATTTGGCCTCGTACGGGAATCAGGCGCTTCAGCATCCCACCCGTGGCGAACCACTGAGGGGTTGGGAGGAGGACGAAGCAGCACCTCAGCTGAACTCCCAATTCCCTGCCTTTATCCACGACCTTCTCCTGCTTTTCCCTTCCTCGCTCAAGCGCTGGCAAATGCCGCACAGCTCGTGTCCGAGCACCCCACCCGGCTCCCTGCTGGCTCCCGAGCTCCTGCGTTTCTCTCCCTGCCGTCATCAGTTCGACTGTCGGTCCCCATAGTCATTAGGGCTGGAAGGAGCTGTGGGAGGACACTAATAACTGGGGATTCCGCTTGCAAGATGTTGCAGTGCCATCTTCAGACAGGAGGGCAGCAACCGCAATCGGAATATTCTTAAGTACAAATAGGAGGGGGGGGAAGAAACAAAATTGAAAGTCCACCCAAATCCAGATCTTTGCAGAGACAACATGCAGCCCGAGGGGAGGAAAATATTCGCAGTCGGAGTCGCGGGAATCAAACAGCACAGCTCGTCACGCGCTCCCCACCATCTACAGACCTCGACACACGCGGCAAGGAACAACCGGTGAACCTCTGCACAGCCCGAGGAAGACAGAAACTCTTTGCTCTGTGCTAAAACTTGGAGATTATAGGATTCAACTGTATTAAACAGCTAAAAGGTTTTATGAAAAGCAAAACCAGATTCTCTCCCTCCTCTATCACCCAGCACGCTGGGGTGGAATATTGCAATGCACATCTTAACGCCTTCCTCCTCTCCCTCTCTTCCAGCAAGCCGAGTAACGCTGCTTTATCCTAACGGCTTATTCTGCAGCAGCAAATCAAACAGGACAGAGACCTCTCTCCCCCTCTGCCCCGAGATCCCGCAGCGCTGCGCAGCCTCTGCCCACGCAGTCTCCCACCGCCCCATCACCCAAACGGCCTCTGCTGCCTCCTCACCCGGGCCTCGGCGCTTTCGGCAGGAGATGAGCGACGGCAGGGAGCAACCCAGGTGCTTAGAGAACGGGGAGCACCGGGGTGAGTGCTGGGGCCTGCGCCCCCTTCATTCAGCAGCACGTTAGTAACCATCGATGACAGCAGCGGATTGACCCCACGGGTAAACAACACCCGCAGCTTCTCGGAGCCTCCATCAGGTGGGGGTTGGTGCTAAGACAGTTTCGGACACTGACCCTCTGAACACCAGGGCCTTTAAGAAGTCTTTTTTCTAGTAACACTGGCTATTTGAGCCAATTTTCAGTAATTTAAGTCATTTGGGCCTGCTTGCACACGTCACTGCTGACATAAGTCCCCCTGGAGCGTAGGAGACGGCAGCCCAGCCCGCACCGCATATTCTCCAGGAGAAAAGGCAAATGGACCTCAGAATTTCATTGGGATGCTCAAACTGATCCCACACAGCTTCCACCGAGGAACCCATCCATCAGAGCCTCCGAGCAAAACCGCACGCTACAAACCGTATCTGGAGACGGTGGATTTAGCGAGCTAAGGACGGGATCTCTGTGACAGCGAGGAAAGGTAGAGCTGTTTTTCAGCAGCAAAGCCACAAACGCTGGATCCTCCTGGAAAAGTATTCGCCTTGCCCGGTTTGGGCCACTTTAACGTTTAATTTTTAAGACAGAGCTACTTAATGTGCTTCTCTCCAGAGAGAAATAAGGATGGCCAGAGGGCAAGTCTTCTGACCTGTTGCTAACACCAGTCCTAACAGGAAGGGAACAGCCCTCGGGAGAGGCCTGTCCGGCCCGGCAGGACTACCCCAAGCTCTGAAGTCCAACTTGTGGACAAATCTCCTCTGAAGTGAGCGTCGGACAGGAGCCCACCACCCAAACACCGTGCCTTGCTCCATCCACCGTGCCCAGAAGGGGCTGCCGGGGCTGTCCTCTCCCCCCCAGCCATCAGAAACCACCCACCCCTTTGGCCAGGTTTGTTTCCCAATAACTCGGCGAGCCGAAACTGCTTTGGATGGAAAGTTGGTGCCAGAAGGAAACGTGTGGGCAGGGTGGGACAACAGCACCCGCCATCAGATCAGCTTAGACTCGCGCAGAGACACAGCCTCGGGCATCACAGAGCTCAGGCTGGGGAACTTGCCCAGTATCAGCCAGACAATCCATTGCAGGTCTACGACTTGCTCTCATTTTGCCCCACTGCCCTGACCCCAAAGCCAAAGTCTCTGGTAACACAGAGAGCCACCCATGAAAAGCTTCCAGTCAGTATTGAAGCCAATTTGCAGAATTCCCAGTTTGGCAGGGAAGGTATTACGCAGCAACAAACTGCATTTTCGAGTTACACATCACTCGAAGCCCATCACCCCCGGTCCCCTGAACCAGCTCAAAGATCCAGACCTGTTCCTTCAAAAGCTCCTTGGCAAGTGACTTCTTTTTTAATTAATACAAACTCCACCCAGTTGAATCTGATGTCTTGAAACCAGTTTAGAGAAAGGAAAAAAAAAAAATAGGAGAGAAAAAAACCAAAATCTAAGTTGCAGTTCTGTGCTTATCTGTGCTGCTTCTGGATGTGAGCACAGAGGGAGCTGCGTGTGAACCCCATCCCCAGAGCAGGGACGAGGTGGGCACGAGCCCGAGCTGTCCCTGCGCCATGCTGGGGGGGTGGCAGGCAGTCTGGGCAGAAGAGGTGAGGGACACGGAGAGGGACACCTCTAACCCTGCTCCAGCTGCAGCCCTCTGGTCCCACTCGTTACCTGTACACCCCCCCGTGCCGCCAGCACGTCCCTCGCCAGTACCCCCAGTCTCAATACCAGTACAAAGCTGCGTGCATACAGGTGAAGGTTGGTCCCTGCTCTGTTGCAACGGATACAGAACTGCCCCAGCTCGGGCAAATGAGAGTAACGAAGCAGCAATCCCAATCCCAGATATCAGACTGAAAAAAAACCAACTCACCTCCCCAAACCATCTTTATTCTGCCACCATGGCAACTTTTAACTGCCTTAATTGCTTCCTAGTTTAACGGCTGAGGAAGAAAAACCTTCAAGAAGAAGAAGAAGAAAAGTCATCTTCTATGACTTTATTATTAACACTCATTAAAACAAAATGCAGACAAGCATAATTTTTTGCGTGTGCATTTGCAGCTTGCATTTTACCTGGGTATATATTTTTGCTACTCTTTCAGCAACTGTCAGAAGGTTGTAAGAAATACCCGAACGTTTGCCTGCTCGTGGCTCTGCCCTCCCCAGGCCCTCTCGTTACCGGTCAAACTGGAATAAGCATCTCTCCAGACTGCCCGCAAGCCAGCAAGGAACAAACACTGAAATTTCTCTCTCCTGCCACAATTTCTCTCCTGGAAATTCAACCGTAAAGACTCGCTCTACGGTGCGCCCACACACGCACTTACAGACGGGGAGTACCACAGCACAGAATTTGTCCCCAGTGTCATCCTCCCCCTCGTGGTGTAGTCACCAACAGGTTATGACTGAATCCTTCCCGCTTCCAATTGCGGTTCTGATCTCAAAGGCCAAAAACTGGTGTGGTTTGACCCAGGGCCATGCCCACACTGGGAAAACCTGGTCAGATCTTGTCCCACCTGATAGATGAGCAGGTGGAAACATCAGGGTGTCTGTATGGACGGCCGAGGGGCACCAGCTCACAGTCCGGAGCTTTACGCGATGCCTATGGGATGCTGCAACACTCTGTGGGACGGGGTTAAGGTTGTCACCACCAGCATGGTTCAAATGGTCAGTCCATGGAGTTGCACAGGGCACAAAATTGGTCCAAGGTGACCTGAAGGTCAGATTCATCCCCACGGCACCTCCCCTGCCATAAAACAATGAATCTCAGGCTGGAGCAGACCTGTCTCTCCTCCTTTTCCGTGACAGCAGCTCATTTCTGAATCTTGGCAAAGCACTTGTCTCTTCCCGCAGAACCTAGAGCAATAAAGGCAGTGACCTCCCTGCTGCAAAACTCTCACCTGCATGAATAACAATAAAAATATACAATATTTTACAATCTGCTCCCTATTCATTAGGACTGGCTGAATATAATAAAGCTGCCGCTGGACCAGCCACTCTCGTAGCTCTCAACTCATGCTGAAAAATATAATTATCTTGCAGTGAGGTTTGTAAACAGCCCCAGCCTTGTTTATTATAAGTCTCTCTTTAAAATCCAATCAGATTAATTTTATATGCAACTTAAACTGCTGCTGCTGCTAATTTTAGGTAATGTGCTTCATATATTTATTTACAGTGCCTGCACGAAATTAATGGGGAAAGGCAGATTTCGGGAAGGCATCTGAGTCCCTGTACACACTGGTCCCCAGTTTGAGGGCTCGGAGGGCTGGGTCAAACACAGATGACCAGAGGTCCCCATTCCCAGCACACAGCCACAGTCTGTCCCCGGGGTGGTCCCCTCCTCTCCAGAAGGCTCTTTTTTGACGCGGTGCTCCCAAAAGGCGCATCTTCAGCCACGGTGCATTAACCTGGGCTCACACCCCCGCGTATCCCCGGGGCGGTCGCTGCCTCCCCAAGGCTGGAGATGCACACGGGGAGAGGAGCACAAGAACAGGGTCAAGCGTGCGATGCTCACACTGCTGGCGTGAAGGCTGAACGGCACAATCACTTTGCCCAAGGTCAAATCAGAAGTCCCATCTCTTACACCTCGGGTCTGGACCAGAGCCACAAGGGTCTGCTTCATTGCCCCTCTCTAGAACCCCAGACTGGTGAGGGCTGGAAGGGCCCTCTGGAGCTCCCCCATCCCACCCCCACCAGAGCAGGGGCACCTCCAGCAGTGGCACAGGACGGCGTCCAGGCGGGTTTGGGATGGCTCCAGAGGGGGAGACTCCCCCACCTCTCTGGGCAGCCTGTGCCACTGCTCTGCCGCCCTCACAGCAGAGAAGGCCCTCCTCAGGTGGAGATGGAACTGCCCATGGTCACCTTTGTGCCCGTTCCCTCTTGTCCTATCAAAGCAGCTGAAGCTTCTGCGGTTCTCTTTCCTCTCCAGAGAGGATGGCTCTGCACACTGGTAAGATTCCCCTCAACTGGGGACTCTCTTCAGTTTTCTCCTTGCCCTAAGTTTGCTGCAGCGTGTGGGAGACTCTTTGGTCTGATTCAAGCTCAACATTTCTGCACCTGCAGTTGATACCCAGCTCTGCCCTCTCCTCCTGGTTCAGACCGGACTCAGGATGCAGAAGTGATTACAATAAGCAAAGGGAAGGTGGGTGCTGAATACGTAAGTGGATTTGTATTTCTCCTTAAGCATAAGACCTTTTATTTTATTTTTTTTTAAAAGGGGGGG
>NW_009650249.1:2748469-2799983 GCF_000708025.1 Charadrius vociferus | reverse complement strand
GGGGGGGGGCGGAGATTAAGTGAATTTAGCAAGAAGTTGGTCAATCCTTTAATACCAGGAGGTCAGAGCCATCCCACATGGATAATCAGTTTGCTTTCAATTTCTCCTTGGTGGGTTGCTGCTTTGAAAAATCTCATTTCAAGACACAAAGAGTCAGGTCAAGGAAGTCACAGCTCCTAATTATGTGAAATGAAGTGGGACATAGTGGATTTGAAGCAATCTTGGCTGTAAGCATCTGTGGGAAAGTTTTCCAAAGCTGCCTTTAAAGCGGGGGTTGGATTATATCTAACCTAAGGGGGCTCAAGGATGGCTGCGAGATGAAACAGAAACCTTCTTTCCCTCCACCTACCAGGGGCAAAACCTGCTCCAGCCTTTATAGGTTTGTCTCAGGGAAGCAGAAATTAAAGGACCCTGTTCTGTAGCATCATGTAGCTCTCAACTGTATGACAGACTTCCAAAGGGCAGCATTTCCCAGATTTTTTTAAAATAATTATTTCCTTTACGTCTCATCTGCCTTCCTCATCACCAGACCCTGATGATGATGAATCTGGTAGGGAGAGATGGAAAAACTTCCACAAAGAACCTGGCCACAGGTAGATTTCTCCCCACACAATAATTCCTGAATTATCCTTCTAAAGCAGATGCTGGTCCAGCTCAGGTCACATCTTTGGTCACAACTGATGGCTCAGGCTCTGCCCTGCCTATTAACTCCTCTATCCAAGGGATGCCGGGCTCCTAGTACTTGGAAACTGCCATTTCTCTCAGATGCTCCTTCCCATTGCCAAACTCTAAGAGCTTTTTTGTGTCTCCACTTGTTGCTGGAGAGCACAAGGAAAATCGCTTCCCTGGCAGCTTTGTGTCACTTCAGATGCGCAGCCAAGGACGGGACACGCTGATGGCACTCTGCTCTGAGGAAATCCACGCATCGCTCCAACTTCTGTGGAGCGATACACCAGGCACAGGCTGGCAGAGACCCTGTTAAAACCGTTGCCTGAAGGAAGCTACAGATCATAGAAAATGTGGCACTAACTTTTTAATGACTCTGCCCCAGAAGACCACTGCCAACATGAAGCAGAGGGGTTGGGCAGGAAGGATCCTACCACCAGGAGGACATGAAGACCCAATATCCCCAAAAGCAAACAAAGAAACCTGGTGTTTGTATCCATTTTAAAGCTAAATTACAGTCAAGTGCAGAGGGCAGAGAAAAAGGGCAATTTATGGAGCAGCTGGGAAACACCTCCTATGGGTGAAGCCATCAGAACTGGAGGCATCAGGCTGCTGAGACGCCATGGACTGGGAAGCAAAGGCTACCCCAGAGCTGGATGGCCCCACAAAAACACAATCCCCAAATTACTGAAGAACCATGAAGAACGCAAGGCAGATATTAGCATGCAAAAGCCTCTCACTTTCAGTAAAACCCATATTTTTCCTCAGCTCCATAAAGTCAAGGGCAATTTTATCTGACACCCCCTGCATGGTCTCTGGCTGTGTGCACCAGCTGTCCCATGTGAGCCCCAAAAGGAGTGGGGGCGGTGGTTTACTGTGCAGCCTCTAGCAGCCAGAACCACTCCAAGGGCGGCAGCAGGCTAGGAAGTCCCTCGTCCTGGAGGAGGTGGCAGGCTGTGACCTTCAACTGCATCCGCAGCTCTATAGCCATAGGCATCACTTCCAGGCTGAACCAAGCAAAAGCAGAATTGGATCCAAATGGAGCAAGGGTGCAAAGACCCAAACGAGGGAGAGGGGATGGGCGGGAGAAAGCTGGAAGAGGAATATTTCACTGCCTTCAAGAGTCGGTTCAACTTTGTCACAAGCAATTTGAGTCTGGGTCAAGGAAAAAGAAGAATCGTTTTCTAGAGATGTTCTCTTGCTGAACTCCCTGGCTTGGTGCTTGAAGCAAAGATTACGCTCCTGGCCAAGAGCTCCCTGCAGAAGCAGCACCATGTTCTGGGGGAGGAGGCAGCTAGGCGGGGGCTAAAGAGACATAGAGGGCTTTAAGGAGGGGCAAAGCAAGAGTTTTCACTAGACAGACTTCAGTCTCCTTTCCCTTCACATGTAGCTTTTGGCTTCAGAGGAAGCGTCCTTGTTTCTGCAGTAAGACAATTCTGTAATAAATAAGACAACTTAGTTTGAAAATAGACCAACATCTCAAAAAAAAAAAAAAAAAAGAACAGTGGAAGAAAAGGAATAATCAACTGGCCCTGATGGATTTGCCTGTAATAAGAGGAGGGAAGGCTTTTAGATCTGGAGAAGGCTTTGGACCTAACCAGATTGCTGGGTCAGAAGATACAGAAGAGTGTCTTTCTGGCTTGGAGAGCTTTAGCAGCAGGCCAGGAAAGGGTTCCTCTGCCTGGAACTCCCCCTCCCTCAAAAAACAAGCCCAGGTGCAGCTCCTTTGCGGTCCTCAGCCCCAGACATTCCTGCCCTCCATGGCTTCTTCAGGTCTTCCTTACTAATAGGGTGTTATTCTGCATCAGCAACAAGCAAATATAATTTAAGAGAGAAGAACACACGGGAGCATTTGCAGTTACTGTGGGAAAGGTGTTCCATGCTTGCTCTTTATCTTATTACCAAGAAACTGCAGACCAGCAGCTTGCTAATGGATTATATAAGTAGCTTTTCCTTATTCAAACACACAGACTTACATTCCCCATGCTGGCAAATAGTTATCTTTTAACTGCAAGGAACAGGTTTTGGATGTTTCACAGCCAGACCTTCAGCTGCAGATGCAGGCAGAATATTGTTAGGAAACGAGAAATTACAGCCTTTGTTGTGTTTGTTTAGGAGTGGAAGCGGGAGCTGTAACGTCGCCCATCCGCAGAAGTTCCCCTCGCTCATCTGCAAAGAGTTACCACCCAGTCTGGGATGATCCTGCCTTCTCCGTTAAATGGTGTTAACTAAGCAGAATCTGAACGTATCATTGATTAGATGGGAAGTTTTGTGGTAAACAGAAGCCTGTGTAAAGAGTATGAAGGGTTGGTTTTTTGTTTGTTTGTTTGTTGTTGGTTTTTTTTTTAAAAACAACTTCCCTAGCCCTTCCGGTGAATGGAAATATCCAAAGTTTCATCTTTATGAGAAGAAAAAAGCAGAGTTTAGGGGCCTCTGTGAGTTCAGAAAACATGGTTATGTTTCTCATAATCAAGAAATAAGCTGAGAGTCAAACGCCTCAAAAAATTGTGATCTTCTGCTTTTAGAGATTTTACGGCACATTCATATGTATATGTATGTACACAAAGTTTTCCTCTGCAGTTGCTTACACCAGAAATGCTAACACTTCATTTTGCTTTAATGAGAAACTTTAAACTCCCAAAATCAAGAAAATACCCTAAAGCGATTTAGAATACAACTTGACAGCACCACAGAAACCACCAACCTTTATCCAACCTCTCCTAGCCAACCTATATCCAACCTTCTTGCCATCAGGTATAGCATCTAGATAAAGAAAGCCTTCACAAACAATGTGCGGACAAGCTTTTAAGCACCTTAAAAATTTAAATGAATTAAAGGTGTAAACTTTAAGTGGTTACTCAAACTGCATTAAGGCCTCTCATAGGCACTTTCTTATTCAGAATTAGAACAGCACTGATTTGATTTAGTTTAATTGATGCTGAAGCTGGAGATAGACTGAATTAGACAACTCTGAAGAGTGCCCGCACTGGGATTTAATGCGATCCCTGACCCCAAACGGGAATTCAGGCCACACATAATGGACTTGCCTTGAGCGATGGCCATGGCCTTGGGTGCCCAAGCCTGAAGGCAGCTTCATCCAAACAGCGGCATGCAAACAAACACTGCTGTGAACCTAAAATCACTGCATCAGAGAGTCGTTTGGGTTGGAAGGAACCTTTAGATGCCATCTAGTCCAACCCCGCTCGGGCAGATAGGGCTGAAGCGTGTACCTTGGTCAGCCTCGCTGTTTGGGCAGGCTCCCGTCTGCACCCACCCTGCAAACAAATGTGGTGCTCACAAAAATCCCACGTTCTCTGGTATTTCTGTTACTCTCTCCCCTCCCAGCATCCCTGTTGCAATTCAGTTCTGCGTTTCCCAGCTGCCAAAGCCTTCTCAGGCTCGTGTTGCGCTCGCTGTCCTGCCTCTTCCCCAGCAAGCCGCCCTTAAAATTAGCAATTTGGAATAAAACTGCCCAGAAGTCCCATATGAGGGATAAGCGCGTTAGCACTGCTGCAGCAGCACTCTGCAACAACAAACCTTGCGTGAAGCTACACTGCTGTATGCCCCAGGTTCTTCCTCCACCTGATGACAGTATTTGTCATCCCGCCCGGGGCAGGTGAGAAGGTCTCTCCAGGTAACACTTCGTGTGCTGAGAGGAGGGAAAGGGCTGCAGAGCAGCAGCACTCATTTTTAGTTTTAATAAGGAACATTGCAAGAAGTCCAAAGGCTCTTCTTTAATAGGTTTATGGGAGATACCTTGTGGTCAGGAGTGGCCACGATCATTGCAAAGCTGGGCTAAAACAGAGGATCATAGAATGGTTTAGGTTGGAAAGGACCTTGAAGATCATCGAGTTCCAACCCCCTGCCATGGACAGGGACACCTCCCACCAGTCCAGGTTGCCCAAGGCCACCTCCAGCCTGGCCTTGAACACCTCCAGGAATGGGGCCAGGATGAAAATATATATTCTATATCAACTACATCATATTTAATACAGTGATGCAACATCGGGTGAGAGACAGCGGCACAAGAAGGTGTTGGATCCTAACTGGCTTAACACTGATATTGAAAGATCAAAGATAATTGTGAAATTCCAGAAGAACGAACCCAAGTACCATTTCTTTTAACGTCGCTATAGAGAAACCCCCAGTTTGCACCAGCCTCGGTGTACATCCTGTCTCTGCCCAATGGGTCGATGGGAGCTGACTGCGATCTCCCAAACTCAGGTGAACAACACAAGAGCACAAAAGTCACCACCCTGTAAAGATGCCCTCAGCCATAATGTCACCAACATGCTGTCCCCAAAAACACGGCTCAACCAAAAGAGACAGTTTGGGGAGTACTCCCCTTCACACCAGAGAGCGCCAAAGAGGAGACGAAATCCAAACCCGTTGGCAAGAGTTGCCAGGACCTGCATTTCAGCGGCGTAACAAATTGCAGTTCCAACACAAGAACAGCATTACCAGCTACTATGATAAACGACCAAGTTAACTAAAAGCTTCACTCTCTTTTCTTTGTTGGTGGTTTGGTGTGTTTTTTTTTTTTAAATTCTACTTGCTACAGCAGCAAAGCATCGTAAAGTTGCATTTAAATTAAAACAACCCTCCAGCCTGGGGAACAGCAACACAACACAGCCATCCATTTCCAAGAGAAAAGGGGGCAGGAAATCCAACTAAGATTTATACAGTTATTCCTCTGTAATTATCCAGAAGAGAAAGAAAGCCCACGGGTCAGCAGTATCTCATTCATTATCACACACGGCTAGCTTTTTAGGCTTTAATTTTGTTTTATATTTTTGCACTCCCCTGCCTACCTCCAGATTAACAGCGATGTGCTGGGAAAATTAAAGCGCTCTGCCGATAATTGCGTGAAATACAGCTCTCGCCATCACCTCCGCCACCGGACGGCGTCCCCCCACGCGGCAGCAGCCAGGACAGGTGCCCAAGTGCGATTGTCACTTGCTGGCAGATGATCGGGCTGTAATCCGATATAAGGAAATTAAGAATGAAATGAAAAGCAATTCAAAGAGAAGAGGAGGGAAAAAAATAAGGAGCCCTCCGAGCTCTAACGCTTTACTTTGCCTTTTTCTGCAACTGCTTTATCCGTTCTTTTTTTCATCCTGGGCTATTAGTGCTACTTTTATTTACAGTAGGGGAAATACACCCATACTGGTGGCCCATAGTTCAGTCTGGCCTTTGAGCAAGGCCCACACCCTTCTGATCTCAGCAGAAGGACACCCATCTGATCCACTGACCACGGTGTCCCATCCCTGTCCATCTCCAGGGGGATGGATTCCTCCACCTGCCTGACAGGGAGGTCCCAGGAGACGAGGCAACTGGGTGAATAGAGCACAAGACCTGCCAAATCCGGGGTCTCCAGTTCTCCTCCCTCCTGACCCCGGGCTGGGTCAGGCTTCACCGGATGTTGGAGTTGGCTCCAGCATCATCCCCCGCTATGGTGGGACCTCCAGGTCTGCATGCAGCAGGGACACAGGGCCATCTCTGGTTAGCTCCCTTGTTTATCCCCACTGGTTTTATGGGATTTACGCCGTCACAGCAGGAAGGACTTTGCCCCTGTTACCCCAACAGGCTCAGACGATAAACTCTTTGAGGTGTTCACTCCAGGCTGAATATGATGCAGGACTGGAAGAAAATTAGAAAGGGGAAGTCTGTGGAGGAAAAACACTGCTCTGAGGCAGAGAAGAACAATATATTTGATTAATTACCACCAAAGTACTCCCAAGAAAAGGAAAGGAGCAGCTGCTGAGATTCTCACCTGGAAGAGACCATTGCCTGTCACCTCCCACCAAGAACGAGGGGTTCTTCAGCCCTGTACTGCTCTTCCTTTCCACAGCCGGGTGCTGAGCTGGGGCTGAGCCAGAAGCTGTTGCTGCTCTCCATCGGGAAAAAAAAAACACTGGGAGTTTTCCTAACATTATGAAAGCACAAACTTGGAGATAATAACATGAGCGAGGTAATAACGGCTTCCGATGCTCAGAGTAGGAATAATAAGAACACACTGAGACTGCAGGAAGAAAATCAGCACAGACGCTGGAAAATGTTCTGATGGCCGGGACAGGGCGCACGGAAATCTGTTTTCTGGAAAGGCAGCAGGTTGTCATGGCCTGGGCTGCAGGGGCTGGTGGGGCAGGAGAAGGACCAGCCACCTTCATGAGGCCCCCAAGTTAATACACTTCCGAGAACAAAAGATGCTGATTAATGAGGAATTTTTTACAACAGTGCTAAAAGCTCATTAAAAGAGCTAATAGAAGTGTGGTGTTGGGTTTTGTTTTTTTTTTTTTATTTTAGGGACTCAGATTTCTAGGACACTGTCACACATTCAGATGAGCCTGGGATAAAACAGGTACCTATAGGAACAGAGTTTTATAATCATAATTTTCTGCTTAATTAAAGATCCTCCTCTCAAATTACTGCAACTTAATCTGGGTGCGCAGGACTTTAACTGGCACCAGCTGAGGACACAGCCCTGAGAAGATTTAACAAATGACAGTGATTTAGGCTCTAAATAGCTTTTCCTGTCTTTCTTCCAAGCAAAGGAATGCTTTTTGCTTTTTTTTTTTTTTTTTTTTTTTTTTTTAAGGCAGCAGAGCTGGTGTCCTTGTGCCTGCAGCTGGATCTCACAGACACGCTGTGACTGACAGTTCCCATATGTGTCAATGGGATTTGCCTCATATTGTTTTTTGGAATCCTCAGACTGCAAAGAACTGATATTTTCCCCAAAGTGCTATAGGGAAATGACTCGCAGCAGAAGCACTAAAGCCTCATGGACCGAGTGCCCACACTGACAGCAAAACAGCCCGAGCAGCTCCGCAATCCCATGTGAGCAGAGTTCACACAAGAAGCCACGATAAATCAATGTTTTTAATATTCTTCCATCTGGAGATCAAGGTTAAAAATTTGTTCCTAGAGTCATTAATCACACTGTAAAACAAACATACAAAAGCTATATGTTCTTCTGAATTTGGAAGGGGTCATCCTCAGCCCTTTCACGGCAGGCAGAGAAACACCTTTGGAGCCGGCCCACGGTGAGCCGCGCTTTCCAGGTTCACAACGACCCCTGAAAGCTTTACCTGTGTTTTGTTTGTCACAAGGCACGTGTGACCGCTCCGCACTGTACCGCATCTTCCCTAGAGGGATATACTTAAGCAGAGGACTCCGGATGTTAAAGCTATGAGGAGATTAGGGGGTGGGTGGGAGAACTGTATTCCAGCTTAAAGCTGCTCTGCACAGTCCCCCACCCCAACAAATAAAAAGGACTTTGACTCCAATTCTCTCGTAAGATGAGATTATTTTACAATAACTATGGAGGTAATTAATCATAGAATAGTTTGGGTTGGAAGAGACCTGAAAGATCATCCAGTGCCACCCCCTGCCCTGGGCAGGGACACCTCCCACCAGCCCAGGTTGCTCCAAGCCCCGTCCAACCTGGCCTTGAACACCTCCAGGGATGGGGCAGCCCCAGCTTCTCGGGGCAACCTGCCCCAGGGGCTCACCGCCCGCACAGCCAACAATTTCTTCCTAATATCTAATCCAAATCTCCCCTCTTCCAGGTTGAAGCCCTTCTCCCTCGTCCCATCACTCCATGCCCATGTCACAAGTTCCCCCCCAGCTCTCCTGAAGCCCCTTTAGGCACTGGAAGGGGCTCTGAGGTCTCCCCTTTTTGGCCTTCTCTTCTCCAGGCTGAACCCCCCCAACTCTCCCAGCCTGTCCTCCCAGCAGAGGGGCTCCAGCCCTCCCAGCATCTCTGGGGCCTCCTCTGGCCCCACTCCAACAGCTCCATGTCTTTCCTATGTTGGGGGCTCCAGAACTGGACACAGTACTCCAGACCAGAGCAGAGGGGCACAATCCCCCCTCGCCCTGCTGGCCCCACTCCTGATGCAGCCCGGGATGGGGTCGTCCTTCTGGGCTGCCATCGCACACTGCCGGCTCACGTTGAGCCTCTCGTCACTCAGCACCCCCAGGGCCTTCTCCTCAGGGCTGTTCTCAATCCATTCTTCACCCAGCCTGGAGTTGTGCATGGGATCGCCCCAACCCAGCTGCAGGACCTGCCCTTGGCCTTGTTAATGATATTGTCAGGACTGCTTTACATTCCCAGTAGAGTGCAGGAGCTTCACTATAAATTAAAATACCTATGTTTTTATTGGGGTTTTGTACCATAGTTCACTTACAAAGGACAAGTCTCAAAGCCCCAAAAGTTAACCCTCCTTGTTTTCCATGAGAGAGATTCAGATCTTATAATTTACAGCTGTAGTAGGGACCAAAGCAGTCAGGACAGACATCACAGGGGTGAACGGAGGAGTAAAGGCAATTTCAGTCAGATCTTTTACGTTCATTAGAAGTGTTAGCTAGATCTGGATTTATTATTTTGTCAACTCAATATTTTTTTTTGTCACCTAAAAGCACCTCAGAACATCTTAAACACTTCCGCAATAATAGCGCGATGTCTCACTGTAAGTGTTTGAGCCCGTGACATTTTTATAAAACAGTGACAAAATGTAATAGTCTTTCTAATGTTAGAGTTAAAAAAGCAGCAGCGGGAAAGGGGGGAGCAATACCCTCCCTAAAAAAATCTGGCAGCTCCCAGGTCTCTGTGAGGTCAGGCAGGCGAGTGTACCGTGGCCGCAATGAAGAGGCCAGTTCGTTACAGATATTTTCTCAGGGTTGGTTGACTATTGGTGTTTTAAGTGTGAACAATTTTGATTTGTCCCTATAGCAGGGATATAGATGGAAGTCATACAGAACTTCAGGCGTGGGACTGAGCTTACACACACCCTTGTCTTCGCTGGAAAAGATATTGGGTCCCTCTTCTCAGCTGTCTGCTGCTACAGAGCTTATTGGAACCCCACTGCCAGGAGAAATAAGGTGGACGGACAATTGCAAAGTCAGGTGGGAGAGACAGAGGGGCACAACATGCTAAAGCTGAGAAGCCCGACTGCACAGGGAAAAAACTCAGCACCAGTTGGGACTTCGTAGCTCCAACCACTCCCTCCACTCCAGAGAGAAGAGCTGGGAGATTTGATCCCATGCGACCAGGGCAGACTGAGAAACACTAACCGTGCAGATCAATGAGGCTGAAGGTACTCAGACCTTTCACAGAAAATAGCAGCAGCATTAACAATAAACTGGTCCCGTTGTCCACGAGCCAAAGCCCCCTGACCTTGCAGCCTCCTCCTCTCCATTGTTAGCTTTGGACTTGACCTCCCCACGTCGCCATTGTCTCTGCAAAGCTATCTTTGGCATCAGGAGCCACTTTTAGGACTTCTAAATGATTATGCCTTTTAACAACAATTCATGGGTTGCAGGTCCTCCAAGTTAGCAAGGGACAGGCGGGCTTCAATTTACCAGGGAACCATTCATTTTCTCCCCATGATTATTTTAGTAGGGTCAAAAGGTAGTGGTGTCTCTCCCAGCTGAGTCATATCCAACAAGAGGAACCCCATTACTCAGAGGAATACTGTGATGAAGGGTCACTACTTGCTTTAGTAAAGACCAAGCTGGAAATTAAACCACTATTATTAAAAATAATATTCATACATATTCAGGGGCAATGGCATTGCTTTAATATCCAGAACCGATCCTGTATTGAATTAGAGGTATGGACTTGTGCCATCCTTCTACATGGAGAAGAGTGACATATATTTGCCACCACTCTGGGTAAGAGGAGGGAGCTGGTAAGCGCCCGAGGTCTGGTCTGGGAGCTGCAGCTGAACAGCCACTGCATTGATCCCACTCAGGGCTTCTCACCACTCCAAGATTAAAATGCGTAAGAGGACATTATTTGGGCCCAGTTTTTCATCTTAGCAACTCTGTCAAGAACAGTGGCGAACAAGAGAAGTGGATGCCAATTACTCTTCTGTAACGCAGACACGGCTGTCGGGAAAAGGACCCGAGCACTACAACGGCAGCATGGGACCATTTTTATTCTCACATAACCTCAACTGGATTCCTGCTTGGTAAGGAGACTGGAGCTTAGGAGCTTATTTAGGACCCATCAAATTAGCTGCACTCACAACTTCATCCCTAGCAAGGGGGACTACAGAGCGAGATTAATCCCTTTGTGGAGAACCAAGAGTCCGGGTATCTTTATCCACTGTGCCACAGAGAAGAAACTTCTTCAGCAGATAGACAACAGAAACAAGTTGCCAAACTCTTTGTATCTGTTTCTCATTCTCCCTCATAGAAGATGTAAGATCTACAACTTAGTCAAAAAGTAAAGTTTTAAGCAGAAAAAGGAGAATTGTGACTGTTGAGTTTAATGCTCTATTGGCTGCTGCAATGTTTCATCTCATGGTGAGCATGGAGCAAGTGTCCTGATTAAATAATAATAAACCTTGCTGCATTTAATCATTGGGTTTTATAGTTAATAATAAGGCTCAAAACTCCAGGTTGGGCTTGTAAAGAGAGCACAGAGAACGTGCAGCAGTGTAATATGCTTCATCCAAGGAATACGATTCCTTTGTCAGAAGGGCCAAACAGACTCAAGGACAGCCAAGGACAACTCCAGTCATGGAGAAAAGACAAGTTCATCTTATTTCCATGCCGGAGAGGCCTGGAACACACCTACAGTTTCCCGAGGCACAGAAAGCTGAATCCTCTGAGGGTACCAGGTGCCCGCATGGGAATTCAGGCTTCCCTGACTCCCCCCGATGCCTCGGGGACATGGAGCACCTCAAGAACTGCCCAGCTGCCTCAGCCAAAAGCCACGCAGGACATCAGCTGTGAGAAAAGCAACCCAAATCCGGGCTCTAGCCTGACACCTGCAACCTCGGCCATCCTCTGTATATGCACATTTTCCCCTGCTGTGGAAATATAAAATGTCAAATAAAATAGAAAAACATGGTCCTGAACAGTCACCTTCGCTAGACAGGAATAACTGCATATACTACTTACAGGACCACCACACCCTGAGGGGGGAAATTTTGTTTGAATAAAAGCTTACAGGAAAATAGAGTTTTCTATGAAAGCGTCCACTATGCTAAACAGACATTTTAAGGACAAGAGCTGTGGCCTTTTCCCACCCATAATTAACAGCGTTCTGAAAGCTTTTACATAAATCATTCAGGGGTTATTAAAAAAAAAATCTCCCTCTTTGCTTTTACTGTTTAACACTAAGTTTCTCCTTTGTTTTCCAGCTTATGCATTTCTATCAAAATTGTCCTCTTTTTATCTCAGTCTGAAGCCTATTTGCAGCACAGAATAAACCCCTACACCCTTGAGAGGAAAAAGGAAAAAAAAAATTGGGAGGGCAGAAAAAAATCTTTACAAATAACCAAATAATAGAGAGGTATCCAATTTGCTTGTCTTGCAAGTTGGCAGTACGGGGGGTTAAAAGGGCCTTCTGTGCTGCTGAATGGTAAAAATTAATCTTGACATTCAACTTTTCAATCCAGGTGGGTATTTGGGAGCCTCTAGCAGATTCGGCCCTGCTGTGATGCTGAGCAAATGGATCTCTAAATGTCCCAAATGTCAATTTACCATTTGTCCCAGTTTGAAGAGACAAATGTTTCAAATTGCACCACATTAAAGGGGTGATCTGTGTTTCGTTTTCCATTGAGAGTAAAGGTCAGCGTGCAAAATATTTTTCAGAAAAATACGAACTATTACTGACTCATGCAAAACTACTTCTACAGTCGGGCTCCTCTACAGGAACTTGCAGTCCCTGAATAACTGAAGTTAAGCCTGAAGTTGTTCTTTTCTCTAAAAAAAAGAAGAACTTGGTAAATCCACTGTAAAAAGCATCACTTCAGATGAAATCTGGCTGAATTGGGTTTAGTTTATGTTGACCAAGAATAGACTTAAATAACTTTCAGATGTTGAAGCGAGAGCAGATGAATACAAGCCTTTGTGGGTGAGTCTGAACCAGCTCACATTAAAGGTGGTTGATGGTGACAAATACGCCGCTGCGGGGAATGATACATCTCGAAGTGGTGAAGGCCAAAGGAACTGCCCTCTGGAGACACTTGCTGCTGTGAAGGCTGGAATGTGATGTGGCAGGAGAAGGGAAAAGCGTCACCTGCAGCAGTGTCTGGAAGATGATATGAAAAATAAAACTTCAGAGGAAAAAAAAAAAGGTCTGCTGGAAGGAGGGAATTGAGTCATGCTCACAGCCTCAGAGGGAGCAGAGATAGTGCCCGGAGGATGGAAACCAAAGGGTGCATACTCATGGCGCTGCAGGACCAGTGATGGAGGTCTTCACTGCCCCATCACTAGAACAAGGAGAGCAGTTAAGACAGCCTCAGAGCAAAGACTATTTTCCCCCAATTGTCAGGGAGAAGCAGGTTTTGTTCCATATTCCGTGGTTTAGAATACAAACAGCTTTGAGACAGTGCCCGAGATGCCGCTCTGTTCTTTGGGGCTGCGGATTTCCTCTCCGTTGCTCAGGGAAAGGGTCTTTCTGGGCAGCCAGTTTGAGAACAGGAACGCAGGATTTGCACCTCAGGACCACATGGAACATAACAGTGCAAGACCAAACTGCTGACCCATGTTCTCGAGTTGTAGCTTGAACATACCGAAAGCTGAATTCCTGCCGTAACATCTCATCCACTGCCCACAGCTCTCCCCTGAGTAGACAGCGAGAACATGTACTAAATGTAGAAATGAGTTGTATACAAGCAGATTACTCACACACCAGCACGGAGTTCAAGACCAGAGTTTCGGAAAATGGTAGGAGCGCAGTTGTAACAGGGATCAAAGGTGGTTTTGGCTAGTTTCCTGAAGAAAATCCAAATGCTTGCTCTCCTGTGAGACACAAACCAAAGCCCATCAGCTCTCCTCTCTGTTCCAAACCGCTCTGACCCCAGGCAAGTCCAGAACCAGACACATCAGCTCACTTTAGCTTCTCTACAGTGACTGAAAACAGGCTGGATGTTACATACCACATGGACATAAAGGAGGAATTCCAGCAGACAAACAGGGATGTGTTATTTCTTATTACCTTCACACAACCGAGACAACCCCCAGTAGGGCAGCAGGGACCAGATCCAGTCACACCTCAGCAAGCAAGGGCTGTCTGAGACATCTTAAGGAACTTTGGAAGATGAAGAGGCTAAGGACCACGAGCTCAGAAAGCATCCTCAGGAGCACAATAGGCAGATTAAATCATTTAAATCTAACTACTTCCAAGCACTGTAAAAAGCCCCCACAGCCTGCTTCTCACCAAGCTTTTATTCTTCCCAGGCAAAAAGCAGTTTTTATCATTATCACCACCTGCCCTCCACTAAAATAATCCTTTTTTCCCCCCATACTGATGAAGTCTACTCCACTTAATAGATCCTCACAGACAAAAGTAACATAAGTGGGGGGAAGCAACTCTTTAAACATTTGATATTTTCTCTCCCATTGTTTAGCCTTGGGACACAACTCCTCTCAGTTTGCATTTTAACTACCTGGTGAATAACTTGCTGTTATTTCCCACCTTTTAACCTTTTGCTATTGCCCAATGATGCTTAAGCACCTCAAGAGCCTTCAGTTTCTTTAAGGAGCATGGTTCTCCCTCCACTTCTAAAAACATCCATTTCCCCACTGTTTAACCACACTGCTGTTCTCTTAAAAGTATTTTAGCTATGGTTTGACAGGCGGTAAAACATTTACTCTGAACTGCTCACACAGTGTCTTTAAGCAGTCTCCAAGCCTCCTGCAGCCTTTTACCCTCTGCTCCTCCTCATTCCCCGCTAACAAGCTTTCTCCACTTCAAAAAGGAACACCACATCGACAGTGTTGCCTTAATGGATTTTTTGGCTGTTTCATTACTGTAAAGCATTGAATTTGAGTACATTTGGTCTCTATAACAGAATGGCTGTTTGATAGTTACCTCTCGAGCAAGGTCCTGTACACAGCTTACAACTCGCAGAGTTACACGTCCCTTGTGGGTTTTGTGCCTGACTGCTCCCGGGAGCTGTCAATCCCGGTGCCTAAACGCATTTAAACAAACCGTCATGACATTTAATCAGTCTGAGGTGAGGGAAACTCAAGTCTCCCGTTATCACTGACAGCAATTTCAAAGCAACAGCTTGATGAAGCTGCAGTGAGGGCCCCCTCCCCACCAGCTCCACCGGGTCTCTCCCAGCCAAGAAACTTCTCTGCTTTCAAATCAAGTCTAATCTTTGGACTCCTACTTCCCACTTCCTTCTCCCACTGCATTACTGTAAAAGCAACAGCCAGAGAGAAAAACCCAATTCTTTCTCTTCCTCCCCTTTATCTCCCTAAGAGACAAATGCTTCTGAATCGCAGGAGGCCCATACGCCGTTCCTAAAGCGAGAGGAGACGTGTTTGTTAACACGCCCCTACAAACCTTCTGCTTACATCTTCCTAGTTGTTTTCCTGATCTAATTAGCAGTGCAGAGAATTAAACCTCAGCCTTCAAGACCAACAGCTCCCCAGGAGAGCGATCCAGCTATAATACTATTTAAATATGAAACAGCTCCTGTCCTCAGCTAGAGTCGAGGAGGCATAAACCAGAGAAAGTTGTAATTACTAGGAGTGATTAAGAATTGCGAGTTATTGTCAGAGAGTGCAGAACTGCTTTATGCAATCCTCATGAGACAGAACGAACATCTCTGCAGCTGAAGGAGGGGGGGAGCTGGTTCTGGAAAATGTTATTTACCAGCCTTGCTAACACAGCCGCGCTCCTACGGGCCCTACAGTGAGAAGGGAAACAACCCGGGAGTGTCGGGGTGCCCCGTGCCAGGGCAGACCCCAGCCCTGGCAAAACCACCGTCACACATCAGCCGTGTTGCAGTCCTTCGGGAAGAACAGAGGCATAAACTGCTCTGGCGGGGGGGTTGGACTAGACGATCTCCAGAGGTCCCTTCCAACCCTGACCGTTCTGTGATTCTGTGAAACTCCGGGCTGAGCAGATCCCAAACAGGTCTCCCTCCAGGCGCTTGCCCAGTTGTTCCCCAGCCTGTATGCAGTTGTTGCACACACAACACGTTTTTGAGAAGCACCTCCACAGGTTTTGCTTCTTGTCTGTATTGAACTTCGCTCCTACTCCCTTCATTTGGCAGCTCCCAGTTCTTGTGCTGGAAGAGAACAGCTACAGCTGCCCAACATCTCCAAACCATGATTGGCTCTGCAGACCTCCATCATAGACCTCTGTAGAACACCTTCACCCCCAAAGCACTCTTTTTCCAGGCTGAACTGAAGCCTAAATGACTCCTGCAGAATGAAGCCACTGCAGACCATAATCATCCTTCTTGCCCTCCTCTTCCTAATACATCCATTTACAGATGGGGGAAGACCTGCACAAGTTCAAGGTGTGAGTAAACCCCAGGTTTATACAGTGGCATAAGGATGTACTCTATTTCATTATCCATTGTCTAATACCTAACATTTTATAGTCTTTTTTAACTACTCCTGGACACTAAACTGATGTTACATACCTCATAATCCCAAAATCTCACTTGGCCTCAGCCAGGCATGAAAATGTGCAGCAACCATGTAATCCAACATCAGTAATCCAAAAATCGATACACTATAAAGCTCAGAATCATTTGAAAGCAGCAGTGGAGCCACACTCTGAATCCCCAGATCCCAACTTTGCTTCTGCCTCTGGAGTTCGGACTAGCCCAACACTTCTGTGAACATAGTCCAGAGAGACAGGGAACTGCTGGATGGCATAAGACAGTCTCCAGGTGAATCCCCTGGTCTTCGAGGTATTCTGCAGCCCCCGTCAGCAATACAGAGCTACCCGAGGGAGTGCTAAACCAGCAATCCTGTAAAGCCACCAACCGACCCCATGCAAGCTGCTGGCTTGCTTAGTCCCAAATTTCCACCTGCAAATCAAGGCTAATCCTGCCAGATTTAGTTAGATTACAGCCTCCTGAGGTTGAGGAATTGCTTACAGGGAATCTTTATAGTTTAATACAACAGGTTCCCCTCTTGGGTACTGCGACAGAGGCAAAAGAAAATCCCCAGCAAAAACCGGAGCCCAGACAGGATTTATATCTGGGGTCTGCGCGGGATTGACATCCCAGAAGATGCTGTGGATTTGTTCACATTCAAGAAAAAGTAGGAAAAAAAAAAAAAACACTGATGACACCTTCAGACTTTTTTTTCATAGCTCAGAAGAGATTCATAAGAGCCGGGAAAGAAAGAATATGGTTCTATCCCCCTTTCCTACTCCTCCCACTGAGAGCAAGCACAATACACCCGGATTCCAGAGGATTTGCATCTTTTAGGTGACTCAGCCAGTAAATGCAATTTAATGCCGACAAGTGTAAAATGCTAAGTCCAGAGGGACAAATGCTAGACGAGCGAGTGCAGCTTAAATGGAGCAGTCATGCAGCATGATGATGGCCACAGAAGGGATTTATGGTTCAGTATAGAAAAATCCCTGCAGTCATGACACCCTCCCCTGATCACTGTAGTTCAAATGGCAACCAGAGAGGCAAAGCACGAATCGAGCGCGACAGCCATCCCTGCAGCAGCTCTACACAGCTAGGCTGTTGTTACTGCTCTCCTCCAAACAGGGACAGTTGTTCACAGACACTTATCTTCTCCAAGGAAGTTCACCGCTCTTGTCAGTGGACTACAGGACAGCGGGGGAACCGTGGTTTGAAAGCTGGAAGCGCACTGCCCAGTCACCCACTGTCCCTAGAATACAGCCATTAGGGAAGGGAGGGGATCAGCACTGGAAAAGAATTCAGAGCTCATCGCCAACTCCCCTGAATTTTAGCCCTACTGTTTGAAAAACAGATGATGAGACCCAACACAGGAAAACGAATCTTTCCGCAGAAAGCTAATTCACCCGCTTGCCGCTATATAGTTACAGTATTTAGAGCATATTCACTCTCTGGTCATTTAAGGATCCAACCCAGCTGCCAGTAAGACATCCTTGAAGGTGACTTTTAAGATGATGAAATTACTGGAATCATTGTTTTAACTAAATAGCCTTGAGCTCAACAATCGGCCCTGTGCTCAGGAGGCAGATCTTGAGCATCAGCAAGTATTTCTCCAGGGGGTCTGCGCAAAGGAGCACACAAAGGAGACGAGTGGATTGCTCAATGGCCAGAGGGCTCCACCGGTACTCCCCACTACACACGGAGCAGTTAACACCTATCTGGAG
The DNA here is from genome assembly GCF_000708025.1 of Charadrius vociferus. Lineage (NCBI taxonomy): Eukaryota > Metazoa > Chordata > Aves > Charadriiformes > Charadriidae > Charadrius > Charadrius vociferus. Next base: position 2,782,234 of record NW_009650249.1, on the reverse strand, counting down.
AGAAAAAACCAAAGTCCTATTGCCCATCACTTCTGAGTTAGTGAAGTATGGGGTGGAAGGGGAACCCACAGCCACTTTTGTCTTGCCACATTTGGTGTCCCCCATCATTTCCAAAGAAAGATGAACTTACTCCACACCATACAGCCTGTGCCACAAATTCACTTCCGTACATAGAGTCACATTGGTTTCCATGCAGCTGAAACACCAGCGGGCACACGCTGGGAATTTATCTCTACAACTCCTGTTACCATAAATAAGGCTCCTCATGTGTTCAGAAAACAGTTGCATCAACTGCTTACCCATCACTTCGCCATCTGAAGTGGCACTTGAAACTCAAGCTTTGATACAATCTCCTTAAAGCCTTTCTGACACTTGATTTCTTAAGAAATCTTCAATTAATAAAAAAAGCCCAGCAACAATAAGCCACTTCAGGCTGCTAATTTTCTTTATTACCTTTGTTTTAATGAAAAGGCATGGGTTGCTGCAAGAGCTGCTTCTTTTCCCCAGAAGCCAGGATTTCACAGCTTTGATTCTGCAATGAAGACACACCACGGTGCTCCCCAGCCTACACCACAGGGTCAGGGTGTCCTGAACTGGTGGTGCCACTTCTCTGTGCGTGACTCACTCCTCTCCTTTCCACTGCCAGTCTGGGAGAGCCCATCAAACTCCACTTGCAACTCCTTCAGAGCAGAGTCTCAGCGATACCTACATCAAATTACATCCTACTCAGTGTCACGGGGATGTAAAATAACACAAAATTCAAGCAGTCTTAGTCTTTGCACATGGAGGGGTTTCCAGTCAGGATCAGTGTTACTCCCTCTGCTCTCCCAGGGCAGGTTCAGCCACAGCTGGAGAGCCCAGACAATGCCAGATTTGCCCTTTTCTGGGGGGAAGAAACCTGCTGACACTGTGCAGGCCCTGAGACACCTCACGGGAAAGTCTCTGTGCTATGGGAATCTCTGCATCCTCATAGCCTCACCCGCAGGAAGTCTGACTTCTCCCTCCCCACCCCTGCCACTTTCCCACCATCTTCTTTCTCCAATGCTTTCTTAACAGCTGGCCGATTCCAGGCATATTAAACTTCAGGCTTTCTTTGCAACACAAGTTAGTCTTCAAACACTACATGTAAATCCAGGCCCTCCACGGCACTGCCGTATCACGGAAAGCTGAAAGGTAACACGGTGCCAAAGAGCCCCCGAGCAGAGCGGCACAGCTGATCCTGACAGTCTCTGCACCAAGGACAGGACAGACACCACCAAAGTCCATGTGAAACTGCGCAAGAACAGGCATCTCTTCCTTGGAAAATGTTTTTGTGGTTGGTTTTACCATTTGCAATGATCACATTAAAAGCAGCCTTGGCAAGTAGGGTTTGGAAACCCATTAACTACCTGATATTAGAGAGAGCGCTGGCATAAGTGAGCACCAAACAGCCTCCTGCTCCTGCGCTACAGGGGTTACTGGAAGAGCTCATCCCAGGCAGTAACGCTAGCAGAGAACACAGCAGCATATGGAGGTGGGAACAGGCATCAGAAGCCATGCCGCCTTTTCAAAGCTACGGTACAGGATCAGTCCTGATCTAGCAAGGAAACCAGCTGCTTTCCGGTGTCCTTTCCAACCTGACCACAGAAGGACAATAATACCAGATTTAAGACCCTATTTCCTAACCTTTAGGAGAGCAAGTCATTATGTCTGTGAATTTTATTCATGATGCTTATTCATGATTCCGTCTTAACATGAGGAGGAACTTCTTTACTTTGAGGGTAGTGGAGCACTGGCACAGGCTGCCCAGAGAGGTTGTGGAGTCTCCCACTTCAGAGACATTTAAAACCCGCCTGGACGCCATCCTTTGCAACCTGTTGTAGGTGACCCTGCTTGGCGGGGGGAGGGTTGGACTAGATGATCTCCAGAGGTCCCTTCCAACCCTGACCATTCTGTGATTCTGTGCTTTGCACTCGGATCCATCCAGGGGTACCCCATGGAGGTGTCTGGAAGAGGCGACCCCTTGGGCTGGAGAGAGGCACAGCTGAGACTGACGGGGGATGCTGAGCACTGGCCCGGGGCACAGGGCAGGTTCACTTTTGCGGCGCGCTGGCAGGCAGGGGAGAAACAGCTGTTTGTTTAAAACAGACTCACAGCTCAGTCCCAGAGCTGCAGTTAAAGACCCCTTTGGAAGGACCTTTTCACAAAATCCTCTAGGTTGGAAGAGACCTTTAAGATCCTCAAGTCCAACCATCAACCCAGCACTGCCAAACCCATGTCCCTCAGCACCACGTCTACGCATCTTTTAAATCCCTCCAGGGATGGAGACTCCACCACTGCCCTGGGCAGCCTGTCCCAGTGGTTGATAACCCTTTCAGTAAAGGCATTTCTCCCAATATCCATCCTAAACCTCGCCTGGCACCACTTGAGGCCGTTCCCTCTCGTCCCATCGCCTGTTCCTGGGGAGCAGAGACCGACCCCCCCTCGCTACCCCCTCCTTTCAGGGCGCTGTCGAGAGCGAGAAGGTCTCCCCTCAGCCTCCTCTTCTCCGGGCTGAACACCCCCAGGGCCCTCAGCCGCTCCCCATCAGACGTGTGCTCCAGACCCCGTAACGGCCCAGGCCTGGCTGGCCACACTATGGCTGACACAGGCCAGGGTGCCGTTGGCTTCTTGGCCGCCCGGGCACTGCGCCGGCTCCTCTCCAGCCGGCTGTGGGCCACCACCCCCAGGCCCTTCTCCGCCGGGCGGCTTTCAGCCCCTCTGCCTTGCCACCCTTTCTCCTCTTGGTAGGAAAGTTTCCTCCTCCTCCTTTTCAGCCTCAGAGCAGGGAAGCCCTGGTTTGTCTTCATGCAGTAGTTAATTACCACAACAGTTCACATCCAGAATACTTTGCATTTGGGCAGCAACTGAGACACTCCATTTTACCCTAACCCAGAAATTTTGAAAGCGGCTCCCCCATGAGCAAAATCCTTTTTCAGGGAATCTAGACACGCTGTACGCTTGCACATCAGTATTTTCCATGGAAATGGAGCACAAATCCAATGGTCAGCAAGTGGAATTTAAACCTACCACAGACAGTATACCTCAAATTATTGCTACATCTGATACTCCTCCCTCCAGCTAGGAAACCAGCAGGTAGAAATAGCCTTCTTCTCTCTACCTCATCCCAAAAGAAGTAGGGAAATGCAGTTGGTAACACTACATCATGCATTTCAGGTTATTTTCTTCCTCCTCCTACATAGAGGACGTTGACAGATGACACATGTTGTTCTCCGGGATAATTCCATAGGATAAAAAGACCCAAAATCCCACAAAAGTGTTTGAGTTCTCCACAGAGGGGACCTCTTTTGTTAAATTGCCAGTTATCTTCACACAATAATGTTACCCATTGACTTGCTGTTTTCTATAAGCAGCTGCAGGGAATACTATAAGCATTGTGATAAGCAAAACTGTTTCACCAGGGCTAAATTGGCATCTTTATTGCAGCACTGCAATTTGAAGCCAAAGGACTGCTTGATGTCCAGGTGCCTTTTATTACAAGATTAGGATTACAGCAGCCGAATCTGAACTTCACACTTGCCGAGTGTGCACTGCACCATGTGAATGCTATTATCACTTCCCCATGACCTGCTGTAAGTCTCGAAAAACATTCGAGTAATACAAAGACTCAGATATGAAATAGAGTTACTGTACCTTAACAAGTTACCGTGCATCAGCTGATCTGTACAGAAAATGGTTTCCTACGTGCTAATATCCCTGAACAGAAGTGAGGTAAAACACACCCCGTGAAAAGGGCTTTGTGCAAACGCATTTGGCGACATTTCCTTCAGGCTTAGCCCCCGCTGGCAGCAGGGCTGCTCTGGTGATGGCTCTCCAGGAGTGCAGGGTTTACGGGATTACTTTAGGGGCACAGCTTTGCACTTCACATTGCCAGAAAAAACAGGAGCCAACATCCTCTTTGTACCCACAGAACCCCAAAGAGCTGTACCGCTATTGTGAGAAATGCCAGGGCTGCCCTAAGGGTAGACCACCCTAAATTTCAAGACCCCATGAGAGCTGGGACTCTCTGTACCTTGTCTCTCCACTTACAGATCACACTCCCCCCCCCTCCCCCAGCTAGGCTAAGCAGAAACAATATTTTGAGGGAAGATCATAAGGGAAAGCAGTCCACACACCCACATTCACCCAAACATCCCTGCATGGCTGCAGGGCTGCCTTTCGCTATTCCTGGAAGCATCTCATTCCCACAAGATCATTTTTAGTTGGGTGACCAGAAAGTGTTTTAGCTCTGGAACTGCCTGCCAGACTCAGTATTTATGTCTGCACCCTCACCATCTGCTGCAGCTATTTTCAACTCTTCAGCAATTGCAACTTCAAGTAGTTCTACAGCAGTTGCCCCCTCCTGACACCTCTAACCAAGTCCCTCTGCTGTCAGAGCAACTGGCCATCCCAGAGAACTTCAGCCCTGTATGAGGATTTGTCCCAGACACGTGGACCATGTAGAAGCTTTCTTAGAGCCTGAAGGCAAAGGAAGAATCAGCCAAGCCCATGGGCCACAGTGGTGGGCCAGCACCTCTGGCCTTACCTTAGGTCTCTGGAAGCTGGTTTTGGCTCCTTTCTCTGCTGTCGTGTAGAAGCAGGGCAGACGGTCAGGTTAAAACTCCTGGATTCCTTAAAATAGGGGTACTGCAACTCCCAGGCTTCAGCAGCCCCTCCAGCACAACACCCTGGGCAGCAGCACATCTCCCCTTCCCCAGGTGGAGCTACTTGTACCTTCTGCACCAACAGCACTCAGCCCATCATTGGTAACAGCTGAACTTACCCCGGTTTCATTTGCTGCTTATCTCAGAAACAAGGGAGAAAACTTCTTTCACTAAAGTTTGCAGAAAGAGCTTTGGCTGCTTATTTCTTATTGTTCACCTGTCCTTATCCAGCACTTATTATTATGTACAGCTCAGCTATTCAAAGCAAGTTTAATTTACCTGCAGATCATATTACCTAGCCCACATTTTCAGATTTATAGCTCAAATGGTTTCTCCTTGCATTGCATGATTATCTGAACGGAGCGTGCTGCTGTGATGGATGGCCTTTAGACGGTTGGTGGTTCAATTGAATAAGAGAATCACCAAAAAGGCAGGGTTTTTTTACTTCTATGTAATTGCCCAAAACCACAGAAGTCTACAAATCTTGGCTAGCAATATCAGATCCACATATGATTTACTCAAATACTCTGAAGTCAGCTGCTGAAGAAAGTATTTTTCTCTTTGAGTACAGATAGGGAAAGCCATGCCTTCTAACGCGGGCAGCACGAGCAACTCTCGTAGCAGGGAACAGAGCCGTGATATTAAACTTCTTATATTTGCCTATTTCCTACATTTTTGCAAGATTCAGGGGAGTGTGTCAGTTCAATTTGAAGGCTTTTTTTTAGAGAATAGAAGGTGGAAATGCAAACTAATTCCTTATTTTATCAGTAGTGATGTTATTTAAGATCTCCCACTCCCATTCTCACTGCATGACTTTCATCCCATAGCTCACACGACACCCGCCGTTGACATCCTGCTTCTATTATAACTGAATTTTGTAACAATTATTGTAACTGCATTATATTGAAATGAATTGTTCAAAAATGAATCGTTTGCTCCTGTGTCAGTTCCCGCATCATGAACTGAAGGGCTTCTTGTGATGCTGGTGAGCTTCAGGGCTGGCCTTCAAGGGCAAAGAGTTTAGTTTACGGGTATTAGAGAGAGAAATTCAGAACAGCACAGACTTCAGCCAGAATGAATTTCAGCTACAAATGCTCACGTCCCCTTATGACGTTGCTTGTTAGCTCAGAGCTCTTTCAGAGAGATTCAGTCTGCCAGGCAGGAGTGGCGATGTCACCCCCGATGAAGCAGGCACCGGTGGGAAAGACAGACGGGTGGAAAAGCTTTCCCTGCCACCGCCCTGCCCCGCACCCGGGGAGCATCCCCTTGCCTCCTCTGCGCTTTCGCTGTTGGGCTAATCAAAGCCCAAACTCCTGCAGGCAGTACCTCCCCCCTACAGTATACTCACACTGGGCCCAGCACTCCAGTTCTATTCAGGACCTCTAATGTTCAGATAATATTGGTAAATTGATGCTGGGAGGGCTGGAGCCCCTCTGCTGGGAGGACAGGCTGGGAGAGTTGGGGGGTTCAGCCTGGAGAAGAGAAGGCCAAAAAGGGGAGACCTCAGAGCCCCTTCCAGTGTCTAAAGGGGCTCCAGGAGAGCTGGGGAGGGACTTGTGACATGGGCATGGAGTGATGGGACGAGGGGGAATGGCTTCAAACTGGAAGAGGGGAGATTTAGATGGGATATCAGGAAGAAATGTTTCCCTGTGAGGGTGGTGAGCCCCTGGGGCAGGTTGCCCCGAGAAGCTGTGGCTGCCCCATCCCTGGAGGTGTTCAAGGCCAGGTTGGACGGGGCTTGGAGCAACCTGGGCTGGGGGGAGGTGTCCCTGCCCAGGGCAGGGGGTGGCACTGGATGGTCTTTAAGGTCCCTTCCAACTCAAACCATTCTGTGATTCTACAATAAAATAGTGACTTATATTCAGGTGAAACCTGCCCCACTGCAGCAGTGGGCACAAGCTGATGCTGCCAGCCCATGCCGCCAGTCTTACATTCACTTGGGCTCCCCCAACCTCTTACCTTTGCTTCCAAAGCAGCTTCCAGTACTGCCCTGCAAAGCACCCATTTCTACCTCTGCCTACCCGAAGACCAGTTTGGACCCCCGAATAGCCCCATCCAAGCCATGGTCAAAGGGGGACCATTGAACAGGAACTGGGACGCGTGACCCCCCCTCTCCAGAAGGTTTGCTTTGACCCTTTGCAAATTAGCGAGTCGGTGATCTGCAAAGTATGATTCACCCACAGCTACACTCATTACAGTGTTTATATAGCAGCACAGGTCTTTAGAGTGTTTTCTCCTTAATTCATTTTCTCTAAATATGACTATCATGGTGAGAGATATATATACACACACACTTATAGAAGTACATTTTTATGGACCATTTCAGATAAACAGCGTAATTAACACAACAAAGCCCACGTTTTAAAATCTTGTGTAGCGTTCTGTTAAGAAAGCCATCCAGTGCAGGTCTTGTGCGTGTTTCTTGATTGGAGAGATGTCTGGCTGTTCTTCTGCAGTTAAAGCTAAGTGGTTTCTATGATTTTGTGTTATCTGAAGGAGGAGGATGAAATCAAATAAGAGATTATAGTCAGTACTGCAAAACACTGAAACACACCCTGCCAGTCACAGCAACGGATGCTCCATCATTATAAAATGCCTCTTTTCTGTCTCAAAAGAGCCATTACCTCCCCTGGTAGAGCCTCCATATACAAATCAGACCGGGAAAAGAAATAATACTGGGAAAAGGTTCAGGGAGATGAAGACAGAGACTGAAGAACTTCAGTGCAGCACTGATGTTGAGAAAAGGAAAAAAAAAAATGAAGTTAAATGCAAGTTTTCTGGGGTTTTTATACCACCCAGAGGATGAATTTCTACACAAGCTCATCCTCAGAACAATTCTGCTAGAGATTTCAAAGCATTCTCAAAAAAAAAAGGGCAACCAGGTGGTAGCAGAAGCTTTCTGTTCAGGTTACAGACAGGAAAGAAGATGAGGGAATTTAGCCGGAGGGACAAAGGGCCCTTGGAGATTCCTGTGAGCAGGATTTTATCTCATCTGCACTTCATAAATGGAATCTCATCTGGAAAGTCAGAGTTTTCAGCTGTCCTGTGATACAGCCGGAGCTGGCTAGGGGGCCGGTTAGCCGCTATCCGGTTATCTGTGCCGGACAGAAAATCCCATGGGGTGTCTGTGCTTCAGTGTCACCGTGGCATCTTCACAGCAGCACCTCAAACTGCATCTTGAATTAATGATTTGTAGCAGGTTTTTATCTACCAATAGATCCATAGTGCAGCAATTGAAGTTTTTATGTGTTTTAATTTTCATCCTTCTTTATAGAAGGGACAAAACAGTAATGAAAAATTGGAAAAATGATTGAAAAATATAGAAGCTGTTCAGAAAAGCTAGCAGAGGTTTTAAGAGTTAATGGGAAAAGTTGCTATTGTACTCCATGCATGGAGTAGAATAAAGACTGCCTGATTTTCACATTGTTTCTATAATTTCGCTCAGCATGATCCAAACAAGGGTAAAAATAAGGCCCTAAATAACATTTCCCATGATTTCCCTCTAGTCAAATTCTAGCGGGTGGGAACCATTTCTGACGCCCTCCCGCGAGGCTGCGCCTGCTGGAACACGCTCCCGCTGGCATCCACAACCTTCGCGCCCTCTGGCTTCGGGTGGGCCGAGCTGCCAGGAGTGATGTGGCTCCAGAACAGCCTGTTTTAAGGAGTCAACAAAGAAGAAAGGGCAGGACTAACTGACACGCAGGGAAGCTGTGGTTAATCAACAACAATAACAAAAAACCAACCAGTTTTTGCCGCTTTATAATAGCTGGTGGGGGCCGTTAAAGCATCAGATTTCAGAGTGCTGTGATGATGTGCAAGGCATAGCACAAGCAAGAAATTAAATTTCTAGTTCCTGTGGCTATAGAAAAAGTTGGAGGGAATCTAAGTACATCCTAAAGACTTAAAAAAAAAAAAAAGGAGAAAAGACAATGACAAGCATTTGATTAAAAAGCTGTGGGTATATCACAAAGGAAAGAGAAGAGTGTTAGGGAAAGTTTCTGCTGTATAATTAGGAAACAACCATGAGCTTGCTGTAGTGTGCTTAGGAGAGGAATTTGCTACAGAGCAAGCACTCTTGGAGGGACAGAGTGTTTGCTTTAATAAGATTCTCTCCTTGTGGCATCCTCTGGGACACCATCCTTCTGTCTGATGAAGCACTTAAATGCTTAAGTTTTGCTTAAGGTTACAGCTTCTCTAGATAATTCTAATTTGAGAAAGGGTGGAAAACAGACATAAAGGAAATCACAATGTGGCTTTGTAGGCACTGGTCCATGGTTTAATGCAGTGTACTCAGACGAGGGTTGTGCCTTGTCTCCTGAGACTCCACAAAGCAAAAAGGTGGCTGAGGATCTTTCTACCTTATCCCTTTTTAAAAATTTCCTTAGAATTACCTTTATGAACAGTGTCTGAGGTTCTCCACCTTCCTCTCTGCCATCACACACTGCAGTCACCTCCCCTTTGCCCCCAAAAAAGCACTGCCTATAATAAGCCACTCCAGTCCCTCTGTCCTGACTAAAGCGGATACCGATGTACCCACGCAAACTTTGGACATACTTGCTTTGGTAAGGTGCATTGTAAGTCTGCAACATCCGAAAATTCAGCAAAATTTCCAAACCACCCCAAGAACCTGAGGGAACAGAGGACCATTAGCTGATGCTGAGCCTCACGTTGCCTTGCCCGCAGCTGTACGGAGGTTAAGGAAAGTTGGATGTAGTCATGGTCATGATCACCTGCACATGGAGGCAGATAATACAGAAGGGCTCACAACAGCTTGGTGGTTCTCCGCCTGTGCAAGTGGGACGTGGGCAAAGGTATGGATATCCCAAAGTCTGGAACGACAGCTAGAACCTCGACAAGGTGTGAAGAGGAAGATTTTATCTTCGGCTGATCCAGGAGGGACAAAAAACGCCGTGTGGCACAGAGGGACCAGAGCCAGCAGGCTGGTTTATCTTGAGTCCGTCCTTGATTCAGTTTCCCTGCAGGGACGTACTCTTGGCGCAGGACCTTGCCGTAGCGCTGCGTTTGGGAAGGCTGCCTGCTTCCCCACAACTGCTCCCGGCTTTAGAACCCGGAGAGGGGCGATTCATCTGAGCAAAGCTATAACAGCTCCAAAGCTGTCGGTGCAGTTTTTTAGATTCCGCTCCGGATGAGATGGTGTTATCTGGGAGACAGTCCTGCCCAACAACGTGGTTACGCTTCTCTGCCCTCACAGCTCTGCTGCTTCTTTGCAGGTCTTTATTTATTTGTCCTAAGTTTGCAAAGAACTTTCTCAAAGCACTGCAATTCTGACAGTCCCCTGTCAACCCGGGTAAGTGGATATTCAATAAAAACTGTACTGACCAGACTTTTCACTAGAAACAACAAATTATTAGTCTCTTCACTGCGATCGAACAGTGGTGATCCTACAGATCCTGACACAATTACAAGCATTGCTTGGGTGCAGAATGCATTTCAGGTACTTCATATGTTTCTGTTCTATCATCTATATTTAAGATACTTCATGTCTGTTATACTTTGAATTTCATTCACTGACCTTTGTATTACATTCATTTTAATAAGCATTAAAGAGATTGAAACTGAAAATCCAACACACAGTAGGACAATCTGTGTCAAAATGGACAGTTGGTTTTGATGTCCTGGGTAACGTTTTAGCAATCAATTTGGGATACCTGGAATTTCTGCCATTTTGCTGTTGGAATCATTTTCCTTGATTCCTTTCCTACATGTCTGTTGTTCCAAACTGTATGAATGCAGAAAAGGAGAGAGAAAGCTTCACTGATCAACCAAAAGGGAGGGTGAAGACATTGTCAGATTTAGCGGAAAGAGGTTTGAACTTCAAGGACTTTGTACAATATGGCTTGAAACAAACCTATGAAACAAGCAGCCCTGCTGTTTTCTGGATGTCAAACACAGCTGCTGAAAGAGGGAACGTGCAGAGGTCACATCACGCATCTCTCAGCAGACCCCCAGAATCTGGAGGTCCACGAGCCACCTTGTCCAGCTACACACAAATTCTTCAGATTTCCGTGTCTGCCCCAGAAGATCTGACATGGCGAATTTATGATCCACAGTTTTCAAGCCTTTTGACAGCCAGCGGACTGTCAGCACGGGAATTAGCCTGCAGCAATATTAGCAATGGCAAAGAAGGGTCCTCTAGAAAATAGCGTCTGCTGGCTCTTAGCCCCCGTTGCTACCAGTAGAGGTATTCTCTGCACTCCTTCCTGAATGTCTATGCTTTGTTGCTCAACAACTTCCAAAAAGCATGGACACAGGAAAGGAAGGAGATAATGGTTCATTGATTAATCACAGGGAATAAGGAGAGAGAAATCTAATCGAGATTTAGTGGAAAAAGATAATCATTACTGCTGATCTTGGGCATGCAGAAATGCATCAGGTGTAAAGTGTTTGAACTTGTGCAAAGAAAAGTCTCTGCAGCAGTACACAACTCATTTCTCTGTCACGTCAGACATGCTCTTAACCTGTCGTCCTAAGAGATGCACAGCTATCAGAGTTAACCTGGAGAAATCATTACTGATTACTAGCACCATGAAATTCAAGGACTTCCTCCCAGCTCACTTGTTTCTTCTCTGACAGGAGCAAGAGATCAAAAATGAAAGAGGATGTCACTTCTTAATAGTCTCCCAAGTCAAGCAAGGCTATTAGGATATAAATATACAGTCTTTATTTGCAAAGAAGCATGAAAGAAATTGCGACAAAGGCAAGCAGAAATAATATCCACAGATATCCATCAAATGAGGGATGTGGAGCCACACAGAAGTATCTCAAACAATAGAGATCTCTAGCCTGAGGACAAAGCTCCACCTGCTGAGAAGAAAGTGCTGTAGAATATTTACCCCAACTGGGACAGCTGCATGTTTGGCAATCAACTTCAGTCTGTGTGAGAAGACCAGCACCGATAAAAAGCTGTTTGGAGCAAAGGATCACATTCACAACGGTGTTGAGGCACCCATCTTGATCAGCTGTTGTTTCTGAGGCTTTTTCCATTAAGCAATTCTTCAAAGATACTCAAAGCCTTGTGTGAACCAAGGACATTGTCCAGGAGAAGAGCAGTCCTCATGCTGGAAGAGGTGAAGCCATATACAGGTGAGACTTGGCACAGGGACAAACGAAGGTCGATATAGAATCCTGGCAGCGCAACAGGGGCCACTTCAGTCCTGGAGATGGCTGTGAAAACGCAGTGGAGCACAGCTACTGCTGTCCATGGGAGAGAAAGGGAGAAGAGGAGAAGAAGAAGTAAAACAAAGGTCTGCCCACGCAGCTTTATCACTGCTGACTCTGACAGCCCCAGAAGAATCAGTCTGAGAGCGAGTGCTCTGGCTGCACCCGACACACCATGCTGTATCCAATCCCTGATCTTTTTAAGGAGATGCTTTCTCCTGGGAGACAGGCAGGCTTGTGCCAGCCAAACCTAAGCTACGACCTTCTCATCCAGCGGGGCCATTTAGCCATCTACACATCTTACCCATGTACGTAGCAGGTAACTTCACTCAAATAAATCTGCCACTGCCCACCAGGTGGAAGATGTAGACGTTTGCAGCTTTTTCACTCTCTTTGGGTGACAGTCAGGTCCGAAGTCCTCGACGTTGAGGTGGGCCATGGTGTAGTTTCTAGCTGACTAAGCAATGAAGTATTATCAGGAGTTACTGTAGCAAGGGATGGGAGGGCAGGCACAACAAAAGCTGTGTGTGCGGCTTTTGTTACTGTTGTTGTTAATCAGAACGCAGGTACATTATTTCTTCCATCTGTGACTCCCACAAATAAGATCGCCCTGCTGATATTTTCTCAACTGCTCCACTCCTCAAGTCCCTTTGTTTTGCATGTCATGCTGGCCGTTTATGATGGAGTAAAATGGATTTGCCTGCTGGCAGTAATTTTTTTTTTCATTTTATTTGGGTTTTAAATGCATTGAACATGAGAACTTTTGAAACTTCATGATGCCTGAACGCTTAGAGCACTCATTAAACATTTAGTGTGTGAAGGGGGAAAAAAAGGCAAACAAACCAACAACCAAAGCTCCCGATGAAGTCCCAAACAGGGGAAGCAGATTTCAAGGCAAACTTTATTCAGGGGCAGATTTCATCCTCTGCTCAAGGATGAAGGAACATTTGCTCTTCCATATTCAGCGCTTGCTGGGACCTGGCAAGCTACAATACCACTCAGGGCTGTTTTAAATTGCTACCCTGGTACAAAGGCATCTGTGGTGATCTGAAAGCATATGGAATAATATGAATACAGAACATCCCCCAGTTTCAAAGAGCCTCTGTCTTCCTCTGGCATGCCACTGCCTCTCTCTGCCTCAGGGCAGGACTGGTTTGCATCTCTTTCTGCTCCGTACTGGTGCAGGAGTGGCTGCACAATGTCTGGGGACAGCAACAGGGACAACCTGACACAGAAAAGCACGGCACAGTTACCTGGCACCGCGTGGCTGGTGGCCTGGGACAGTGGCACCAAGTCCCCAGCGGTTGCCTGAAGGTGCAAATGGAGAATGAACACCTAATGGTCAATTTAAAAGAAACACGGTGCTAACACTGAGAGACGGAAGGGAATTTTTTCTGTAGCTGATGTGTGCAGAGTTTACAGGGGGTATGTAAATACACAGGTTTCCGAAATGGCCTGAATTATTCCAGGGACTCTCCGGGAGTTCAGCTGAACTGAGCGGTGCTGATGAAATCCTGATTTCTGCGACATCCCTGACTTCAACGCAGCTGGGCTTTTGCCATCGCGTGCCCATGCAATTTCTGGAAATAGCTGTAGCTGTGAAAACAAGTGGGGCAGATCCCACTCTCCATTCGGGCACAGTTGGAAGTTTAACTGCAACATAGATCACTGCAGCCAGAGGCTTCTCCCCACAGAGGCGGTGGCTACTCTGATCAGATCAATAGCAATGCCTGGTGAGGGAACATCGCTTTTCAAGTCACGGCTCTGGATGTTTTTAACTGCCTCTTCTTTATTAAAGGGAGCTGCAAGTACCAAATGGAGAGGAAAATTCAGATTCAGAGGACGACTGACAAGTCTCCCAGTTTCATCCAAAGTTTTAAATCACCGAGGATGGCTGTGAAAGGGAAACCAGTTACTGTGTTACACTGGTTTCTCTACTTGGCTTATTATTGAGCTAATCTGTGTGAATCTCAAGATGTGGGAAGCTGTTCCATGGCTCTTGCGTAGGACAGCAGCTCAGCACTCCACAGAAGGGGTTCGCTTCCATATCCAGGCTGTTTTCGTTCATCCCACAATGAGATTTTTCCCCCGGGCTCCAGCCCCAGTTTAGGATGTTGGGAACTCCTTGAGAATGCTTGAAGCCCTTCAGCAATTCTAGAGCTGTAAGAAGTTCCAATCTGCAAGAATGAATTTGAGAATTCCCAATGGAATTTGCTGGAGCTACGGCAAAGGCAAAGCCAGTAGTCCATGCTGAAGTGCCCAATCCTTCAAACTTTTCCTATTTGATGACGGTTGGAGTCCTGAGTTCAGCAGAAGGACTGTAAAGTAGCTTTAAGTCACAGCTGCACCTTTATAACCATTTTATTAGCAGAACATGGATACAGTCTCTTGCATAATTCAGATCCTAATGAAGTAACTCACACCATTTGTCAACGGCACTAACACAACCACTGAACACCACGGAGAAGGTGCTCTAATCACATACTCATACAACTGTTGCCCAAAGGGGCCTGCAGGAAAAAGCATAAAGGATGGGATCCACACCAGTTAACAGTGGACATCTACGAGGTCAACACCCACACCCCAGTGAGCCACATTTTCTGTTCCATTAGGCAGGAGACACACACAGCTCTGTGGAAGGGATAATTCATCCATCTGGGAGCCTGTATTCCCCACTGACTATAAAGAGGGGACCGGGGAGCAGTGGAAGCACCTATATCTGATCAGAGGACTCCCAATGGTCATCATCTGTGGCTGCACCGTGCTCTGGGGAATCCTCCAGAAGTCTTAGATGCTGAGAAGGATAATTGAGATTCTACCCCCAAATCCTCACTGCTATGAGAACTCTTGGTGAAGTGTATAGTATGGATGTACCAGATTAAATCCAGCATTCAAATCACCTGCTAAGCATGAAGCTTTCTGAGCGTATAATGATAAAGTCAACACAGAGGAAGGTTTAAGGGATGCAGTCTTCAGTGAGGGATTTAACCCACTGATTTCAAACATAACTCCCTGTATTTGCAAAGGTTGAAATCATTTCGCAGCATCTTGAATGGCAGATTATGGGTCATCATCCATCAAAATCATGGGTAAGCAATGAACAAGGTTGAGGATGGGTGATTTAATAACAAACAGATAAAGTACCCTGTTCTTAGGGAGCATGGATATTATTTCATTTTCTATTTACTGTCAGGATCTCCATGATAAATAGTCCTTCATAACTTTGATTCTCACACGCTAGAGTTATTAAACTTAATTGTGCTTCCCCCCTTGTTTTATTAGGGCAGGGAAGAAATTTCATGATTCATCCAACATTCTTAATTTGTTATAACCTCATTGTTTTGCTCTTTGTCTCAGCAGCTATAATATTAACCTAGGTCAATAATTCTGTCAAGTGGGAGTGATGATACTTGAAACAGGGAATTTAAAGCATTGGAACTACATCTAATCTCAAAGATGCAAAAATGAAAATCTTGGATAATCACTGGACCAACGTGTTGAGAGGAGCTGGGGTCCGAACAAACAGCCAGGGAATATTCGCCTACCGTATACTTATGACATGCTTATATGATACAAAGTCCTCTTCCATTAGCCTTTGGCTTGGATATGACCTAACACTACAAGCATTTTTGCCCTCCCACTTCTGGTTCCCATCTAACAGAACATGCTGAATTATCTTAAGTACTTTGAAAATATCATCAGCTCTTGAAGAATTTCAGGGCCCACCTGCAACCCAGAGAAAACTCAAACAATTGTGTCCTGAAATTTGGTGCATGGATTCAAACGTCATAAGACTCAGAAGCTTTGTCATATTAAATCTTTTAATTTTGACCTGCCACGGTTTACACACTCATTCACTTCTAGAGGCGGAGCTTCCCAGCCAGAGGTATCATCCTGGGGCATCCCTGCACCCAGGAAATCCAACTAGGAAGACTGGTCTTTAAAGAAAAGGAACGTGAGGCACATTCATTGCAGTCACGCGTTAGCAAAGCCAAATATTCCACCTAAAGTGGAAGGCAGACACTTTCCCGATTTGATGTTGATCCTTATTTTCTGTCAAAGAACGAATTTCCAAGGAAGCCTTCGGAGTAATCTTACATATTCCACATGCCAAAGTTAGATGTGAATCTCCTGAGATTCATTATATTTGAATCAGCTGCCACAAAGACCTGGGTCTCACAGAGCGGATGAAATAGGGATATCAGCAAGCCTGGAGCTCTCCCTGTGCTGTGAAGAGCTATAATGTATTCTAGGGAGACTGCATCCCCGGGTCTAGAATTACAGACCTGTATAATGAATAAACCATTCATTTCCTATTGTATTACTGGGACTGTAATCTCTAGAAATCCAAAATTACCTGGAAAAGAATATCCTATTCAACAGTAGCATAACAGCAAACTATGCCCCAAAGCACAGTGTTCAGCTTATGACATAGTTTTAAGTGCCCTCTTCGGTGGGAAAAAAGTTCCTTCAGTCCTCTAGCAATTTGTTAAATTGAGTCTTTTAAAGCTCTGAATTCCCACACCACAAGATAAGAATATGCACTGTCTTAAGCATTTTGGGTTATATTACCACGCTCTTCTCTCACAAGAACTAGATAGGGGAAAAAAAAATCATCCCTGAACACATGCACATGTATTATTGCCCCTCTCCTTTTCTTCTCATTCCTTTCATTTTACTCTGTCTTTACAAAAGCAGTGTAATGCCACCTCTCATACTTGACCAGCCTTGTCTCTTCAAGAAACTCAAGCTGGCCACATCCCCATGGGTAGTGTCCTATTCAGCGTTCCTGGTCCAGGCTGTGGTTGTACGCGCACTCGTTGTGTTTGCTGCTCTTTGATTTGCTCCCCACCTGTCCCCACCATTATAACGTTTTCAGTACAGTCAGTCTCATACCTCAATTCACATCCTGTTCTCTTTTTAATCTCTTCGGGCATCGGGGGGGAAATCAATTCACTCTATATATATCACTTTTTGCAGAACTTTCATCTCCTCTGCCTCCAGCCTCCGATGTCTGTTCCTTTTACTGCACCTGCCTCCAGTCTGTACTGTTAGTACATGAGTTTGATATATTTTTACATTGATAGCAGACACGGCTTTGGTTTTTTTTAAATTAAGTTTAATTTCATCAATCGCCAAGCGCTGAGCATGAAAAAGTGCTGCCAGAGCATACTTACTCATCAGACTAGGACAGCTCAGATGCTTCAGTTCTACAACCAAGTACATGTAAGGGAGCAATGTAACAAGCATCACATCCACCTGCCTTCTCCTTCCCACCCTGAATGACCATCTGCATCCATGCTGGCTGGGGGTGGCCTTTAGCACAGCCCAGAAAATACCCTTCAGCTCTCATTGTTAGTATTTTTCAACAGCGGTGGACCCAAGGGCCTTATCCAGGGCTGCATGACTGCTCCAGACACGAACCATTTGATGAATGGGGCCTTTGAACTGCTAAGCCATCTCCTGTTTCAAAACCAAGCTAGCCACAACCTGAACTACCCACCTGGAGTACTGCGTCCAGCTCTGGAGTCCTCAACATAAGAAAGACATGGACCTGCTGGAGCGTGTCCAGAGGAGAGCCACGAGGATGATCCGAGGGCTGGAGCACCTCTCCTATGAGGAGAGGCTGAGAGAGTTGGGGCTGTTCAGCCTGGAGAAGAGAAGGCTCCGGGGAGGCCTTATTGCGGCCTTCCAGTGCCTAAAGGGGCTCCAGGAGAGCTGGGGAGGGACTTTTTACTGGGGCATGGAGTGATGGGATGAAGGGGAATGGCTTCAAACTGGAAGAGGACAGGTTTAAATTCAACATTAGGAAGAAGTTTTTCCCTGTGAGGGTGGTGAGGCACTGGCACAGGTTGCCCAGAGAGGTTGTTGAGGCCCCATCCCTGGAGGTGTTCAAGGCCAGGCTGGAGGTGGCCTTGGGCAACCTGGTCTGGTGGGAGGTGTCCCTGCCCATGGCAGGGGGGTTGGAACTCGATGATCTTCCAACCTAAAGCATTCTATGAATTTTCCACTGAAACCTGAATTTTCCCCAGGTCAGACTAAGAGATCTGAAAAAGCCTTTCAGCTTTGGATGACTTTCGTTGTGAAGGACACAAAGTCTAGTGAGGCTCCATGAGAGAAACCACGAAGTGTGAACAGCTCTAAAAAATCCCCCATGTCCAGCACAGCTTCTCTGCAGTCTCATCAGGGTTTTCATTTGTTCAGAGAAGGGAAACGAGACAACAGATATAGTTCCCTTAACCCGACAGACATGCTTCAGCTGGAATACTTCAACCCCAGATCCATCCCGGAGGCTGAGTCCCCTTTCAGAAAAACTATTTCTGTGCAGGAGAAACTACGGCCCTTTTTGCATCTCTGTTTCCCGAGTGGTACCTGTTCCTCAGGCTCACTGATGATAACGGCCAGCTAAATACCCTCCTCGCTCATCCGCGGGGCAGTCTGGTTTCTGACACACTGCCCTGGACACATCTGCATCAGCCCCCGCTGCGCCAGCCAGACCATTCTGGATCACATTGGCTTTAACCGGAGACAGACCGTGTAACCTTGTTTGAGCAGATGAGACATCAATTCTACGTCTTGTCCCATCTCTCCACCAACTCATCATTTGCCCTTTCAAACCGCTGCTGAGTACGGTAATACGGAGCAGGCTTCCGAAAAGCTCAAGCTTGGGGATACTCCTTTTGCTCCTCTGGGAGAACACGGAGACTTGCAAAGTGTGTTTTTATGGAGACATCCCACCTTGACAGAGAACATGACTAACAAGGTAGGAAGTGTGAAAATCATTTACGTTTAGGGAGCTATAATGTCAAATTAATACGTCTCTTACCATGAAACCCATAGCTAGCAGTGGATATTTATGTTCCGTTTCTGGAAGCCGCAGGATCTGAAATCTTCTACTTTCACGGAGAAATAAATAAACCATAACCAGGTTTCTGGATTTTTAGATGGCAGGAAAAAGAAACTGGATGGCTGACTTGGAAGCATCCTCACAACTCCAGACAAAAATAAGGAAATCTAAATATTTGTGTACAGATCCCATGATTTTTAGCCTCCTCTTAAGTTTTTTGGGCAAGGCCTGGCTCATGATTTTTGACTGCTTGAAACTGAAGAGACTGCTGTGTGCCAATCCAGTGGCTCAAGACAGCCTCACAGTGAGCATCAAAAAAAAATTTACTTTTCCTTTAAAACATCCTCATGTTTCCAGAGTGATAAAAAAATAGCTTATATATATAAATAAGAAGCTGGTCAGCTGTACTTAAAATATTCAAAGTAATTCTCTTCTTAGCACTTCTATCTTTAAGTTATAAAGCAAGGTTCATTGGCTGCTGACATTCTTGAATTTCAAATAAAGAGACTCAGTAAGGCTGCTTGCTTTTTCTTCTGCGTTCTCTTAAAACTGCCTTTACAAATTATTTAAGGCAAGTCGTCTTCATGGCTTTCAGTTCAATACAGAAGAGAAACAAAGCTGAACAGCACCCCACTGATAGTATTATAAATGCCACGTAGGTTCTTGTTTCAATCGCAAACTTCACATTGCTGCTGCCGTTAATGGAGGCAACTCCTGATTTTGCACCAGCTTAAGCGAAACCAACATCAGACCCACAAATATTTGTTTTTTAAAATAAGCAAAGACACTAAAACAGTAGAGAGAAATTAATTCATTAGTGACATTTATGATACAATAGCTGGCTATCGAGGTTTCTCCCCACAGCTCTTTAAAGAAGGGAAACTGTTTGAACCACTTGGAAGTAAGAAAAATGGTGCTCTTAATAGACAAACCAGGGCAGTAGCCTACAGGGGGGGAAAAAAAAAAAAAGAAAAAAATCCCAACCCTAATGCCAAACCAAGCCCATAAAGATAATTCAGACAATCCAGGTGACAATCGAGAGGATGGATGTGAACCTTCTTTGCCACGGGGAGCTATGTTGGAATCACCTGGGCAGACAGATTTATGCTAAACCGGACACTCCACCCACGTCTGCTCCAAAACACAAAACTTGGGGTTTATATTATGGGACAAACACAGGCAAACCAGCCTATCTAGATCAGTTGGCTAATTCAATCTGATTACCAATTAGTTGCACATTAAAGGTGATTATCGTGTGATTACACTGTCCTTGGAAAACCTGCTCTGCAAATTCCCAGCTCCTTTATGGAATTTCTAGCGCCCGAGTCAGGAGGCCACCAGCTTCTTCTGCAGCCTCGGAGATTTCCAGCAACAGGCTGGAAAATAAATCAGTATTTGCAGCACCTCAAATCTGTGTCCCCACACACACTGTTAAAGAGGCCCATGAACACGATCAGGAGATTTCTCCAGCACAGTCATATCTTTGAAGTTTTGCTGCCAACAGCTACAAAACTGATTCAACAACCAAAATGCAGATTTGGGGAGAGCAAGAGGTCTCCGCTGCTGTTTCACTCAGTTGCAGTGACAAAGAAAATGTGGCAGAGTAGAAACGATTTAGGGTGACTTCTTACAGGCAAAATTGTTTACTTTTTCTAAGTTCAAAGAACTGTTTTGTTCTGTTTACAAATGTCCCTGCATTTTACCTGCAACAAATGAAAACAGTACCTCAATCTGTAAGAAAAAGACTTAGGGAAAAAAGTCTCTTCAACTTGAAACAATTCTTTTTTCAGTTATTAAAACTGTTGAAGTATTCAAGAAATTATTCACCCAGCTTTACTCACTGGGCCTTTGGGGAATCCACCGGAACCCACTGCTATCCCCGGCTCCCTGCTCCAGAGCGACAGTGCCGGCGTCTTCCCAGCCTTCAAAGTGAAGTTCAAAATTGACTAGACGGTGCCTTTCATGAAAGGAGAACTGCACAGAGATTAAAGTCTGCCTTTTTAAAGACCGTTGGAAATAGAAGAGAAGACATAATAATTATTTATTTTTATAGCATCAATTGAGAAAAAAAAAAATAAACCCCTCACTGTTTTCTTTTTCATGAAATAGGACAATTGACTGTTTGTTTTGAGGACACTTGACTGTTGGAGAGGCTGTTTGTTTTCCAGGTTGGGTGTGTTTTGGCTGAGGGTTACATAAAAAGTAGATCTCCTCCTTTCAGTAAACATTGAGCAACCTCAACAAAAATAAGATTGGGTCTTTTTTTTCTTGGTAACACCTTCTTAAATGTAACGTGTTTTGATGGAGACTCCTCAGCAAGCTCTGCCCTCAGCGCTCCTGTAATTGGGTGAGTTACCTGGGAATCAAAATCGATTCCTATTAGAGAAAAAAAGAGAGACTGCACAATATTGCAGCGGGCTGGCAACACCTCCCGCTGCTGTAACGCCTCTGCTGCCACAGCGCATTGAGACAGCCCTTTGACAAGATAATAGAAGTTTCTCGGGTGCTCCCCTCTGAAGGAACTGGAACAGCTCCCGGGTGAGCTCCTGCTGCTGTCAGCTCATCTCCCAACAGCAGTTCTGGCCCGAAGCAGAGACTCACCGCACCTCATGCCCTGCCTCCGTCCCTGCGGGGGTGATGCTCGGAGGAAGGTAGGAACAGGACACGAAGAGATGGAGCCTTTTTCCTGGCCACGTCACAGCTTCCAGCAACCCACGGTTGCTGCTTTGAGGCAGAGGTTTGATAACCCACACGTTCGGTCAATGTTGGCCAGAAAGTTATCCAGCCCTTTTGCCAACCTAACTGCAAGGTCTGAGCCCAGACGATAACTGTAGATCACACAGGTGAGGTCTACACAAAGGGAAGGCAAAACAGCCTTTTAATGAGTTTTAAATTTACTGGCTGCTAATTTCATAGGCAAAGGGACAGACTAAAACACCGGGACGCTTCAGTTTTTGTCATACTCTTCACAGTCATTAACCTCTCTAGCGTGTCCTTTGCACATTTCTTATCTCATCTGCTTACTCCTCTCATGGTCCCGCCCTGTGTCTATCTTCTCCCCTAAAGGATGGGAATTCCTGCCTTTCACAGCGGTTGAAAATGCTTCAACAAAACTCCTTTTTAACTTTAATTTTCTCCTAATG
Source organism: Charadrius vociferus (assembly GCF_000708025.1). Taxonomy (NCBI): domain Eukaryota; kingdom Metazoa; phylum Chordata; class Aves; order Charadriiformes; family Charadriidae; genus Charadrius; species Charadrius vociferus. The sequence goes on along the minus strand of NW_009650249.1, from coordinate 2,760,383 downwards.
AAGTGGAATTTTTCACCAAGTCTGTCTGCTTTCCACATTAAAAAATAAAAACAGAAAATAAAATTTCTTTCAAAATGCCAAACATCAGAAAGGGAAATATTTGTACTTTTCCAACTCACAAAGATATTTTTTGATCTTCAGTTGTTTGCTGAAGCTGAAAACACCAGGAGGTCCTTCAATTTGCTTCATGACCTGCCCCGTCCAGGCCACTGCTCTTTGGGATGAGGACTCCTCTTTCCCACAGTGCAGCATCCACTACAGGACTGCCACGATCTCAGTTGGGTCTACCAGACACCGCTGAAAGTCAGTCTTCAAAGAGCGTGGACAGCAGAGAGAAACCTTTGTTTGCAGGACAGTCTCAGCAACGACGAGAGTGACGATGCCCGAGACGCCGGCACTGAGGAGAGGGCCATTCTGGATCAAGTAAAGCCATCGATGAGCCCCACGGGGACTGCGAGCAGGAGCCACGACGCGCTTTCCTCAGGGTCCTTGGGGAAAGTACTTTGGAGAGAGGCATTAGCAGCAGGGTCAGAAGAGGATCAATCCCCGTGACAGTCATGAGTGCGCTACCTGGGACGATTGTTTTCCGACTTCCCATCAGGCACTTTAATCTACAAGCCTATAGCATTTATTTGGGTCTTTCAGAACTGCAGATATACACGTTATCCAATCAAATGCTTTTTTATCTTATTTATATTTTGTCCATATTCTTAAAGCAGCCAGGAATCCAATTAAAACCCATCACACTGGGCACCCTACAAGTCCATGGAGAGACACTTCTTGCCTCCAAAGGTGAGGGGGGGTGCAGGCACCGAGCGGGGGTGCGGGGGACGGCGGCAGACAGGGAATACAGCTGAAGGTCCCTGGGCCACCAATCGTTTCTTCGTGAAGCACTGAGATTCCTCAAATGTTGTGTCCTACCGAGTTCCACAGCTTTATGATGCTTTTGAGTGGCTGTTGTAAACAAGATTGCTTTACCCCATTTCAACACTCGCAGATGCAAACTGCCGGCACTTCTGCTGGGTCCTTCTCTGCGTACTTCTTACTGTTACCCCTCTCCAGCCAGGATACAAGAGAGAAACCTGCAGAACCCACGGGGTAACAGATGGAGCTAACACCAGGAGCCCTAATGAGCTATACGAACCAGACTTTATTAGCAGAGTCCATTTGCTGGCTGGGGATCCCAGATATCCAAGCCAACCGCTTCTGCCCATCTTTGTCCACTCCTTTCCATTTGTTCTAGTAAATAAATGGCAAGACTGGCTCCCAGCCATCGCCTCCCGCCTCTGCCAGCCCGTGATCCCAGCAGCTCCCGGAGCAGGCTTGCAAACCGAGAGGCCACGGACAGTCACAGACAACTGCTCGGCACCGAGTAAATTTGGGGCTGTGAGAGCAGAGCACCGCCAGCAGGGGAGGTTCACGCGCATGGGTGTAGGGTTCAGCTTGTACTTTAACGTCTATTTATTCAGTCCAAACTAATGGCCCGTGGATTAGCTCTCACTAACAGGTGATGCATTCTTCCGTGAAGCACTTTCCTTCAGCTCAGCGGTCGGGCTTAGATTAAAAAGGACTCATGCCACATTACAAAAATACTTAATTAATAAAAACAAATGAATTGCCCAGCTGAGGCTGAGTAATCTACTGGTGGGAGACATGAATGACCTGGAGCTGAGCAGAAATGTTCTCCTGGAATAAATTTATATCAAAAAAAAAAAAAAAAAAAGAAGAGAAAATTAGGGAGGAGGATCCTTGGGGGGGTACGCAGATGGATGGGAAAGGGACCACGGCCTCTGCGTTTGGCTAGCCCTGAAGCCAGGGCAGAGTCAATCACTGACCGCTCACTCTGACAGCGATGTCAGACAGACCAAAACGTTTAGGCAGAACCAACTAAATGGCCGCAGGAGGAAGAGGAGGGGAACACCGGGCCTGTGCCAACACACCAGGGTGAGCGATGCTCACCAAGGGACGCGCTGAGAGCAACCCACAGCAGCTGCACGGCCGCCGGGGAATGCGGGGTCTTGGCGAGGCCCCGTACCGGCAGCTCTCCCGGCAATTCCGCACAGGCAATTTTCAGAGGCTACAGCTCTCCAAGTCAGAACTCCGGGGCAGTGCAGGGCTGGGATCTCTGTGCTGGAGAGAGACATCCCGGGAGCTCTGCCGAGACGATTCAATTGCAACGCTTCTTTGAGGACTCACATTCCTGTATCCTGTCCGTTTTGAGGGAAGAAAGATTCACAGCATTTTCTATTGACATTTTCACGAGTGCAGTCTGTCTCCAGGGAAAGCCAAGGACCAAACAGTTCCACTTCATTAACCAGGAGGATGGAAGAACAGCGGGGTGACGCTAAGGCAGCCATCTGCTGCCCGTCCCGCGGGGCTGCTGAGCACCCAAGGGAGCCCCGGGGCTGCTCTGTCGCAGCTCCTCTGCCACAGTGCCCCGCAGAAAGGGACAGCTCGGCCTCCCCTTCGCCAGGGCTGGGGGCTCCAGCCAAGGCTGGGGACTCACGGGGGTCCAGCTGAGCCCCTCCAGAGCAGGAACGGGGCTCTGCCCCGCTGCAGGGCCCCGCAAGGGACGGGGCTGGCTGCACCCTTCGGAAATGACGGTCATGCTTCTGATGGACCTTCTGTTTCAGGAGGACAGATTCATTTTCTGTGCCGGAGTCCTGATTGATATTGATCTTGCCGTGTCTGTCAGGACTGGTTTCTCTAACAGCACCGTGGTTACTCCCCTATGGGGAGGAGCGTGAGGTAACAAGGCTCAAGCGGAGAGCAGGGGTGGCCGTGCTAGTTGTTTGCTGGGAGGTAATCAGAAAACAGGTGGAAAGATCTGTTTATTCAAATATGTATTGGTTTTGTCTTGGCTTTCTAATCAAACACGGCTTACGTGATGCTTCTGTGTGTGCAGGCACGCGTGGGTGAATCCAGCGATCACTATCCATCAAATGGGTCTCAGAGACAGCCTGAGTCCTCTGGGCACCTGGACCAGAGAGAGGGAAGAGGGGGGAGATCCTACGTGTGCCCTGTGCTCAGCTCAGGAGAAAGAAGGGAGCAGACCCGCCTCACTCAGAAGAGAGAGAGGATCTTATAGGGATGGACAACTACAATAACATTGAACTATTTTGTCATTTTAAATAAATTTATTAACTTTTTTTTTTAAAGTACATACTATTTCATATTCTGGAGCGTTTTTTCACCTGTTGGTTTTACCTATCTCAATAATAATAGAATGAGGTTGGGTTTTTTCCCTTTCTTCTTTCCTTTCTTTTCCTTAAATAAATAATTTCCCCCAACAAATACACTATCTCAAATGCCAAAATATCCCCAATATCCCAAGGGACAGAAACTCAAGAAACAAAATAAACTGCTGCAACAGTGATACATTTTGCAAGCTGCAACCAAACTGTAAAGCTTCATTTTTCTACTACTGATCTTAATTAAAAAAACAAAAGTCAAACCCCTGACATATATGATGGAAGAAAACAGTGTGAAAATCTACAAATAACAATAAACATAATAAACTCTATCTGAAGACAACAGCAGCGCAAATTGCAAAATGTTTCACAGCTTTTTTTTTTTTTAAAGGAAAACCTTCAGTTATACACTGATTATTAATTTTTTTCCTCATAGCTACAAAATCAAATCAGCTCAGCTGACAGAAGATAATCCCGAGGCGATGTCGGATGTGTCGGTTGGCCCTGACAGCCCCTCTCCCCGGGAGAAGCACTACCCAATCTTCGCGGAGGGGTCTTCTGGCCAACTGCCTGTCCAGCCCTGGAATAAGGAAGGATGTGGCTGTGGGACTCTGCCCTTCGCTCCCCGTGCTCTGGAGGGGCAGAAGTGCCCTTTATAAGGCCCAGACACTGGCAGGGCTGGCTCTCATCACGGGATGTTAGTCAAGGCAGAAAAAGCAACCACGGCTCTCCTTTCTGCTTCGCCTGTGCCACAGCCCCCGAAAGCCACAGCTCTGCTCCCGCCAAAGGAAGGATCCGGGTTTGCGGTTCTCCTGCCCCAGCAGGACCAGCTGCTCCCAGTCTCCCAGGAATGATCGAGTTCTGCTTACCAGGGTCTCCCCAGCTGCTCTTCATCCCAGCTACCATCCCCAAGGACCGTCCTTGCTCCCGCACTCCTCACGATCTGGAGACTGCTGTGGACATTGCTATCGTCATGATCACAACAGCGGTAACGGAAGTTTCGCCCATAGGGATCAGCCTTTCCAATTTCCAATACCAGTAACCTCACACGGCAGCCACGCTTCTCCGGAGGAGCCCAGCACTTCCTCCGGAAGGGCCGTATAGTCTCTTTACAGATGCTCCCCCCAAAAGCCATGCCTGTAAATAACTTCAGTGCATCAGCCGCCTGAAAGCGGCTCAGCTGAAGGGAACTCACTTCCAGAAGATAACCGAGCGTGGCTGCCTGCCCAGTTCCGACAAAAGATGGATTTTGTAAAGCCAACTAAAACCATGCCATCCATTAGGAGAACTACAAAGCAGAACATTTTAAAGTTAATTGGGTTTGCAATTAAAAGATACACAGGACATGCGATGCAATTAATTTTACGTAAACTTGGTCAGGAATTAAACGTAAAAGCACTCGGTTACTTCTTTAAATGACGCACATGTTTACTTCCATCACAAACCGCTTCTTTGCATACCGAAACAGGAGGCGCTGACACACTCGCGCACAACTGCCGCCAGAATAACTCGGCAGCGGTGTGCTTTTCCAAAGGCCATGCTGTTTTGGAGATGATTGGATTTAAAGCATGAAGGGCAGTTTGGAAAGCCAGCAGAACTACATGCGGAGCCAGAGCTGTTTCCCCACCCCTTTGCGTTGGGAAGTACAAATCAGCAAGGTTTAATTGTTAATCCAGCGGCGTATGGTTTTCAGTTGATAAATATGTGCCGTTGTTTAGTACGGAACAGCCAACTGGCTTTTTCAGAAGTTCAGCCGCTGAAAAAGCTCCAAGTCTGAGTTTTCAATGCACGAGCTGGTTCTTACCAAGATACCAGTACGTGGGATTTCTGGCTGAGGTATCCTCGCTTATCATCAAGAAATCTTTTGTATGTTGGATAACTGGATGGACCTGGAAAACTCTCGTCTGCAAGCTGCTTCTTACTAAATACCACGTCTGGTCCTGGGTCCGGGGCAGCGGACTCAGGGCACAGCTCTGCCCCTCCGCCCCACTGCAAGCCTGTCGCAAGACCTATTTTAGTCACTCCGTTTCAGTCTCTTTTGCAACCCATACTTAGAAAACGCAGTCTCTAGGGTAGGCCGGGACTTTTGGTCTCCGCACAGCACTATACACCATTTGGACCTCATTTCGATTGAGGTTTTTCGTAAAGAAAAATACCATTAAAGGAAAGGTTTTAGCAGGGCAGCTCTCTGATTGCATTAAAACTGCCTGGTCCAAAGAGCGCAGGCTCGGACTGGTGGTGAGACAAAGCTCCCTTCAACCAGCCCCAGCAGGCTGCAAAGCCCCCCCGCCGCGGCGGCAGGCGACGACAGCAGCCTCTTCTCTACAGGAGCCGGGGCTGGTTTTTAAACCGACCCCACGCTACCTTCCCCCAGCTGAGGGTCTGGCCCAGCAGGTTACTGCTGGTGTTATTTTAGCACCTATAAGAGGCAAATTAGACCCCAGGAACCCACTTTTACAATCCTTTGCAAGACGTCCAGCCATGGGAGCCGGTTGGAAAGCCTCCCTGAAATGGGGCTGAGCGTACCTGTGAGCAAGAGCTACGAGCAGAGGTAACGCTACTGTTCAAACAGCCCTGCAAGCGCGTTGAACTCGGCATTTAAGCTTTGCAAAGGTTGTATAAACATTTCCTTCCACGTTGATTACAGCCCAGCAGTTACTGGACAGGCAAGGCATGCCCAGGCTGGTGGTAACAGCTCATTAATCAGTCAATCAAATAGAAAAACTTGATTCTGTAGGGCTCTGAAACTCATTTTTAAATTCCTTCATCTTTCATTCCCTCCTGCAGTAGCGGAATTAGGCCCAATATTATAGCTATTGTGTGGACGAATTGGAGGGGTTTTTGTGAATTCCTACCAGTGCCAGAATTACTGTCTTCCATAACGAGAGAATTTCAGGGAACGCTTTCGGGTCTACAGGGGAGTAACTGGAATGGAAACGTTAGCACATCAATGTTTTTCATGCTGTATCTCTGTATGAAGTGCTAGAGAAGACAAACATTGGAAAATTTGTGTCTTACTTAAAGCACCTTTAAATAGGAACAAAGCCAGATAAATGGTTTTGGGAAATAGAAAATTATGGAAGATTCAGGGGAATTGTGGTTTTACACATATGGATCAAACATCAGGAAAAATTTAGACAGGAAAACCTCTGGCGGCAGATGAATTTCTGATGTGTTAAAACATTCTGCTCCAACCTTAACACAAGAAAACACCTTGTCTTTTAGAAACACACCTAACATCACCTGAAATGTTCCAAAAGGGTTAAAACTGAGGCAGAGTACTTCATTTTGCACCGAAATAAACTTTCTGGGTTTCATTTGGGTTTCAAAAAAAAATGGTGTTGGTTTTTATTTTTTTTCAGGTGGTGTTTTTTCTCCTAATTTGCTTGGAAAAGCATCATTTTATGGAGGCTGCTTTGAAAAAGTGTCCCTACGTACAGAAGGGAAGAGGATGAGCGCGGGATGCAGAGAGCACAGCCCGGGAAGGGGCGAGAGGGTGATTGATGTTTGGGCGACGGGCTGCAATCAGAGCATCTCGGTGGAGGCACGGAGACGGCGGAAACCTGCCGACTGCCAGGACCGCATCGCTATCGTCAGGCTGCCGGGAAGCACTAAAAAGCCCTCGGAGAGAGCACTCATTTCACAAAAGCTACCTATCATCTTTCAAATAGGCCAGTCTCACATCAGCCTCATTAAGGAAGAATCTGCATAAATTAACTGCAGCTCCCTGTGACATTAAGCTCTCATTTTCACAGACTGGTTTGCAGGGCATTGACGCCCGGAGAAAGCAGTACCTTATTTGTTTTTCACTCCCTCCAAGAGGTTTTTATCTACCGCAGAGGTTTCAACAGCAGCTGACAGGGAGACTTCTCTCTCCTTTGTGTTTGTGTCATCCATCTCTCACCTGTCCTTCAACGCCACGCAAATCCACTCCTTCCCACCCCGCTGACAGCGCTTTCATTTCCAGCGGGGCTGATTAGGTAAAGACGAAAAGTCAGAGAAAAATAGCCACAAGAAGTGACCGGGCTTGGATAGCACCTGGGGCCAAACGCAAAGCTGGTGGAAGGGTCTGATGCTCACAAGAGATGGAATTGCAGTAGTTTAAGGAACCGCAACACGCTGAGCTGCGCTGCTGCCGCTTCTTGGAGGGCCTGGGCAATTTCTTAAAATATTCTGCCATCACCACCCGCAATCCCCAACCACACGTGAAGATGGGACTGACTGCTTTTCTCTTCTTGTCACCCACATCCCACGTGTGGCCATGTTTCAGCTACGAGCAGTAGGTATGTTTTATCAAATACAAGTTCTCCAGTTTCCAAGCTGGCAAATATTCCAGCAGGTTCTCCCAGAGCCTGGCTTGGTACTTGGTAAATCTATTGAGAAACCAATATAGTTGGCAGAACGGTAGGCTGCAGCCTTCAGGAAAAGAAGTGAAAGGTGAAAATAAAGAGAGAAAAGACTCCCCCTCCCCCCCCCCCCCCCCCCCCCCCAGCGAGAGTAACTAAGTATTGGAACAATTTACCAGGAACGCACTTGATTTTCCATCACTTACAGCTGTTATGTCAGGGCACAGTTACACACGTTCAGGTCTTTATTAATTAAAAGATCGTTTTGGGCTGAGCACCCGTCCCCATCCCAGAGCTGTAGCAAAAGGGCAGGGTTGGCTGAAAGAAATACCTGGTTTGCTCACTTTTTAAGGATTATTAAAGAGAAAAAAAAAAAAAGACAGGAAATCTGAGAGGAAGATGTCATTATGAACTGAAAATGTTTCATTTTAAAATGTCAGAAAAACCCTCCCCATTTTTTATGGAGAAAGAGAGAGTTCTAAATGAACAGCTTAACAAGACTAACACACTTCCACAAAACATGATGTTCCAAATGTACGTTACTACTCCCTTCTCTGCTCCCACAATGAAAAGTGGACTTGAAAACATCAGAACTATTCTTGTAAACAAAACCATCTATTTTTTAAAACACTAATTACTCAGAGAGGCACTAGGGTGTGATGCAGAAACGACCAGGTGAGGCTCCTGGGACCACACGGTGCAGAAGGACATCCCATGGATGCCAAACGCCCCCTGCTTTACCAGTGCTCGGAGGGTGCACAGAAAGATCTCACACACGTGTATGAGGCGGCTCAAGGACATGAAATCAAGTCTATGGTAAAGCAACCTTCTCCCAGGCCCCCGGCAGGAACAACTCCTGAGCACCCCAGCCCCAACTGGAAGCTGACACCAGAACTGATCTGCACAGCAAGAACCAAATATCTCTTCTCCCACCAACTCCCTCTTCAGTTTCTCATTCAGGGGGGTCCAAACAGTGCAGCAAACAGCCTCAGGATCCCGGAGGCCTTGTGAAACCTCAGGGTGACTCTCTTACATGAGAAGTCCCGCTCTTAGCTGACCTCTGTTTAGCACCAGGTCTTAGGAAGGGGCGATGCTGACTGCAGAGCTTCCCAGAAAATACGGCATGAAATTGTCTGACAGTTCTAGCTAGCACTGCGCCTTCCCTGCACACCGCAGCCCTTGCAAGGAGCGGCATCACTTTAAATAGCAAAGACAGACACCTTCTGAAGCATCTGCTGAACTGGAAATAAGGCAGAGAGCTTACAGGCTCTCACACGCGCCGCCAAGCAAGGTAAAGCTGTCATCTGATTTGGGAGGGAGAGGCAAAGCCAGAGCGTGCAGGCTGGGCGGCCCGCTCCTCCCAGGGTCGTGGTACGCCTTCTGCTTCCATTAAGTGGCAGCTGACTTTGGCCTCCAGGCCAACATCGAAACTCCCATCCAGGGCAGCAGGTGATGTGCAGAAGGTAGCAGGAGGTCATCGTGGTCCGATCCGTCCATCTGAATGGGCTGTTCCAGACATTCCCCTACAGCAGATGCCATCGCACCGGGCTGGGGCTGCGTGCACGGGCTTCTGCTGGCCTCACCCGGCCGATGCTCGCTGTTGACTTGCTCCAACAGCTCGGACAGGCACACGCCGGGTAATTAATGAAGAACAGCACGTCTGTGCGCCACACTTCGAGAAACGAGGCAGCAGAGCGAAACAAAACCCATGCGCTTCATCCCCATGTTCTTAAGCTGCAGACTCAATTTCTGCAGTCTCGGCGCAGGTTCCGGCACGCTCCTTTCCACAGCCGCCGGCACCAACCGACAGCTTTTGCAGCCCCCGGCAGTTCCTGCGCTGTATCTCCAACACAGGGGTGTTCGCATGGCCATGCCACGGCCCTGACCACCAAGCCCAGGCAAGAGCATTGTGGAGCAATTCAAAGCAATGGGGTTTTTTTTTTCCTTCAAATAACTGATTGCTACATAATTAGCTCTTTTGTTCCAGATACACAAACTCAGCTAGTTAATTATAGGCCAACTTGCCAATGGTTTTTGCAATTCTCTCCGGGTCTTGTTGCTGGGAGGCACATTAAGTGGCAGGGGAAAAAGGAAAGCTAGAAAGCTGCTAAGAACAAAATTTAAAAAAAACCCACCCTCCTGAGTTGTTCGAGAGCTTTTATTTTATGAGTAGCCCCAACAACTGGTGCTTCCATTATGCCTTGCAGATTTTTCGGTCTGTAGGCATAAAGATCAGGAATGCTGCAATCCGAATGACTCTTTTCATGAGCTCTGCACACATAACAAAGATAGTTTTGAAAAAAAAAAAATATCAGAAAGCAACGCTATCCAGCTGTGGCCTATGAAAGCGCTTTCAGTTATTGACCTGTGCTGTATTTATCTCTTAGAGCTAGTGCGCAGTTTTTCGTTTCTTTTTTTGCCTTTCCCTCCAATGAAAAGGAAGAAATGGTTTTTATTTTTTTAATTCCTCAGATGCCTCTGCATTCAGTGGGGCGTCAAGAACGGCTTCACAAAGAGCGGATGATGCAAACCCACGTCACTGCGAGAGGAGGAAACAAGGCAGGAAGGCAGGGAGATGAATTCAAAGGTTTTTAAAAATCAGCCTGCCCTCTTCCCCATCGTCCTCCGCAAAGCCGTGCCGGGGGCGTGAGCCTCTGCCCCCTCCAAAACTCTCCAAAGCAGAGAGAACCGCGCTGGGCACCCACAGACCTCAGCCTTTAAATAGGTCACTGCCTCGTAGATGCTCTGGGCTGACTGAGCTACGGAGCAGAGACGAAGGGTAAGGACCACGGTAAAGGCATCGACAGGTAAGAAGCGCCAGAGTACAAGAGGTCGTTACATCTCTGTGGAATTTGAGGTGAAAATTGGATTTTTTTTTCTGTTACCCGGAGAGGAGATGTCCCACGCAGACAAGGAGATGTGTGGGTACAAACAGGACCGGGCCACCAGCCCTAAGGAGGGGATGGTGCCAGGGCACAGAGCGTCCTTCTGCGCGGGGCCCCACGCTGCTCTCAGCCCGGCACAGCCACACGCAGGATCCACAGCCAAGGACACTTCTGCGCTTCCACCGGAGACGAGCCAGGTTGCAAAGCTTCTACCCCGACTGCCCTCTTCTTAAACCAGAGCTTCTCTTGGTTAGAGACAGCCTGAATTTTTCCCTAAAATTTCAATTAGACTTCTACCTGAAAATTGGTTTCCATGTTTTGGGAGAATTGAGGTTATTTTCTTAGATAAAATTCAGAGTGTTTGCTGAGAGAAATCACTTTTCTCTGTTTTTTGGGGGTTTTTTTTGGTTGTTGGGTTTTTTTTAACAGGGAAAGAAGTTTTACAATTTAGGGCAAGATCCCAAATTTAAAGGCACTCAATACCTGTTTTTTAAAAAACAAACAAACAAACCTGAAAATAAAATCTTTTCAGAGGAAATCTGGTTTTCTTTTTTCACAGAGAGAAAACACATTTTCCACTGAAAAATGGTCTGAGTAGAAAGTTATTGCTTTGTAAAAAGCCAGTGCCTCCAGATTCAGCGGGAAGCACACCTCACGGTGACAGCATCCCCGCAACTGGTTCAGAGAACTCCTGGGTTCAAAATGAAAGCTCCATACTTCTTCAAGGAAAAAAGGTCTCAAAGAAAAAAAAAAAAAAACACAAAGCCAGCCACAGCCAAGGGCATCGGTTGAGAAAGGTTTCATTACAGGTCTGCTGAAAACTTCTTTACTTGGAGTCTTGGAACAAGAGGTCTCCGAGTGAGACTTAACATACTCTCTTTAAACCAAGAGCCAAGTGTATACATATACGGCCACTGGAAAATGAGATGATTAAAGATTTATGCATTCAGGAAAGTGCTGTACGAAGAGAAAATGAACTTTTAGGAGGGTGGCAAAACTACTTAGATGCACCTGATTTTAAATGAAGTTCTTAATGAAGAATTCTTGCCTTTGGTTGTATTATAGCTCCAAGCAATTTTCCACTTTCTCTCCCTCCTCCTCCCTCCCCTCTTCTCTTCTTCCCCCTCCCCCCCCCTTTTATTTAAGAGACTTCCCTTGAAGCAATATAAAACTGTCACTTCTCCTTCATCTAAATTCACAAGACAGAAAAAAATTAATTCTTTAGTCATTGTCGCTTTGACTCAATCTTTAATTTTCCTTCAACGACAAGGCTGCCTGATAAAGACTTCTTGCCTGCTTTGCTGCCAAAGAGGAACTTGCCTTTCCTCTGCCCCAAATGAAAGAGGGAATTCTTGATGGCTGAAGTCTTGTTTCTTCTAAAGTCTCCCGGGCTTCTGCCACGGGTTCCAGCATGGCCAGGCTGTGCGATGAGTTCTTGGGTCACCAAATAGCTCCGGCTGCTGCCCGTCCTGCCAGGCTCGGCAGCGGGACA
>NW_009650249.1:2744156-2748392 GCF_000708025.1 Charadrius vociferus | reverse complement strand
AGACCCTCTTTCATCTTCCAAAAAAAAAGAAGAGCATACTATAGCCCAAAGTGCACAGAGACTAGCACAGCCACGCTACTGCAGTATTTTCCTGTCTCAACACTTCCAGACATAGAAGGATTAAAAAGTCAGTGAAAAAATAGCCTTAATTACAAAACCCGATACTTTCAACATTTAAAAAAAAAAAAACCAAACCAAAACGATCATAAGTCTACCTCAGAGAGAGAACAATCCACTCCTTCCTTATCCAGGCAATGCTGTACCTGATTAGAATTAAATATGTGTAAGGGGAGAAACTTCACAAGTGTTCATTTGCTTTTGAAAGCAGTTTTGGGGTTTTTTTGGCTCCTTCCGGCTTTTTCACCGCAAATATTCAAATAACCCAAGTATAAGAAAGCAAATGCCCCAAAGCAAGTTTAATTCAAGTAGCCCCAAAATTCACCAAAACCACGTTTTGTCGATTTTAGAAAAAGCTGCAGTGGCTGTTAACTCAGTCGTAGTTTAAAGAGGCCCCAGTACTTGTGACTGCACATCACACGTTCACACTGGTATTTGCAGTCAGCACGAGGCACAGACTGGGAACTCTTGAGAGAGGAAAGTCAGATAGTCTAATGCATGTATGAATTTCACAATCTGTTTGCAGATCATCAGCAAACAGAGAAGAGGGATGAATTAATCAAGGGCAAAAATCAAAGAAACTTCTTTCTGTGAAGATTTGCCCTCTACTTTGTACCTTACTCTGCCACCAGCTGAGACAAGGCTCGTGCGGAGTAAGGGGAAGTCTAGGGTTGAGCGGGGCTTCTAGACCCCAAATTGGAATTCTACGCCTCAGTTCCCGAGATCGGCTAAAACACTTAGGAGGCAGCTGCCGGAGACACACGCATTTGTTATGGATTTCCTTCCTTTCATGGACCACTTCTCCTCAGAACATGGATGCTAACTGAATGTGGCTTTCTGCAGTTTTGAAAATGTAAATTTATTCTGTACTTCCAGTGTCGTGTGCTCCTCTTATCTGCGTGTTACAGTTATCAGAATAAATACTAGAAGACAAGTCCTTGGAGAGATCTGGGATGCACATGAGCTAAATACTCCAGCCAGTAACTAATCCAGGCAAGGAATTTCAAAACATGGATTATTCTTGTATTAATTGCAAGAGATAACTGGGGTCTAGTAAGCACAGAGAGGGATGGGAAGTCCCTCCTCCCAAGAGTCAAGGAGGGACTTTCTCCAGTGGAGACTCAAGCCACAGACCAAGGAACAGCCAACCTCAAGGGTCAAGAGAAGAAAGTGACCTTCAGCATCACAGAGCTTGAAGTGAAGGTGAGCAAAGAGATTTGACACAGCATTTGTGTGGCATTTAGCCACCTGAGTCTAAAGTGGCAACCCTGAAACTCCCTTGAATTTCAGTACAAATTGTACTTTAAGAAATTTTGCTCTTGACTAATCTGCTTCTTACATTCACACTGTGCAGCTTCCAGAAAGACACTTATGCACATCCAGCTGCCGGCATCGGGGAAACTCACTTCAGACATCTGCAGCTCCCAACATTTTGGCTTTGCATCGTTGAACCAGCCCTGCTCCAAACCACTGCTGAGGGCTGCGTCAGGCATTTTCTGCCTTCACAACACAAGTCCCTGCCTTAGCACCTAAAATAGTCACTCCCTTCAGTGGGAGCAGCAGTGATGTCCTCCTCACCATACAGACAAGCTTTACCAGATGGCCCATGAGTAGTACCCGTCAGTCACACCCCATCATTACAGTCCCCAGACTGCACAGAGAAAAGCCGAAACGCACCTCCAGTCTCAACAAGCCGGAGGCTGCATGGACTCACCCAGGGCTGGATCATCCACCACCGACACGTCTCACCCCCGGCTCGGCCTGTGCACCCACCGCTGCCGGTGGGCATGGCACACAGAACCACCCACAGAACCACCCATGCCCTGCCTGTGCGCACCAAATTAGACCTAATGGTGTTTTCAGTAGGGCAAGGGACTCCACACCGCTGAGCAGGGGCATTCCATCACCTCTTCCATGAGTTCGGCCCTATACATACACACACATATGTGCCCACCTATGCCTTCACCACCATGGGCTCCCGTAGCCCTGGCTTGCTCTGCTGGAGACGTTCACCCTGGCAGTGTGTCTGACCCCATAGACAGTCCTGTGGAATTACAGTTGCCGCTTCCTGAACCGTCTTAAATAACAGGAAAAGTTGGCAAAGTCCAAAGCTGTCAGGTTCAGTCCCACCAGAGTGAGTTTTACTGTCCCACTGCTCTGCCGCAGGAAAAGGACTGGGAGCGCTTTGTGCAAAATGAGCGTTCTCTTTACATTTAATCAGCCTGTTATATTAATTAAATATGAATTGATTGTAAAGGACATTAATTGAGATTTAAAAGAGATACATTTAGGTGCCCATGTAATTAACTCAAAATAACAGAGGCAATAAACGTGGAAGCTTATTAATGCTTGGAACCTTGCAAGGATCATTTGGAGTATTTCCTCCCCACACCCACGCGATTGCCTAGCACTGGCTATCGCAAGTTACATATCAATTCACATACTTTCAGAAGATAATGCACATTTTCAATTAGCTGGTCTCTCACTTGCTGGCTCTGACACCTTTGAGTGCCTCTACCTCTTTCCCCTTTGGTATCCCTTATCATTCGGCTCTTTGACCCTCCTGCCGCCCCCTGCTGCCACGGCAGCTCGGCTCTTTTGATCTGCATAATTTGTGGAAGAGTTCAATTCCTGAGTTCTTTCATAGAAATACAACTGAGGAGACCATCAGGCTGGGAACAAGTAGAGATGAGTGATTATCAGATCCAGACCTAGCGTTCAAGGAAATAATTTCTCTTCTCTGCCTTTCTGTAGACAAGAAATTACTCAGGGCATTCTGGCCTGTACCGAGTTTTTCTGTTTGCCAAACACTCCCCAAACAAACGGATTCAGGGAAGGGAAGTCTACATGCAACAGGAAACATGCATACATAGCACACAGAGGCTTCTTTTTGAAGCAAAAGGCTTTTTTTTTTTCTTTTTTTAATCAATATCTTTTTCCAGCATGAAAGTCCCCCTTTGAAATGAAATTGTGCATGTGGCCCTTCAGGGCTAATTACCAGATGCTCATCTGGATGTTATCTTTTACAGAGGCTGAAAAAGGTAAAAATGCTAAATCAAGTCAGTGTATTAACACTCTTAAAAATATATACATCATTTTTCTACCAGAGAGATGAGGTTTTGAAGTCTTGTTAATGAATACTCACCATTCTGCCTCACTGTTAAGGAGTACTTCTTTCATCAGAGTCAGATGAAATTATGGCTGATCAGAAAAATGGGTTTCCCATCCCAACATAGTTCTAAGGATTTCCAAGATACTCTTACTTTGAAGAAAGAAAAAAAACCCAAAGCTATACATTTTTATGACTTGATCCTCCAGAATCACAATGTATAAATTGGCTCACAGCGAACATGAGCATTCCCTAAGTATATAATTTTAATATTTGTAAATGTAAATGAGTATTTCCAAAAGTAAATTGTATTAAAATAAGAAATAAAGTATCCACACTTTCAGCACTGCACACAAAGGAAACGCTTTGATTTCATGTAAGTAACGCCACCAGTGGTCTTGTTTTTAAAAGACAGAATAGTTCATGTGCTTAATCAACTGTAATTACGTCTTGCTACTGCTCGAGAACTAGTGAAATGATGTACACAGTAAAAATACCAAGAGCAAACTGAAACTCAGAGGAATCTTAAACCAGCTCTGTTTCTTTTACCATGTTGGTGAGCTCTGATGACTCTGACACCTTCCCAGGGAGAGCCCGCAGCCAGGTTTTCGGTCACAGGGCACTAGCAGGACTTGCTTGTCTGCCTGCTGAAGTCCTTGGGGTGGTGGGGTGGGGTAGCGATCCTGCTCTTTGCAAGTACTCTGGCCAAAACTGAGGCGGTATCAACATCCGTCCCTACCAGCAGGACAGTCAGGCCTTAACCCTGGGCAGACGGAGCCCCGAGGTCCGGGTTTGTTACACAGCACAGGAGAAATCAGAGTTCACTTTGGGAAGGAGACCGAGGCATGGCAGGGGGGAAGTGACAGCAGAGCCTTTCCTGTGGCTCTGCAAAGCTTGTGGGACCAACGCAAAGCCCACAGGGGCCGCCCTGTGCCGTCCGGGGTCTGGCTGCGGGCACAGCACGGACGGGGAGGGCAGCGCAGCCAGGGACGGCCGCCTCAGCCCGCTCT